>NC_058033.1:15562737-15910916 GCF_019176455.1 Solea senegalensis
CGCGTAGTCTTATGGGTCGACCAAACCATCTGCAATGGCAGATGATCGCCTAGTTTTTCAGTGAAGAAAATGCTGATATTAGAGGATATTTCACTCCTAGTTGTGTCCAGCAGTTCTGATTTATCCATTCTGCTGCTCAGGTGTAGTGAACTCTGGTCCACAAAGTCTTGTATCCTCCGCTTGTTAAAAATCTCAGCACACTTTCCCTTTCCCAACACCTTAATGTGCTTCGAGATGAGGGAAAAGTAAATGCTGTCGCGCTTTTAATGAAACAGATGTGATGACGTGAGAAATTAGATACAAACCCAAAGCAACAATGTTAATAATGTGCTTCAGATTCTCACAGAATTATTGCAAAAACCACATAATTCATAAACAACATGGATTTAAATGGAAATGGAAATGGAACAATGATGGAAGACATTAAGTCATCGGACATAACAATCAAGGTCACAAATGCACTTGCAAAGTAGGATAGATTAAATGCGACTGTACCAGTCTGGTCAAGTGTTTCACATGTTTCCTCTTTGGATATTATTATCATGTAAAAAAAATCATTTTGTTGAAGAAATATGAAGATTTGTCAGAGCACAGTGAGACAAACTGCCTTTGTTAATTTGAAATATTTCAATTTAACTGACAGTTTTACGTGTACACATTTGATGTACACAGTGTATCTTTTCATTTTTATTTTTCTTGTTATTTTATATTGATCATTTTTATACATCATAAAATTGTACTTTATCATTTATACATTTAATTATACAGTAAAATCACTCCAGATTTCATGACGTGAGCTTTATTTGTGTTTTCATATCCGTGGAAAAAAGAATCCCCATTGTTTTGAACCCGGAATAAGGTAAAATATGCAATGACAATAGTCAATATGGTTATTGTAACAGTGTCTTTTTTATCATAAACACGTTTTGTTTTTTACAGTACAGCTTTACTGCCATTATCTGGCTGTTCAGCTTCACTTATGTATAAGAAAGGTGTCATTATGTTTACCCTCTGGTCTCCATTTTACTCTTGCCCCTTTTTTGTGCTTGTGTACATGTACACACAGACACACTCATGCCACACTGACCACAGGCTCTCCAGCATATGTAAAGAGGGACACATCAATATTCTAGCAATTAGTACATCAATAACTAGCACTTCCAATTTTAATGTATTCAAAAGAGAATTGACACATTTGCCTCCATCTGGAATATTTTTTTTTATGTGAGGACATAGAGAGTTCTGACGTGAACTCAGCTCATACACATGTATGATTTTCAATCTTTCTCACATCTGCACAAACTTAAGCGCTGGTGATATGTCCCCACAATATTATTGCAAAAAGAATATTTTAATTACTTCATGTCATTATTTATCACCAAGAATGTCAGATAATTAAAGATTAATTTTTTTTTCACTCGTCGGCGTACAGAAGACAACAACAAGTTTTACAGATCTGAGGGAAAGTTATATTGAGCTCATTATTGTGATTGTTATATCACAGACACCTACACTGACCTCATTTATTTTTCCTCTCCTCTAGACTCATGATTTATGCTTTTGTGTTTTGTGCTGTGATTTTACTTTACATTATTTCATTATTTCAACATTAAGCTGAAAGTTTAGGGTGAAAGTTTATTAGTGATATCTAATGAAAGATTAGATATCACAACACCCATTTAAACGTGTGTGAGGAAACAATGGTGGCCTTTGCATACCAGAGATGATACTGCTATACTAAGCTTCCACTTCACGTTGAAGAGCAAAACATATGATCTGGCTGGTTTGTCTATTTTAGGCTGCTGTAGAAACATGTCAGTGCAAGATGGCTCCACAAAGCAAGGCTGTTGCCTTAAGTACATATAAAATTGTTATTCTAAGACTACAAAAACAAAAGTTTTTAGTTTAAACCAATTATAAGTCCACATCTAGTGTGCCAGAGTAAAAAAAAAACACATTTGACATTGTTTCCTTTTTTTAGGAGATTGTGTTGTTGGACAAAACGGCGTCTTTGCCTGACGTTCCTGCAGAGTAAACTCAAATTGTAATATGCTCCATTTCTGCCTATAAAACATCCTAAATGTCACACATTGGACCTTTAACAACACCTTTTAAAGTGTAGAATCAGTACACTTTCTAGGCTTGTGAACATTTTAGTAATAGAATGCACAAAAGTTAATAAAAAATGCATTGTTTCAGTTCTCGAGAGCAACTATAAGGCCTGGCTCATACTTGTCATGTTACATGTCTGCAGAGATCTGCTTTGCATTTCCCCATGCATGTACATGTCTGCTGTCCCATTGTTACTAAAATTGTTCTTAAAATGTGTTCTTGATCTCACATTCCAACCCAGTAGCAGTGGAAAAGTGTTTTTGGAGTGGTTACTCATGGGTCTCCTTACACAAGGAGGAAAATTGCTGTGCTACATGTCCACATGGTCACAAACTGACGGGGTTCTCACCAAAGTCCACATATGGCCTATGGGAACCACCTTAGAAATGGGTAGATGACGAAATCCATGTCACACAGATTTCTGTGGGCAGAGTATGACCTGAGGAATAGTATTAAACACAGACTGGTTTAATCTGGGTAGCAACAGCGGACTTCAGTAAATACATGTAGTGATAGTTGGTGAGTGGCCACTCACACATGCAGTGCACACAAAAAAAAAATAAATAAACAAAATGCTGTAACCATGAAGTTTGGTGGACCTTGATACTTAACCTCAAAGACTGTTCCCATTTCAAAAATCAAATAGAAAGCACACACAGTATACACTCTGAAAGACAGAGGGGAAATAATTATAGCCTAAGATCACTGCAGCATGAGAATTCTTCAGCTGGAGGGAATACAGATCAAAGAAGACACAAAAATAATGGGTCATAATTACAGGGTTGAAAGGTTCAATATCAAACAATGATTGCAGTGTTTGAGCTAGCCGGTAGCTACGGTGCATGGGTGGAAATATGTGTCATTTGTGCCTTGTTCCAAGCTGCATGAGATAAAAATGGCCATGTTGCATAATCTGCCTCCGAAGATCTGCCTTGCTACATCCATGACCCCTTTAGTGTGGAGGTTATTGTTGATGGAAGCCCATCTGGAAATATGAAATAAATCAAGCACTTTAGTTTAGTCTTACAGTGTAATACTGAAATAATCAGTCCGTTCATCTCTATTGGCTTTTTATTGAATAATAAACTCAAATTGTAATATATTAAAATATACATTTAAATCAGAAATTCATGACGTTGTGATTTTTTTTTTTTTTTAAAAAGTGAAAACACTGTTATCACAAAATATCAGCTCAATACATTCTGATCAGTCTCCTTTTTATAACTTGTGCTCAGTATTTTTTATGTTATCTTACATCATTTTATCAGCTTAAAATCCTTCACTTGGGTATAGCTGCTAATAAAATGGGTTTAAAAGACCCATTTTTTACCATTATTTTGTAAATCGAACCCCAAGGTACTCCAGATTTTGACACAGGTTTTCTTTGTCATTCACAGGTAAATCATCTGATGACCAAATGGAACTAACTTTACAAGTAGGGATTCTTTGGGTCCTGGTGCTGCACTGTGGCTCTGCTAAAGGCAGCATCCTGTACCGGGTCCAAGAAGAGCAGCCTCCAAACTCTCTTATAGGTAGTTTGGCAGCGGACCAGGGACTACCCGACTCGGGTCATCTCTACAAGCTAGAGGTGGGTGCCCCTTACCTGCGTGTTGATGGGAAGACGGGCGACATTTTCACCACAGAGATTCCCATAGACCGAGAGACTCTGAGGGATTGTCGAACCCTGGCCAAGGGTAAACCCTGCTATCTGGAATTTGAAGTATCAGTAACAGATCTGATCCAAAATCAGAGCCCACGGCTCATTGAAGGACGTATTGAGGTACAAGACATCAATGACAATACGCCACAGTTCCCCTCTTCTGTGCTTACAATCTCTGTCCCAGAGAACACCATCATGGGGGCGCTGTTCTCCATACCTTTGGCTACGGACAGGGACTCAGACAGGAACGGGGTAGCTGACTATGCTCTGACTGCAGGGCCTGATGCAGCAACACTGTTTGGCTTACAAGTAGCAGATGACAGGGGAGGGAAGCTCCCCCAACTGATCGTCCTTGGCAACTTAGATCGTGAGCTGAAGGATTCCTATGATCTCACCATCAAGGCAGTGGATGGAGGAAACCCTCAGCGCTACAGCAGTGCTCTGCTCAGAGTGGTGGTCACTGATGCCAATGACAATGCTCCGAAGTTTGAAAAGTCCACATATGACGCTGAAGTTTCGGAGAACAGCCCAGCGGGTCACTCTGTTTTACAGGTAAGATTGCAATCCTATTGAATTATTTGCTCATGCATTTGAGCAGGGACGTTGCACATTAATGAAGACAAAAAAAAAAATTGTAACTATTGGCTAATATGC
Source organism: Solea senegalensis (assembly GCF_019176455.1). Taxonomy (NCBI): domain Eukaryota; kingdom Metazoa; phylum Chordata; class Actinopteri; order Pleuronectiformes; family Soleidae; genus Solea; species Solea senegalensis. The sequence goes on from NC_058033.1 coordinate 15,567,164, forward strand.
ATCTGTAGTCATAAAGTGGTAAGGTATTAAATAAGTTAAATTAACAAATAAAAAAGTGAATGCCGGCTGTCGATTAATTAAAAAAAAAATAATAATAATAATATGAATAAAAATTTTAAATAATAAAAAGCTTGATTTGTATGTATGTACTTATAAAACTCTTGTGAAAAACAAGTCTAAAATAATTGTCATTACTGTCATTACTCACAGACGTCCAATGTTCTCATGTAAGAGCAATGACCTGCTTCATGTCTTTCGTATAACGTGTGACACAGTGTAGGATGTGTCTCCTGATAGCAGACAGTCTGTTATCATCTGCAACAATAATGTGATGATAACGAAACATGTTTTCTTTTTTCTAGCATGTATTGTTATCCACCCACAAATATTACACTCCTGTGTCACTGATTAAGAATGGTTTGACAGGGTTTCGCACACGACATATTAAAGTGAGATTTTCCTCCTTAAAAATCCTTTATTGTTTGCATCCACCTTTCGCCAGGGATCTACACTGCGGGTACATAAGATAATCTTCTTGTTCTTTGGACGGTGTGGTGTCATTTGTGGAAGGAAGTAAACACAACTCAGCTGCTTGAAGTGCATTAAATAACTGAAAGTTCATTTTGACAGTTCTGACATCAAATTTGTATACTGTTCTTGCTCTGATGTGCATTTATTACTTAAAATCGTACAGCTTGCACATAGTGCAGGTTATTAAGCTGCTTATGGTTTTTGTTGTGCTACTATATATGCACAAAACAGGGAGTTGGAGATGGAGCATCTTACACCTACACTCAGGCATTGTCTCTTTTCTCACTGTGCACTGCTGTGAAATTGTTCTGACTCTCATATTATCCACTGAATATTTTCTATTGGCTTTAAAGTAAACAGGAAAATATAGAACAGGGCTGACACCGCCACTGAAAGCAGAGAGGAAGTAAAAAAAGTAAAATGGTTGGCATGCTTACCTGGCAAAATTGACTTACTTTATTTCAAATTGTACACAATTTGTGTGCTTCATAGTTGTCTTTTTTAATTGTAGGTCAAAGCGAATGACTCGGACATGGGCCCTAATGGAGAAATTGAGTACACCCTTCATCAAGCGGTTGATCCAGTGCCGAGGCTCTTACAAATCGATCATTCCTCCGGTATCATCTACGTGAAAGGATCGCTGGACAGGGAGGAAATCAGCAGCCTATCCTTCTATGTGATGGCAAAGGATAAGGGCCCTCAACCAAAAAGCTCCAAGACATTTGTAACCATCGAGGTGACAGACCAAAATGACAACGCTCCAGCTGTGGAGATTCGTGGAATCGGTCTTGTGACCCATAGCAAAGGAGTGGCAAACATTTCCGAGGATATGCCAGTGGGAACAGCTGTAGCTTTGGTGCAAGTGTCTGACAAGGATGAGGGAGAGAATGCCGTGGTCACATGTGTAGTTGCGGGAGACGTGCCCTTCCAGCTCCGCCCTGCCAGTGACTCATCCAGCGACAACAAGAGGAAGTATTTCCTACAGACTACAACTCCTCTTGACTATGAAAGGGTGAGGGATTACCGGGTTGAAATCGTGGCTGTGGATTCTGGAAACCCAGCATTGTCTAGTACCAATTCCTTGAAGGTGCAGGTGACTGACGTGAATGATAACTCTCCAATATTCTCCCCAAACTTGTTTGAGGTTGATTTTGCTGAAGAAAACCAACCAGGGGAGAAGGTTTTGGATGTTACAGCTTCAGATGCAGACAGTGGTACTAATGCTGAACTTCTTTATAATATACTGGCAGACTCATCCATCAAAGGTCTCTTTGAAATTGACCCAAATACAGGGGAAGTGAGAGCCCGGAGCCCACTGGATCGTGAGCATAAAGAACGTTATGAATTCCGTGTCACAGCAGCAGATAAAGGATCACCTGTGCATAAAGGAACTGCAACTGTTGTAATAAAGGTGCTTGACCGCAATGACAATGACCCCAAGTTTATGCTTAGCGGCTACAGCTTTTCTGTTTTGGAAAACATGCCTCCACTCAGTCCAGTCGGTATGGTGACAGTTATGGATGCAGACAAAGGCGAGAACGCTCGCGTTCAGCTCTCTGTTGAGCCGGACGGAGGAAAGTTCGTCGTTCAAAATGGAACAGGCACCATTCTCTCAAGCATCTCGTTCGACAGGGAGAAAGACAGCAGCTACACTTTCCGTCTCAAAGCAGTGGATGGAGGAGAACCTCCTAGGTCCTCATACGTGGGTGTCACTATCAACGTATTGGATGAAAATGACAATGACCCTGTGGTTACCAAACCCTCCAATTCCTCCTATAGACACTTGTCGCCGCTAGCTTCTCCAGATAGCCATGTGGAAGTAGTGGAAGCTGAAGATTTGGACAGTGGACCTAACGCAGAGTTGGTCTTCAGTATTGCTGGTGGAAACCCTTACCAGTTATTTCGAATCTCCCCTTCCAGTGGTGAGATCACTCTCGCAAAGGAGATGACCCGGAAACATGGTGGACTACATCGCCTAGTGGTGCGAGTGAGTGACAGGGGTAAACCTGCACGTCACACCATTGCCCTGGTTCACATTTATGTCAACGAAACCATTTCAAATGTCAGTTTAGTCGAAGCTCTAGTAGGACACAGTCTTTACACTCCACTGGACAGGGACATTGCGGGTGATCCTGACAATGGTTTTGCTGCACAGCGTAGTAACATTCTGTTTGGAAGCCTTGCCGGAGTTGCAGGTGTTGTCATGTTGATCTTGGTTGTGGTATTTATTAGACACCGCATCCAGAGAGAAACTAAAAGTGGTTACCAGGCTGGTAAAAAGGAAACAAAGGACTTGTATGCACCCAAACAAGTACCAAAGAATGCAAAGGGCAAGCGCGGACGCAAAGGAAAACCCCAGAAGTCACCAAAACCACTTGGGGAGGACGAGGAGGTCAGCCTGCAAAAGAGTCTCAAGTTTAACCTCGATGGGGTCAATGACAGCCCCAGGATACATCTGCCCTTAACATACTCACCAGGGAGCCCTGATATAGGCAGGCACTACCGCTCCAACTCCCCACTTCCCTCCATCCAGCTGCAGGCCCAGTCACCCTCTGCCTCACAGAAGCATCAGGCCGTTCAGGACCTGCCCGCTGCCAACACCTTCGTGGGAACGGGAGGAGACGACAACTCGACTGGCTCAGACCAATACTCTGACTACAGCTACAAGACCAGCCAGCCCAAGTACAACAACAAACAGGTAAAGTCATATCTAATGTCCTAATCGTACAACAGTTTCATTTTTACACAATAAACAATCCAAATACTACATGGACAAAAAAAACATACCATACATATGATAAATGATAATATGCCAACACTATATTGATTACAAAACTATTATAGTGGGGGGGGGTCACGCCCTGGGCAGGTCACCAGTCCATCACAGGGCAACATAGAGACAAAGTATCATCCACTCTCAAACTTAAAACTAAATAATCTAACTATTAACACTCACACCTACAGTTAATTTAGAGTGTGCAATTTGACTAATCCCCAAATCTGCACATTGTTGGACTGTGGGAGGAAACCGGAGAACCCGGAAAACCCACACACACGGAGAGAACATGCAAACTCCGTGCAGAGTTATTATTATTATTATTATTGTTGTAATCATTATTAGTTAAACTGTTAATCCTTTAAACTGTTATTGTATATAATACTGTCACTCTCACACAATGTGCAGTGAAATAGATTAAGAAAATGTAATTAAAATTGTACTTCTCAATTAGCCACTAAAAAGTTACTCTGAAGATACGTCAACATTCATTTGTTTTTAAAGATGACCTACAGTGTTAATATAGCAGAAATGATTTATCTCAATATTAGGTGCACTGACATGCTGTCTCACGTTTTGCTGCCATAAGAGTTAACTTTTTTTTCAAAAAATGTTTTGCACTACTAGAAAGCTCAGAATGACCTCCATAGTAATTTATTTATCTAAGTTTGATCCGGCTGGTCGTGTAGTAAAGCAGTAAAGGTAGCATTTCTCATTCTTGCTCCTCTGTCTGACCTCTCGTGCAGGGTCACTTGCTCTTATCTCTCTGCTCCTTATGCTCTTATCTCCTGTCATCGGTGCAACATTGATGGTGGTTGGAATCGCCATGGACACAGAAATATTAATAGACTCAGAGGGGATTATATGGGCAAAAAGATTCTAACGTCTAGATACAAGGGAGGAAGTGGGTCTCTAGGTTTCTGTGTCATACGCTGGTGAGTGAATGTGCATCTTCAACCAAACAAGTGTTTGTGTATGTGTGTGCAGATGGATGGAAAGTGCACACCATTGTAAAAGTGTTGTTTTGTAACAAAGTTAACTTCACACTTATTTTTTCTATTTCTTTTTTCATTAGCATATATGTGGTGTGCTGTAACATCCCTCTTACAAAAAAGTGGTAATAATAAAAGAAGATAAACAATACATATTTAAAAAAAGGGTAAATAAATGCTTAAAATATGAAATAGACAGCCAGAACTACTACTGTTTACATACGTATTCATCAAATACTGAAAAATTGACAAATCACACCCCGTCTCATACATATTTCTTAATTGCCCTTCTTGTGGCATAATTTTAATAATTTCTGATATGCCTTAACACTTTCTACCCCTGTGGAATTTGCTGAAGGTTTATTAAACTGTAACAGATTTCATGGTGGTTGAACTTGGAAACAAAAATTCACCTGCTGCCTCGAAAATGTGAGTTTATTTAACTCGACAACACAATTAATTTCAATATGGAAGGTTCGCTCGCTGTTTTCATCTTGCTTTATTTTGACAAGTTAGCACATACTTACACATGTATTTTTAAGTTCAGTGATTATACATCATGTCTTCTTACAGAATCTTCCCTATCTGTAATAATTGCAAGTGTGTGCACTTGTTCACAGTCCTCTGTGTAAAATTCTTAGGTAATACTAGCTTTAGATCTTTTTTTTTTTCTTTTTTTTTTAACGACAATGTCTTACTGGGAGCCTCACTTTTGGAAACTTAATCACTTGTTTCCAATGTCCAAATATGTTCATGATAAGAAATGATCATTACATTATCAAATAGTGCTAATAATGACGATAAGGCGATACCATTTGACTGTTCATGGTTCATGGTTCAATTTAGAGTGTCCAATTAAAAATGAGCAATGGGGATTGTGTACATGGCTCAGGGATAACCCACCTGCCAGGGACTTGAACTTGCATCCATTCAGCCATAAGCCAAGTTCTCTTTGCGCATGGCTATGGGCTGATGATATCAAATAAAACACAGCAATAATTAGCTCTATGAATCAGCCTTTCCGGTGATATTCAAAAGACACTTATAAACATAGAAAATATTTGACATTGACATATGGAATGTGTTTTCATTTAAGACGGGTTGACTTTGGCCTTCATGACGCTCGTATCAGTGACACTGCCGTGCCATCCATACAAAAGATTGGTGACGTTCTAAGTGGAGATATATTTCACCGCATAGAAATTAGCAGCAAAGTGAAAAATATGCGCCTGAGTGAGGAAATGACACATTTCTCTCTGTCTGTATCTTCAGAGCCAGTCTCACAGTCGGCTAGTCGTTTCAGCAGATGCCAGCTGACAGTTTAGGTGATCGCCAGCCTTTGTGGGTGGAGTCGGTATAGAGAAACCATCACCGTTGTCTCCATGATGGACAACATGAGGGACCAAAATGACTACAAGCCACAGAGTGTGTCTGGCTACGCGTCTGTCGTGCCAATCTCCATTTACGAGTGCACATTCGCCGCTCACTCTAACGGGTGTTAATTGCAACTGCGAGACAGATGTAGGCCATGACAGTGTTTGTGGTTTCTTGATATGGTAGCATAAATGCGCGCGTGAGACGTGACTCTAATGATTGACAGGCCCGGTGAAAACGCGGACAGATGTTGAAGCTCATGTGACATAGCTCGTAGACAGCTGCTGTCTCATGTATGGCATCCCCTCTCACATCAGGAAGAACAGATTGACCGAAATATATAATTAAATAAATGCCAAGTGACAGATGTAGAGTGGTGCCCTTGTTTTCATTAACTACTGTGCTGCTCTCGACAATGGTTTTTCAAACGGGGAGGAAGTCACGTGTGGGGTTTGCACTTGATATTATATGTGAAATTTAAACTTTGCTTGTAAACTGATTCTGTGTGCATGCAATGTGGTGAACATGTTTAGTTTAAAGGTACTATAATATAAGGACTTGTATTAGCGCATACAATGACCGCGATTCAACATCAGATATTAAGGAAACATGTTCAATTGAAATGCAGGCTTCTTTAAAAACCATGGTGCAGCCAATTTATTTCACATTTCACAATTGGTCTGTTGCACCACCCGCTGCTACCCACCCAACGAGGCAACGCGTAACTCGGGCACATGGGGTGTCAGCAGAGTGAGCAGAGAAATACTGAATCATGCAAAAACCTCAACCTCTCAACCTGTGGCCTTTGATCATATGATAATTCTCAATCAGACACACCTTCGCTTACAATATCCACTAAAATGAACAAAAGAGATTCAACATTTCAAAGAAAAAAACTACAGTTATGTATGTGTACAAAACACTTGCACATATATCACCTTTAAATGATATTACAACGCTGAGTTTTAAAGAATCGCCACAAACAAAAGCTAACTTTTTTGTCAAATCATTGATTTTCTCCATTTCCTTTGAATTTAGCTGTCAAGACAGACAGCTAAATTCAGCCGGGGGGTTTTTTCTCCCACAGAGGATCTGTTAGCTGTAAAAACAAAAAACATTACACTCAAAAAAAGAAAACATTTGACACACTTAGAATAATTGAAAACCTAAATGCCAAGCATAAATCAAGCAATATTATGGGAGCAACCTCATTCATTTACATGTTACCAATTGAAGTAAACAAATTGAAAGTTTTAATTTTTCAATTCAGTTTTTCACATTCAAATATTGATTGTGAAAACATTCTACTTTTGGACACATGACCTTAAAATGACTTATTTCTTAATGCAAATAAAAGGCACACGATTAAGAGATTTTGATGCACGTTAAACATGATGCAATTAAGCAAATAAAAGGACCACAAATTAAAAAAAGATAAATAAATAAAAACATGCCACCAAACTGAAACCAATTCATTTATTTATTTATTTTTTAAACTCCAAAAACTGGAGTTTTGTTATGTCGATTGAATTGTGATTGAGCGTCCACCCTGACAAATGTCTGCAAACGTATGCATGGGAAAAAAGCTGTATATTAGATTGATAAATGATTTATGTACAACATAGGCAATGTTGTCTCTCCACACAAACAGTAGCGATAAATATTAGACGTCATCTATTGTGTGTACGCAGATGTATCATTACCTTCAGCCATATTTGTCCAATAGAAATGTTTGCTTTCATTGGCTCATAATTTCATTTCACAGAGATGTCTCATCCAATTTTGCTCACCTTAAGAAAAGCCTGTGGCTGGAAAGAAGCACATGTAAATCCTGTATAGTAAAGAATGGCTTGTTGAGGTTGCCAAAACCCAAACAGATGTTTCAGATGTCCTAATTAGATCACAGTGTTATCTAAGCATGTGCCAGCCATTATTGTATAGGCAAAGCCACATTTGGTTTGTTTTCCACACGAGGCAAAAGCGCTTATATCAATTCAGAAATCATTTCATCTTCTCCCAAGACTCGGCTGAAAATTGTGCAGCCCTTTGATTGCTTTAGATTAACCCACTTTGGTGCAGAATTCCTGAAATGCAGTTTCTGGGATATTGTATATAGCTTCTGAACCAAAAAATACCGTGATATATATCTATATTTTTACCATCCCAGTTGTTCTGAAAGCAGAGATAAACCAGGAAATGCCAGAAATAGACTTTGACATCCAAAATCTTTAACCACAGTCCTAACCAGCAGCTGTCATATGGAATTAAGGACCATGGACAGTGTCTTTGTTCCTGTTACACACTCCTCACATTGTATATAAAAAAAATTAGCAGCGGGAAGAAACGTGAAGCACTTTTTGTTACATTTGTATTAATATGGAAAGTGTTTAACACATAATGATTGCTTGGTTGAGTTTGTAGATCAGTGGAATGAAATGATACACTCGTTTGAATGTATGAAATCCAAGAAAAAGAATAAAGTGCTCCATTTTACTGGAAGGTTGTGAAAGATCACAGCGACAGAATCAAACAAAAGTGAGCCCTTTAGTTATTTATTTCAGATAATACAACAGCTTTTGGCAAGGAAAAGAAATAATATTGTAGACTCAAACAAACGACGATACGATGCTGTAGCTTCCGTGTGCTGAATTGAGGTCCCTACAATTACCTTCATGCAGCTCGCACCTGTTTGGATTGTATTGTAATTAAACTGGGGACATTGGGAATTCCCCTCAGGGTCTTGGCAAGTTTGTACTATTCTCAGGTGTGTGTTACAAGTTTGTTATTGAGTCTGCTAAGGCAATTACATGCAGTAAAATGTGCAAATTCCAAAGGAATTGTCATCGATGTGGCAATATCGCACTGTTAAAATGCCAGAATTACAGAGAGAGGATTGTATATATATATTTTATTTATTTCTTTTATATTATACATCAATATTAATGAAAAATGCAAACACACACATTAGCGTGACATGATTTTTCAAGAGGTGTTCTCTGTGTTGAGAGACTTGCTCAATTAAATTCACTCACATTTTCAGCCCTAATCCTCATTGAAGGTAGAATGTCTTGCCTGGCGGTAATGCCTTTAATTATTTATTCAGAAGCGTTACATTTCACGGATAAGGAGCATAGGTAGAAGTCTGTGCACCCTGTAGGCGACTGCATGTCGTCACCGACGGAGGTGTGATAGATTCACGGCGGTTGCTGCAGAAACCGGCGACTCACATGAGTCATTAAAGCTGTTAATTAGCCCTGATGGGTCTAAGAACTTGCACCTTTCTTTCACACTTCACCCCATGCAGATCCTACATTTGACGAAAACACATCATGGGTGGTATGGAACATGCAAAAAAGACAGAAAGAACAAATCATGTTCCACACAGCAACCACACATTTGTTTATGGACATTCAAAACAAAATATATACTCAGGTACTTGTATTGCTGATGCTTGTATTGTTCTTTTTTTTAACTGAAGGCACCAATTACCAAATCAGCTGAAAATTGGGTGAAAGCAATTTTCTGGACTTCAACAAGCTCTTTTTTTTTTTCTAAATCTGATGCTAATGTGCACTAAAACACCTTTTTACCAAAAACAGTTTCATTGTCTGAAATAACATAGCTATCTTGTCTGGTCAAAGATCTGCGTATCTCTCCAAAATGACAAAATTAGCCAATCCAATCCAATTTTATTTATAAAGCACATTTAAAAAAAAAAGAAAAAGCAAACAGTACAGTAAAATAATAAATAAAATAGAATACAAATAACAGATGTAAAAAAACAAACAAAAAAAATAAATAAAAATAAATAAAATAACACATTAGTAGACTGCGTTAACCAACAGATGAACGAGTTTTCTTGTTCCAATTGAACCGAGATAAGCGGACTATTAGGTGTGAATATGACTCCATATTAATCATTTCTACACAAATTTAGATATTGATTCCTCTGAATCAATACTATGACTATGTCTTTCAGAGTAGCCTGACTGTTTCTTTGCAATCTTGCTCTGAGAAATATTTCCTTTGAACTTGAACTGACAATTATTTCACAAAGTTTGGCTTGAAGTGGTGAGCCACGATCAAAATAAAGCCTTTGATGTGTGGTTTCAAACTAATTACGACATAACCAATTAATCTGTCGATCGTTTCTTCAATTCATTGACTACTCTTTGAAAAAAAACTTCCAAAACAAATGGATGATGCTGTTCTTGTGTCTTGTTTTGCCCGCAAACCAAATGTATTTAGCTTTAATGATTTCTTTATTATATGGAGCAATACACCAGACAATTCTCACGTCTGAGAAGCAGACACTCAAAACACTAAAAAAAACAAACTGATTAATGGATTATCGAAATAGTTCCATCACGATTCATTTGCTCCTTTTATACCCTCAACGGTAAACCTTCTATAGCAGTATAACATTTTAACATTTTAAGTGCACTAACTTCGTTGCATAGCTTTATATAAAAACACAATAAGGTTTGTCAGTGAAAATTCATGAAAAGTGTTTCCCTTAATTCTTTCCTAGAAAAGGGCTTTGTAGGTCCCTTTCTTGTCTGCAGTTACCTGAAACCAGTCTAGTGAATTCTCAAAGAGGTAAAGAAGTGTGTATCGTGAGTCAGTAAGACTTCATTAACCTGCTTCTTTGTTAAGCAAAGTCCACACTTGGTGAACTTTAGGCATCCCTTTGAGCTGGGATTAACCCAATTTTAGCGGAGGTGTGTTACAAACGAGCCTGGAGGCAACATTTGTCACTTGTTCTACGAGACTGTGACACATTATTCTGCCTCGCTTGTACTGACGACCAGCAAAACCCAAGAAAATCATTGAAAAACTGTCATCTAGGTTTCAGTGAAAAGTTGCGAAAGCAAAGGAACACGGCAGACTTGTAGTGTTCTCCATATCTTTTCCAATCTTGGTTTCCAATCTGCCTTCCAGTACAGGCAAGCACGCACATGCACACGCACGCTCAGTTTTTTGTGCAGCACATATTTGTCCTGGCTGATCACCCAGAAAGAAGGCGACTAGAAGGAAAAGGGAGGTGAGAGAATAATATGCTTTGGCCGGACTTCAAGCTCATACTTTTTAATGGCATAAAACCATGATTGAACATGTTGTGTTACATTGTACTGAAAATACTATGTACCTCACAAATATGTCCACCATTTCACATTTCAACAACATGATGAACTTCTAAATCCAATCTCAAACAATGGTGTGTTTTTTTTTCCTCAGGATACAATACATTTAGAACTCAATGCATTTCTTTTTTCTTTTTTTTTTGGATAACTATGACGCCATACTTGTTAGTAATGCTGCCAGAATAAGTAACTGAATACTACAGTTGTTATGTAGTATTTCTTTTATAATTATTATTTTACACAAATTGCTTTTTTTGTTGATGTTGTAACATTATTCGTATGCTGCAAATGAGCTCTATCAAGAAATACTATATCAGACGTGACTTTTGTCACTTTTTCAAGCATTTATCGCCTCAAAACCTATAAAAAACATTATTTTTTTGTGTGTTCTCAATGCAAAAGTGATTCATTCAATTTGAACCTGAATTGAAGAAATTAAATTTGAATTTGAAAAAGTCGATTGTAACTGAACGTATTGGTTTGGAAGTGTATTGAAATAAATTTGAAGCTGTCTTTCATGTATTTGCAAAAAAAAAAAAAAAAAAAATCAGCTCCCTAATTCATTCTCAAAGTTCAGTTTCTCTCAGTTAGAATTCAGTTTTTCAAATTCAAGTCTTCTTCCACACTTGGCAAAAATTGGCACAGATTGTTTTGGGCACAAATGTGTGTGTGGTGAGCAATATGTTCAGAGAGCAGCGCAGTTTATAATAACAGAATTTGTTACTGCAACTATAACATCGCAATCACCATACTGCACTGTCATGTTAGGGGTTATCATTAGTCTAAAAAAAAATCTACTTTAAATTTTCCAACATGCTCATAGATATAAACAAATACATGACTGCTTATGGCTTATCGCTCCACTCTCACAGCACATCTGTAGGCTTTAAGCCAGCGTTATCTGCTGGAAACCACCGCTATGAGGCGGATCGTGCGTGGTGTTAACATCTGTCCTGAGTGATCACATCAGGAGTGAACGGTGTTAAGTGCGCGATCAAACCAAATGTGCTTATGACACGTTGAGGAAGCATTTGAGATTCAGTCAATCCAGACTGCGCTTCGTCGAGGACACGCGTGACCACAGATCAGCTAATGTCTACTCCCTGAATGCTGAGGTGTATTGTCAGTTTACTTAAACAAAATGTTTAATATATTTGATGTGCATAAAGAAACGTGCGAGCATTTGTCTAGTTGTGGCTACAATATTCTCACTCACGGCCAGTTTTTTTTTTTCAAATCAGTCAAATTTAATTTCATCAAGTCATGCACAGTTTTCACTCTTTCACTCATCAATACTTGGACACACACATGCATTAACAAACAAATCCATCTGTGCAGTCAGACTCACTGACATCATTTGGTCCGTGTTACCAGAATGGTAAATGTTCTGTATTTAAGTAGCACTTTTCTCGTGTTGATGACCACTCAAAGCTGCTTTACACTACAGTTTTGCCATTCACCCATTCACATCCACTTTCAGGCAGCGCATCTCCTTTCACCCCATTTCATACCCATTCAGATGCTGCTGGCACGGCCATCAGGGGCAACATGTGGTTAAGTGTCTTGCCCAGGGACCCATCGGCATGTAGACAAGCGGAGCAGGGAATTGACCCCCCGACCTCCGCTCTACCACTGAGCTACCGTCACTAGAATTGACCCACACACACAAAAATCTCAACCTCACCTGGAAAATGGTGCATATCTCCCATTTTGGATTTAAACTATATACTACTGTTCAAAAAAAACTCAAATGTATGCTGTCATTTCTGTGTGAGCTGATACGCAACTGAGCTTTCTACTTGTGGTAGGAGGGGCTTATTTTTGACTCAATGAATTCTCCTACTCCTCACATTAGATAAGACAGTGAACACCACAAAGATGGAGCAAAAGTCTGGGGGTGATTTTCCTTGAATTTCTGACCTTGTCCTTCGGCTTGTTGATTTAATAGGCGGCAGAGATAAAAGTCATTATCTGGTTAGATGAATGAGTACCTAACTCTTTGAACCCCCCAAGTATAAGCAGACATGTCATAGCGCTCTAGGTGACCACAACATTTTTTTTTGGGGGGGGACATTTTATGACTTTGGTTAAATCTTGATAATGATTGTAATTTTGACATTTTAAAGTGTCCCTGCCACAGTTAGACTCTTTCTTTTCTTGTGCAGCAAGTCGTTGTCACTGAAAAGGTCCAATATGAAGAGTAGGGTTTGAAACCACTACTAGAGGTCCAGTAGCTGAAGTCACACAACCAAGGTTATGCCCATCTGGCAGGCAACAATCCCGTTCACCTCTATGGACCGGTCAGAAAACTTGTCTCTCCACTGGCTGTTTTAATTACAAAAGTGAAGATGGTGGAAAGCTGATTTACATAACGCTAAATGGTCATTGTGGAATTATTGGTTATAATAATGCTAAAGAAATCCTACTGTATCATTAATGGGTGATTAGTGAAGACAAGAGGCTGACATGGCTGAAACTGAAAGGCAGAAATGTAATGCAACGTGACAGTAAGAAACCCTCCACATACAGTGGGAGTAATTGCTTAGGACAAGTTGCTCAGTAGAAAGGTGAAAGGACCGTTGATCCACAGTAGTGGGCAAGGGAAAAGTCTCCAAAACAGTGATGCAAACCGAAACTGAGGCCGTCTCAGTGTGAAGCTGAAAGCAAAGAGAAGCATAAGGCAGCATGACTATCGCCCTTAGATACTGCTCACTGCTAATTTAATTTTGTTTGGGATGGCTGAACATGAATACTGAACAGGCAAAGTCTCCTCCCATCCTTGCGACAATAATTAAGCGAAGGCATCACGAAGTGTTCTTAACAAGCACTGAAATGAGGATTTTTTTTTTTTTAGAAAATACAAAGTTTTATGCAAAATAAATTGGGGAAAAAAAGTCCGAAAAGTTGAGAACAGTCATGAATCATAAAAGCAACTGCTTTTCTCTGAAGAGCTGCTCTCTTGCTGTTGATTATGACAAGTAACTGATACTAAATTTGGCCATCATCAACAGACTACAGTCCCTTTACAATCAGCCGGAATCAAACGCAGACTGAATATTCACGAAATGAAACGGCCACCTGCAGACAGTTGACAGCACCTGTGCGATTCGCAGGGCTTTTTAGAACGGTGAACCTGTCATTTATTCACATATCACGAGCCTCACTGATATTGAGAGGAAAGGGAAGAGAATCTGTTGACATGCAACTATGCTGGATACTTGTTTTGATTAGATGTCAACCTGTCAATACCAACAAATCCACCGCAGCGTTACAACAGGAGAGACAAAGAACACCTGACAGTGAACAAAATAATAAACTGATGTCAAATCTAGTTTTCTAGGGTTTTTTTTTTTCCCCCACGTCAACCCTAACATATCACTTGGGCAGACAACCGAGATGTGTTCAGATTGATTTATTTATATATTACATCTCAAAATAAAGACAAGTAGTACTATCACACTCATAAGTGTGTTGTTATCTGTGCTGCAGGCCATTCCAGAACTATATTTCTCTCTAATTTCTGAAAGCTTTCTATGAAGAAGAAACTTGGTGCACTGATTTGTGAAGTATATGACTGGAGTTCTGCCATAAGTCACCAAGGAAAGAACCTGAATGTATTACAATCTGTATACAAACAAGTTTCCTGGTACAGCTCACATTCAGACATACTGCCCAATAACCGTTCAGTCCAATAGCATAGTCCCAAGTTAATTCTGTTGAAATAGATAAAAGCCTATACATCAACATTAGTGATGTCTGCGTTGAGACTCTCAAGGTCCATCTTATTCCAACATTGGCACAGGAGTAGAGCATTCCAAAGCCTTGGCTGTGCATATTCACAATATTATGAGTCCATGAGTTATGATGTTTGGTAGTGGCAACATCAAGGTGAAGGTGTCTCTCTGGATTTATTTCCAAAGAAAGCTTGGTTTTTGGCTAAAATAAAAAAGCCTTTCAGACAGGTTGAGAGATAAGATAAGGTTTAATATTGGAGAGCTCACAAAAGGGCTACATTACAATGACAAATGGTATTGACGACATTTGTGGCAGTTGCCTTTGAGTGTTAGTTGCATCCCTGTCCCTAGAGGAGACAGCCCACACATTCATTAGCAACACACACTAATGGTTCCTAAAGTCAAAAAGTCTTTGCCTCTGACCCGAGTACTGGAACTGTTTTTTTTCCCCGGTTTCCCCCGAAATTTTGCATCGTGGTACATTTACGGGAATTCCCACCCTGCTGAGGTCCTCGAACGCACCGTCGACGTGCTCCTCGGCTCAGAGTGAGCGTCTGCTGAATGATCTCTGTGGTGTGCGGAAGTCCTTTTTTCCATTCGATTAACTACTCTGGAATCGATAATTGAGAATTGGATTGATAGGCAGAATTGACAATGGCATCGATATTGATAAAAACCTATCAATTCCCACCCCTAGTCCTGTATCAAATAAACATTGTTGGTCGTGTGTAGGAGATCTTATGCTGCGGTCACACCATATGTGTACCACTTTTGTGCTATTTTTGTGTGCATTCGACCGACTTTCTTTTTTTAAAATTGTCTAATTATCGCTAAAACTTGATGTGAGCAGGGAGAGATTTTCACTTTGATCGGTTTGTTTTTTTGTGGAGCAAATGGCGCAGAAAGACAAATGACATGAGCTCACGCATATCTACTCACATCTGTGCGTTGACTGTCTGTAAACTCAAAAAATGCTTGAAAATTATTTCTACTTTACTGGGTTGTGCATTTAATTGCTATATTTATTTTTTATGCCATAGTGTTGTACATACAATGGGGATAGTTGTTTGTCTTCATAATGTGTGGATAGTGGATGGATAGTGTTTACATAACTTCTGAATATGAGTAAGTAAAATGGTAGCAACAAATAAGTGAAAACATTGTGTTCACAAACCAATCCGTAATTATTATTTTGTTTCATTACCGAGCTAGTAATAATTTCACTGCTGGTATAGACTTGGTCTTAAAATCTTGAAACTCCACCCCTTCTTATCTTCTCCAGCGTGGCTGCTCATTGCTAAATAAAACCTGCACCAGGTATTTGGAGATAAAGAGGCCAGAAATATTCACCTAACATCCCCTGACATCCTTTGAAGTACCCCGCCAGGGTAGAGAGGACGTGTGTTACCTTGAGTTACAGCAGACGGAGACGGATGTCAGCTGAACGATCAAGCGCCGCAAAATATAAAAGATGGCACGGCTCAATAATTGAGACTTATGCGGAAAATGCTGGGCGCACACGAAACCCGCTCTACTCAGCACATTTGAAATGTCTTGGCACTTTCTTGGTGGCCGTCTGATACCGCCTTGTTTCATGTTCACTGGTCTGGAGACTGCAGGTGCCGGAATATCACAGCAAACATTCTAATAACTCCGAAGCCAGAGAACGGATTCTTTACAATTCTTGTGACATGACGGGTGAATTCATTTTTGATGAATGTGGTGCTCATTAGTCTGAAGATTTCTGGCTGTAGATCAGCAGATCAGCGGGAGATTTATTGGTGAGTTCCAGGAAGCTGAAAGGAAAGAAGATCAAATATTCATTTAACCAGAAATCTAAATCTGTAGATCACGATATGACGTGGAACACGCCTGGGTTTAAATACACAGCATCTCAACAGAACACATGGAGAGAGGCTGCTAAACATGGGGCTTGAGTGAAAACTGCCCATTGGGCTTTGGCTGAAAATGTATCCAGTTAATGCTTAAGTCATAAATCACTGAGATTAAAGTTAGAGTGATGTTCTCTTCAAATGATGTTCCTTCTTTACAAAAAAGTGACAGTACCAAATTAGCTGTGGATTCGTATAAAAAAAGGTAGAAGTGGCAATTTATCTTTTAGAGCAAGTCCCGCATTGATCGTCAGGTCTTACTGTATCATTTAGTTATTCATATCATTTTCTATTTTTTACTGAAAAAACAGCCTTTTCTGACTGAAGTTTGTGAGCCGCTCACTCTCCAGCACCAAATTCCATAGAGGAAATTAACATTTCTAGCTCACAGGTACACAACAGCTGCTGATCGGCTGCTGCCGTGTTCGGTAAGTTTGTCTCTCTCAACAACAACAACAACAACAACAAAAGGCTCAAAATAACACAGTTGAACAGTGGGTCAACAAATCCTGTGTGCACAGATGTACAATTGCTGATGTTCTCAATGGGTTTTGGTGGGAAGAGTCAGTGGTTTAACAAGTGCTAGCTTCCTGTTGTGAAAGGTCGTCTAACAGTCAGATAAAGAGGTGAAAATGCCGTGTTCTTATGCTATTGTAGACTTACGTTTGCTTGGATTGTATTTTGTTATGTGGCGTACAATCCGTTTTTCCCGATGTCCCCACTGGCAGCCATGTTCCCAGCGAGAGCACCGAACTATCGCTTCGATAAACAGACATAAGTTAACGAAAGTAACATTTATGTTTGAATAGATCGAGAAAGGAAATTCTTATAATCGCTTTAGTGAGCAGATAATATTAAGATGCTGCCGACTACTCTATGTAGCAGAGAGGGCATTGATTCTAAATGGCCCAATAAAGAAGCCCTTAACTAGAGGGATGATCAACATGGTGAGGGCAACGAAGGCAACACTGAGGCGAATGACTTCAATTAGCAGGCTTGGCCTAATGAGAGAGCAGGTCTTTGAACTGGGACACAGGCATTGATTTCATTTGCACCTCACTCTTATACTGAATGATCAGACTTGGCCCTCTGGGATTGGTTTGTCCAATCTCATGTCTTACTATAGATGTGTAGATAATGAGCTTAGACCATGTGCAGAATACAGTATTTGACATGTTTTGTAGAATTTAAAGTATTATTAATATACTTGTCTGTGCTACGATAGGAAATAAGTGATCTGCAGCAAACTGGTATGACGAAACTTGGTTAATAAACCGTCAAAGTACAAGGTACACAAGCTGTGTAGTTTGTTTGCGTGGGCACTTAAAGTTCTCCTGTTGTATTTCGCTTTTTAAAACCTTTTTTTTTTGTGAGTCACCACTTCCATTTTTTGGAATTGAACTCTTTTAAACCTGATTATTTGTATTACGGCACAACATGGCCATTGTGTTTCTTCCTTCTGTAAATATCCTTCATCAGACTGTACATACAAAAATACGGCTGCACTTAAAGTATCCATTTGCGATTTTTCAGGTAACGCAATTACAGATTGATTGAAGTCAGCTTCTTTTCAATGTCCACTGTGCAATAGATTTAAAGTGTACCACATGACCTCGTCAAAGCATTAAAGGACTAGTGTGTAGGCTATAGTGGCAAGTGGTGTATTGCAACATGCTAAAACATGGCAGACTTCATGGAAGGCAAAGGTAATGAAAACACAACAAATGATCAGGTGATCACCGTCATTTTAAATAATGTCTCTGTTGACATCAATTTTACACCCTGGACCTTGAAGGACTATATTAATGCATGGTTCACTCACTCACTCACTCACTCACACCTACGGTCAATTTAGAGTGTCCAATTTACCCAATTCCCCAAAAGGTTGAGAACTAAAATATATAAAGTGCTTCAAACATATTTACATTGTTTGTTCTAATGACAATCAAATACTAAACAATTAAACTGCAGCTTTTGGGATTGACTAATTGCATTGGTACCAATTGCAATTTGGATTTGAAAAAGATTCACTGTTAATTAAAAAGCCAAAGGAAAGCATCAGATGACATCTACTCAATATAAAGTACTACACATGTTAATGTATTTTAGGGTAGACGTTTTCTTTTATTTTAGAGTCACTAACCTTTAAATTGAAAGCTTTATGTCGAGATATGTACTGATATATCGGGGCATAGTTTGAAAATACAATTTTTTTAGAACACTCCCACTAAAACCTGCATTTAAACTCGATCTCCCGTGAGATTTTTGCTAGTGACCACGTTTCATGAGCTCCATACATCATATCCATTTTAATTTAATAATTACACACTAAACACATTTGTATAATGCGACCATGTATCGATTTAACCTCAGAGAGGACCTGTGCCAAAATCCCTCTGATGAATTGAGGGAAAGTTCCATGCAGCTCGCCCTGACTGCCAGCCATGAGCCGTCTTGATGTCATCAAAATGTCCAGCGATGCTGACTTGCTCTTTGATGCAGAGGGGGAAGTAATTAAAGTGTTGCTAGTGATCTATATACGTATTAAAAAGTGATGGTCTGCCCCTATCGATCACGTCTGATGAAGAGCCAGTGGTTCACACTGATCTGCTCTCTTTTTTTCTTTTTTTTTTTCCCACCTCAGGCTTATATGTATGCGTTTGGCACACGTTCCGATCTGAAAAAAATAAAATAAATAAAATGAGTAACTCCTTAAAGTGAAGCTTTGTTGCAGCTCAGCGCCAGGATGGCGTTGCCTTTAGCTGAGATATTATATCTCCACATATCCCAGCCTTCCTACCTTCTGCCAGGCAGATTAGTGCTTTTATCAATAAGCAGCTTAGCACCAAAGTGTCCCTCAATAATATGCCATGGTATTTCTCTCTCCCTCTCTCTCTCTCTTCCTCACTCACTCTCTCCCCCAGGCTTCACTTTCCATGTCTGTTGCTCTTCCACACTTTCATAACCTCACATTTCCCTTTTCCCACTCCCGGAAATTCTTCCCTTTCCTTTAATTATATTAACCTGCGACATAGAGAAACAGTGAGATGTCATGCATTCTTCTCATCAGGTCGCATTAGGAACCTACAGAGGCCCAGGAGGGCCAGAAAGCACTATCCCCATCAGACATGCTCACCCCATTAGGATCCTGCATTGCACCATAAAACCCATTAAGGTCCATTAGGGAAGTGCTGTGGGCCACAGACACCTTTAAAACCAGCAAGAAACAAAGGTGCACAGTTACAGATGGTGTGAAACTTATTTGATTTGCTATGTTTCCCTGAGGATTTATTCAGAGCTGCTGTTTGTGTCGGATTTTGTTGCCCAATAAGAAGTGGCAACAACATGCAGATATGCAATTGCGCCTGCTTGGGTCTACTTTTTTTTTTTTTTAAGGGTATGTTAACTACTTTTTCTTACAGTTTGACAGCCCATTGACGTGGCAAATGAAGTTTATAACCTGCTCAATCTCCTGCACCAAAGTCCATTGAGAAAATCTCTGTTTTTAGCCTGGATATGGAAGCTGCTGGTCCTCTTCTGCCTTGTGTGTTGAGTTTCTGTCACTGAGGTAAATTCAAACAAAAGCTGTGTGAAGTGATATAAAACAGCTGATTTTCTCTATGGACTTTGGTGCAAGGAAGTAAGTGGTTTACAAAGTGACACAACCTTTGTTTTCCAGTGGGAAAAGGCTAAAATGGCGAGACATAAGGCACTACTGATAGTTACAATACTGCACAAGCGTTTGATGATTTGTCATGATTCCCTCAGGGTTCATTCAAAGCTCCCGTATATGTGATGCTGTGTTGCACAACAAGAAGTGGCAGCGTAGATTTAAATGCAACTGTGAAAGATCCTTCCCTTAATTCGTCGGCAGCTCTTTACAAATACAGGACATTGCGTCCCTCATTCGAGTCATTTGTTTTGTTTAGCAGACCATGATAATGTGCATTATGAGACATAAATATAAATGATCACGGGCATTATTGAGCCTAAAACTGGCCCCACTTTTTTCCGCGGGAACAGCCGGCGACAGACCCTTTTCACCCTCCTTCGATAGGGAACAATCGCACAAAGCTGTGTGCGGCCTCAGCACACTGCTCCTCATGCGATTAGAGCGCTGCTTATTACACTTGATGAGCCTGACCCAAATCTTCCTGAGGCAGACACATTTTTCATGTAGCGGGTTTGAAATTCTAAATCCCACATGGAGTCAAAGGTGAATCCCTGACTTGGCCATAAATTGCAGCTTCTGCTGCGAGAAGCTACCATTTCAGGGTTGTTGTTTGTTTGTTTTTTTGTGTTTTTTTATGATATGTCGTATAAACATCGAGGAAACGGCTGCAAATGTGTCGAAAGCGGTGTAATTTGTCAGTGCCACGTGCTCCCATTGAAGCAAAAGTTTGGCACACTTAGTTTTGGAGTGTTGCCTAATGAATGGTGTTTAATTAGCTTTGGGAAACATTTCTCTTATGACAAACAGTTGTGTGGCTGTGATTAACTGCATGTGTTCCATGCTTTCTTTTTTCTTTTCTTTTTTTTGTCCCTAAGTTTGTTAACAACAGCAAGTCAGGATCTCATAATTATATCTATCTATTACCCCAAGAGTATTTTAGAGTACATATTATTTCTGTTATATTATTGAAACTCAATGCTTTAAACAAACGGAAACAAACTAATTATAAATATAGAAAATGGAATACATTATCTGAATTGTATTTATGTACTTTACACACATTATACAAGTCTGTATTTAGAGCATGGGAAATGTAAAATAGGAAACAGAGTTATGAAATTGCCCTGCAGGACCGTGCTCTGCTGGGGGGACCAATTTATTTCATATTTTAGTAAGTTTGCCCCTAAAGGTTTACATGGCACAAAGATCCATTAATAATCCTGTTACAAACGAAACAAATAGTGTCTAAGTGTGATAAATTGAATGTATTCAGCCTTCAAATAAAAAAAAAATAAATGGAGAGGAACTTTAGAAGAAGAGGAAACTGCTTGAAAAATATAATTTCACCGTGCCTCTGCTCTCTCATCCCTCTGGTATTTTGTTTTATCACTGTCTTTTCTATGCAGCCATAATGTCACTTACGGTGTCATTTGCAGACAGACACTAAAGCTCGTGAACCTTTTAACTGCATGACTGTCTCATTTAAAATAATGTACAGAGAATGTGCGATATCGTATCGCTGGCATTCACAAAGGCCTTTTTGTGTGTCTTTTCAGTAGCAATACATGATGAAAATGAATGAATGAATGAGAATAATGAAAGGAAAGTAAATCCGTGCAAGTGAGGAACAAACAAACAGGGATCTGATCCTGACCGTCCTTAGGAATCCATGACAAATGTTAAAACAGAATAAAAATGATGGTTTGTTCCAGTTCAAGTCTGAAGTCCAGAACATTGACTCCACTTCACATTCCACTTTAATTACCATTTTATACACTCCCTCCAACCGTTATTTACTGTCACAAAATAAGTCAAAAAACAAGCCTTCACCTTCAAATATTCTATCATTAACATCACTTATTAGTGCTTATTTAAGAATGTCTTGTCCTCTTTCCGAAAGGACTCACTTTTCATGCCCTTAATGTACCACAACTGCCTCCATCTCTGTAATCACCCACTTACTAAAAGTTGCAGTGTGTAGTATTTGTGGCCACATGTGGCCGGTGGGCCCTGAGTTTGACACATGTGATTTAGTACTGAAGTTATTGCATAGTGTATACTTGCACATTTTTTGGAGGGCTGTTCAGGGTGATCAGCATTGCAGCTGCTCCTCAAAGGCAGATGACATCGCGAAAAGCCGGCAAATTAAATGATCCGTTACATTCAGGATGTAAATCCAGGAAAGGATTTGATGCAGGAATGTTATATGTATTCTATCTTTAACCAAAGTTCACTGCTTACAGTCTTGTGTGAGATGGTCTTGTGCCACACACGGCACGTCATCTACTTCTCCTAAATATTAAAAGGTAAGCTGTGGAAATGCCAAAGAACAAAGGAAAACACAGAGAAAGAGAGCAGAATGTTGTTAGAAATAAATAAGTCTCATTCATTTTAATGTTCTTAACATTTTAATGTTACTTCAGCATAGTTTAAATTGAATTGCCGAGATGTTTTTTTTTTTCTTTGTATATGTGTAAGTGCTAGCATTTCCATTAACAGCTGTTACATTGTAAGAATATTAAAGTTACATTATGTCGGATTTTAATTTAAAGGTTGTGACACATCCAACCCTTTTTAAAGCTATCTGGCAATTAGACCCTTTTCATTATACACTTACTGTAGACACATCTGCAATTGCCTTGAAAAAAAAAAATCACAGAAGCTTCTCAACATTATAGTTTTAAAAAAAAAAAAAAGCCTTAAATATTTTCACTGTACACAATCATAATAAAGGAGAACATAAGTGGCCTTTTGTTTTATTGTGACTGCTGACAAGAGATGATTCGTAGTCTGTTCTTTGTGTCTGTACTGGCTGTTTCCCAGCATGCTCCAGTCTTGTTGCTAAGTAAGGCCAACATGTCACAATGATGCTTTTTTCCGTCATTAGGTCGTTAAGCAAAATTCCAGAAAGCTGTCTTCAACCTCCCTCCCTGTGTGTTGCAGTTACATATGTGAGGATGTTCCTATTTCTCCCATTTGTTCAAAATGTGTGGGTGCAATAGGTTTGCCTTCTCTGCAGCTGCAGGACTCGTCGTCACCCACGCGACACAGTGTCTCGCTGTAAGGCTGTGTGGGTGAAAGTATTCCAAGACTGGTTTTGTAACCCTTTCCCGTCTTTTTGATGGTGGCTGTTCGTGCTCCGTCACTGTTGGGATTTCCTCAACATGACAGCTCAACACCTCCACTGTTGCCCCCCGTGGCATATCCAGGATGTGTTGCATCAGTATCTTATAACAAGCCCCGTTATTTGGTGGGTCTTCAGAGGCCTTAGGTGTGCTGTCTAGGCTCTGGGTCAGGGTGATGGTGTTGATGTGCATGTCGGAGGGAATTTCAAATCGTTTTTTTGGAAAAGAAAGTGGGCAAAAGTCATACTTAACAAGTCCCATTGCAGACGCTTGATACACCATACAAAAATGTTATTTACAAGTGTTAAAACAATCTTTCGTTTTAGTGTTTGTGTCCATGTTGATGATTTACTCTCTCTAGAGCAGTTAATTTCAGTCTGTTCGAATAAGTTTATTGTAGAAATACAGATATATTCATGAAATAATGAAATTGTCATCACGTCTTTGTGAACGTATTGGTTGAAAATACAAGAATACTACAGTTAATGTTGTTCAGTTAAATACTTGTTTATTTTTAGTTTGATTTACTCCAGATCACTATAATCTGTATTTGCAGGAAGGGGTACATATATATTTTTTTTAAGTTTTTGTATTATTCTTCTTATTTTTTATAATTTATTACTATTATTATCATTGAAGTGAAAGAAATTGGACTCCACTACCGGAAAGAAAGTATTTAAAAACACAATTCAACAACTATCATTAAGCCCGAGACACTTGGATCCAGTAGTTGCCGACATTTCAGTCAATGTAAAGAAAGATTTCAAAGTAAGAAATATGTTGTGTGTGCTTTGTAGAAAACCATTCTTAACATTCAGCAAGTTTATGGCCCGATAACTGCACGAGCAGCAGAAAACATCTCGCAATTTTGGTGCTGTAATTGCAGACTCACCTCCGCACATGCACGCAGACAATTCAGGTTTATTACGCCCGGTGAAGGATGCGCCGACACATTATCCACCGGGGACTCGACATGTAATACAACTGCCAACTACACCCCACTGCCTGAGCCAGAGAAAACATTTTTTTTTTTTTTAAACCTCCAACTGATTGGTTTTTAGTGAGGAAACACCAACACAGTGCTCATTACTGGCCCCACAATTGTGTAGACAGACACTCGGCCAATAAAAGTTTGTTGAATTGTGCCTGTGATGCATCCAGGAGTGCTGCATCAGCATGCAGCCTCTGCTTCTTTGCAGGAAGAACATAAGGAAATGAAAGAGGGGCCATGGTCAAACTGAAGTGTAGGAAACCATTATTAATTGTATGATATTAGAACTAAATCCAACATTCATCTTCTATTGAGAAAGTGTGCCATGGCTAAAAGTCTACAATTATATTGCTATGCTTATACGTAATGTATGCTTAATTTAGCAACTGTAAGAATATATCATTCAGACGTTGCCTGTGGATAGATTATTTTACTCCAGGCTGTAGCCTGCTACTGTTACTAGGACATACATTAGATGGAGCTCAGTGAGCATGTCCATCCAGGCAGACAGAATTATGTCTCTGTGTGTGTTTGTGCGTGCGTGCGTGCGTGTGTGTGTATACAGAATGCATCCTTTTTTCCAGTGATAGGAGAGCGAGGACTGGTGCTCGCAGAGGTCGGGCGATAGATGGTGATGGGCGGTTGGCGTAAGAACGGGGAGGATCGAGGGGGGCGAGGTTGTGGGCCAAATCTCGTCCTCGCAGTTATGAAGGAGAAACAAACTGATCTGACAGTGACAAATGAACCAACTCCACTTTTCCAACTGCCAGTTTAATGCCTCTCACACTCCTTTCTCACCCTGTCTCTTCCCCAATCCCAACCATTTTCTTCTTGAGTGGCCTCAACCCCCCCAATCTCCCCCTTTTCTCACCTACCGAGCTCCTTTTCTGCCTCAATTTTCACTGCTCTACATTTTGCCTTTTTGTTCCCCCTGCAATGTCCATTATTTCTCTCCCTCCCGTCATTACTTTCCCTATAGCCTTTTGTGTCTTCCTGCTTTAGAAGTGTTGGCGTTTGAGTTTTGCATGTGAAGAGGCTCCTGCCGCATGTATTACGGAGCCCCTTTAATAGACTGATTCTAGTGGACAATCATTATTTCTTCCGCTTTCTGTGTCATGTCCCCGATGTGACGAACATGGCATTTAAATTCCATAAATTGCCTTGCATGTATCCAAACTCTATAGCTTTTGAGTGGACTTGTCATAGCCGGGTGCCATTAAGCAGGAGACACTGAAGTAGCACAGAAGATGAAGGCATAGCTCAGCAGTGATTATTGTTGAGGTTTAATGACTGCCTTGCTCCTGTAAAAGACCTTCTGGGGTGCTGAAATGAGATGCCAAGTAGAGAAGACAATTAATTGCTTGGCTTCCTTTTGTCCCCGCCCTCATCCCCCTGTGTATTTGACTGAAAATTGATAAGATAAAGGCTCAGGGCCACCCAAGTACCTTAAGAGACTCATCTGACTATTATGTCCCATTTATTGTGGGTGCACTGTTTGAGTTTAGTTAGTGTTGTTTATTTGTAGCTCTTGATACCTTGCAGTTCGGTTTGTGAGGGTTATTAAAGTATTACTATTATTATATACACTGCACATTTGTGGTACTTTCATAGACTGTGTATAAGAAGTCTACATAGATTAGAAGTCTAATCTATCTTCTTTTGTCATTTTTTTAGGAGTTAGTTTTCTGTTGGATATCTTGAAAAACAAAACAATGAAATCATAGTTTTATAAAATGCTGTCCGAAGACTGAAGACCGGTCAACAAATGCACATGCTCCATGTATTTACGCCAGCTGTAACGGACAATACCATTTTCCATCCGTAGGAGCACAGCGCATATGAGTGGTCACTGTGTGACTGACAGCTAGTACAGTCCAGCAGGTGATGTTCAAAAACGGATGTGGCGCTCGCTGATCAAGTCGTTTAGATTAGCGAAACGCAAAGATGTGAAGTGCCAAAGCCGATAATCCATCAAAAACATTTATAGATATAAATATCAACCAGGAAATGTGCAACAGAAATACTTTTCTCATCCCATCTCCCAGCCATATGTGCTGTGTCTGACCATTGTTAACCTCTGGCTTTCAAACTGACACCCACTGACCGTGATCTGACCCCAAAACGAAACATATGCAAACTTACCCAAGGGTTTGAGTGAGTGAGTGAGTGAGTCAGTCAGTCAGTCAGTCTGGCTGCTGTCACACGTCTGCCCACATTGAATCAGTCAGGAGATAAAAGTAGATCTGTAGATGAATCCATAATGGAAATAATTGTTATTTACATTTCTTTGGACACTATGTACTAAGAGTAATTAACAGTCGTTCAAGGTTTCGCAAGGAGTCAATGTGCCATTTGCTTTTGTTTCCATGTCCTTAATGGAAATGGCAGGATACTGTGCGAGTGCAAAATGTCATAATACAGTCATGACTGGTCGGTTTGTGTGTCTTTGCCACTTTTAATTGTGAGCAGCCAGCATGAATCTGATGTTATGTATGATAATATAAGAAGCAGGAAACATAATAATAGCAGCATGAATTAATTGTCCATGCGATGTCCTTTTGCTACAGTCTACTTGACTTGACAGCTGTAACTGAATGTGAATAATCAACCGGCAAACAAAGGCCTATTTGTACACGCTTAAACATTCTCAAGTGCTGCAGTGCCGTGTAACCTTCAGAAGAAAAATTCCGTCAGCGATAGCTGAGGTGTTGTGAGATAAGTTTGGAGAGAAAAACAATGATTTGAGTACTGTTGTACCTGTTTTAATCCCTGGATTACTCCAAACACTTTTTGTTAAGACATTTATTCTGTTTGGACTTTCTGTATTCCTTATCTTGGGAAACCAGTTGTTGTGTGTCCTGTTTTAATTTATAGTTTCTCCTTGTGTGTACATTGTAAGGTTTTACTTCCTGTCCTGGCTCTTGATTGTCTGCACCACCCTGATTTGATCCACCTGTGTGTGTTGGTGTCTGCCTCCCCAGTGTTTGTTCCTTTTCCCCCTGGTTTGTGCTATACTTGAACTTCCTGAAGGACATTTTTTGGTCATTTATTCAACCTGCATTTCGGGTCCTCCATTTTGGTTATTCAGGGCGCCCGGATTTATTTAGATTTGTCAAAAACATTTCAATGATTGAGTGCTCCTGCCCCTGTTTCCAGGATAACTTCAATGCTCAATATCTGACAGTAATTCAATATTACCGTGTGATTTGACTGGGAAAGTTCTACAAACACCGTACAAACTCTCCAAAATATCTTTCCAAAACTCCGAGCTGTCGCTGTCCTCCTCTCCTTCTCTCCCTCTCACTCGATCTTCCCTCAGCATATGTTTACTGTCAAGTGTGTCATGTCATACATCACTGGAAAGCTCTCGTTGTCGACGATCAGAAACCACATTTTTTCGAATTACAGCCACCGTTTAGGAATTGCGCTAATGAGAAGTTGACGCCACAAACGTGTGACGCGCTGGTCAATCTTGTCTGTGATTGGACGGTTGTTCCGCGGACGTCCTGAGGGGCTATACCGTAATGACAAGTATGAAAAGTCACTCACACACTCAATTAGGGAAGTCAGTCAGTCATCATTTAACCGCTTTATCCTCCACCAGAGGGTCGCGGGGGGTGCTGTGCCAACCTCAGCTACATCGGGCGATAGGCGGGGTACACCCTGGACAGTTCGCCAGTCCATCGCAGGGCCACACACAACTAGAGACAAACAACCATTCACTCTCACACTCACTCCTCACTCCTACGATCAATTTAGAGTGTCCAATTTACCTAATCCCCACATTGCATGTTTTTGGACTGTGGGAGGAAGCCGGAGAACCCGGAGAGAACCCACGCACACACGGGGAGAACATGCAAACTCCATGCAGAAAGGCCCTTGTTCCAACCGGGGCTCGAACCCGGGTCTTCTTGCTGCAAGGCGAGAGTGCTAACCACTACACCACCGTGTGGCCCCAATTAGGGAAGTAACACTCACTAATTTACAATACGATAACACTGTGGTAACGCGTCCATGATGCAATAATCATTGTGAGAGTAATATAGTGAGACACACTCTGACTCCTCTGTTACCCACAACAGAAAATGTTCATAGCGACATGTATTTTGATCTCTTGAGCTCTGGTGCTGTTAATGGGAAGTGTTTTTTTTTTTTTTGCCTGGTTGGATTTGTTCAGTAGCTAAAGCGAGTCTGAGAAGTCGCCAGATGTCCCCAGAACACGTCATATGCTAATTAGCATTAGCATCGTGCTGTATTTGCTTATTGCCTGTGATAGATGGTGCCTTTTGGCTCTGTTTACATTTAAACTGACTGATGAGTTGGAAAGTTAAAAGCAGCGTAGTGCGTTACCTATTTTCTTTCTCACAGAAGAACGTGTTGAAGTTCAACCGTATAACTGAATCCTAAAATAAGGAGAGGAGAAAACAAAACTTGTCTTCCCAGACACTATTTTACTTGCATTAAAAATACAGCTACGTGATTGTTTCACACACAACAGAACTAGTCACGTTCTTCCTCCGAAAGTAGCTACGCTTTGTCCAGAAAGTTGCAAGATTTGTCTGATTGCTGGTTTTGTTTGACAACTTCTCGTTGAATCTACAAAAAAAGGAGTTCGTTTTGCAGCCAGAAGACTATATGTTCATTCCTTTATACAATCTATGCGTCCATGACAATACTGATATTCACTTATCGTGAAATCGACAGTATGGTTCCGATCCCCACTGTCAAATACAGGTATTTGTTTTTTGCTATATCACAATATAACCACAGCTCTGACCAAAGTCAGTAGACTTTTCCTGCTGCAACTGATCAATGAGGCTCAGATTCTATTTAAATGTCAGTCTTTGTGTTTCTGCCGAGACACATTCTCATTGTTACAAGTTTTGCGCCAACGTAGGAGCAATTTCATACCACGGAGTTGCGGGAAGTGTCACAACCATATATGCAGGGTTAAATGGTAGAGTAAACATATTCTGTGAAGAAAGAGAGAAAAAAACAACCACAGTACACACTTGTTTATGAGCATTAAAAATGCATTGGTGCTCTAAATCATTATAATGCAAATTCTGAGTCTGTTAAGCAGCAGTACACTGCACACATTAGATGAGTGCAAATCCATCAAGCAGAGCAAAAAAAAAAATGTGCGGAATGTAATTGGAATAACAAATAGTAAGCTGAATGATTCAACATATAGTCAATACCATACAGAGTGGAGTCAAAGTAAAAAAAATGGAAAACAAAAAAGATGTTTACCACACCATTTCCTTTGGGTCGACACAATGTGCAGCACCATTAAGAGAGCAGCTCACCACGGGTAATGGGAAGTGTGATGAATAATAGAAGCTCAAATAAATACTGTTAATCAGTTGGAGGTAAAGATTAATAGCAAACGAGACAGTCCTTATTGCCTTCACGCAATATTTTTCTTTCATAATTATATAACGTTTGCATATTTCACCCAAGAAAATTCTACAGACAGTGTTGATTTCAAAATGCGTGATCTGCGTCTCTTCCTGCCTCGTCCTGCTCTCTGGTAGGAGTGTCTGTACAAACAAAGCACTTAGAGTGGAGGCTAAGGCATTGCAGTGTGGAAATTCAGCTCTCAACATAATGACTCTCAGAGGCTGTCGCAGCTTGTATGGGGGAAAGGATTGTTTCGGGTTCGCAGTCATATGAAATGTCATGTGGAATTTGACAAGATATGAGGAAGCAATCCCCTCTGAGAGCTCCACTGAACCGCACATTTTCTTATATTGTTCTCTTGTTATAATCAAGCCCTTGCGGGTGACCCATGTCATTGTGCGATAAAACTAATTATTTGCCACAAGAATTACTGTAGGCTCTGCTGTCTCGGGGTCAGAATAACTGGCAGCCTTCTTATACTATTAAAGTGATTATACTGTGTCACTGGCCAAGAATTTGCACACAGAGTTAATATCATTTAGCAAAGCTTGTTGCTGGATTTTTATTAATATACTCTGACAATGATAAGATCTTCCCCCGTGCACTGCCTCGAAAAATAAAACTTGTAATTAGAGTGTGTGAGATTGAGTAACTTTTATTGGAGAAGATACTGGGGATGTTGAAGCTGAATATATGATATCAGGTGCTAGAGACTGTGAAGCATTCGGTTAGCATTTAAAAAAAAAAAGTTTAGTTTGTTCATTGTGGGTCATTGTAAAAACATGGTGTTCAAAAAAGCTGGTATTAACTAAAGAAAAGGATTATTCTCAGCTAATTAGAGACACAACACTTTTGGTTGTTTAGCAATTTGACAGAACCAAATAACTTCACATACACACTGTATACAAACACTCCCTCCGTCAGGTTGGATAGTATTGCTTGACAAAGCCTGTTTTCAGATGAAGGATCCCGCATAAAAATAATGTTGACTCCATAAATATGCGGAATAACAACAACGACAACAAAAATGATCAAACGTTATGCACAGCAGCTTTAATATATGAGGGGGAAACGTGTTAGGAAAATATAATTTCATTTTATCTTTAGCTTTATAGGTTTGTCAACTTTAGTAGCTTTAGTAGATCAGTAGCTTTGATATTTATCCTCACTGTCAACACTGGTTCGTTGTAGTAGTTAAAATTAATCTGAGTGCAGAAACATTTCCTTTTCCCTTTGAAGTCTTACTCACTCTTGCACTTAACTGTATGAAAAAAGAAAATTCATATGTCTCTGATGTGCCAATCAGATAAATACATTACCTGCTAGTTCTCTTACAAATGAAAATGAGTCATTGGTTTTTCTTTCCTTCTTGTTTGCAAGTGTTTTTTTTCCGTCATATAAAATATATCATTTATGAGTTGACAGTCTATCCTGACTGCTTTAAAAAAGAAAAAAAAAACATACTCACAGTGGCAGTTTGCTCATGAAGGCCCGTGTTTTAGGTTCCAGCTGTAGAGAGGTTCAGTGGCACAGCTGGAGAGGGTTTGGAGCATCCAAGGCTTCCTTTTCTGAGCACATTGATATTTCCATGGCTGCACAGTTTGAGCTCCAGGGCATCCTACAAGAGGACAATTGTCCAGCTTCCACTTCAGTTCAAACAATGCGTCCACTGCAGCTGCATTCACTGTAGCATACTGGAATGCTTATGAATAGGACCCATGTAATTAGTGGAATATGCATCTCATATTGTCAAATTGAGATTCTCCTCACATCTCAAGCCAGTGTGTTTAGTGTGTGTGTGTGTGTGTGTGTCAAGTGTTTTGTATGGGAAGCATGTTGCTTTTTTTTAACTCCACAACTCAAGATAAATGCATTCTGAATCACAAGGCGTCCTATATCACAGCTTGAGCTAAAAAGGAAAAACAGACAAAAAGGAACTCTTTTAGAGCAGCAGTTAAAAAACAAAACAAAACTTTAAAACAGAGTAATTCATAAGTGAGTACTTTGACATGACTGTGTCTTTCTGCCATTTTATGTTCTGTCACATTTAGGCTTTGAATTATATTGATTTTGCTGTTTATGTCAGTTTAAAGACTGCATGTTTATTTGTCTTTCGTCACACATGGTGCCGTCTCGCTCTGTAAAGTCCCACTCACACCTGGACCACGCTGCTGCTGCAGAACTGCTGCTTTGTTTTGCCCTTGTGAATTGCCATAAATAATGGAATTTTAAATATGTCTCTTTAATTAACTAAATGTCAGGGCTCTACGCCGGGAAGCCATTGCATCTGCCAGTGCTTTTACTTGGTAAATAAAACGTTGTTGTTGTTTTTTTTACATCTTCGACAGATAAGGGCATTGAAACTGTGGTCAAAGGTCATTTTCTCTGTCTCTGATTTGCTGTAAAGCGTACACAGTATGCAGAGTGGGTGACCAAATGATGCATTTGGTTTAAAGAACATAGCAGTTTTTACAACTGGTGTACACCATCATCTGATCTTTTCAAGCCTGAAATCTCTTGACTATTGCAAACACTGCTTGGCCCATTTTAGCATGAAAACTCCGGGCAGTGGCAGTTTTGTCTGACATTAAAAGTGTCAGTTTCTCTGTCTTGTTGTGCTGTGAAGCACACATGGCTTGCAAGAAGTGCACTCGTGTGAGACGCGCTGCTCACACGTGCACACGTTTACATCTAGTGTCTTGCATATTGCGAGACGTTTGGAAACACCGCTGGGTTCATTTTAGTTTTAGTTTGTTCGTTTTTGTCTGGACGGCCAGAATTGGAAGCTTTTGGAAACAACGTCTCACATTACTTTCCTGAATTGTTCTGGTTTGGGTTCATGATCTGACCAAAGACAATACACAAGGAATATCAAATATAATGCACACTCTCAGCAACAATTCCCCTTCACGTGCAGAGGAGGTGGTGACACACTTTTGTAATTTTTCTGACCCATGTAGCACTTCTTGGTGGACATGGAAGCCAGGTCAGATTAGGGCAAATCGATTTTCTTATATAATAGGTGTGTGAGTAAGGGTTGTTGAGGGGCCAAACATATTGCCTTTTTTATGTGGGGCAGTGACACTTTGGTAATGGAGTGGAGAGCCCGGAAGCACCTTCACCTATTGTTCTTGCACAAAAAACTGTGCAGAATTCCATGTGAACGCATCTTGCATACAGAAAAATGCTGCAAAGAACAGTCCTTCTTTAAAGCTGAATTCTCAGTTCTGGACCTACTGAATGATAGTAGTCGTCGTGTTTTTGTTCATGTGCTATTAGCAAACATTTTCAATTTAGTCCACACAAATGCAAACTGGTTGACAGTCACTGGGGAGCTGGAGTTGATCCCACCTGACATAAGACGAAAGGCGGGGCTCACAGAGTCAAACAAGCATCAAGTGTCAAGTTAACCTAATCTTCATGTGACTGTGGGAGGATGTTGGAGTACCCACATGCTAATTATTTAATTACAGTCACTAAACTGAAGTATGCAAGTTCTCCTCATATCGCTGACTAACTTAAGTTTAAATGAGCTTCTGACTGTGAGTCCATCAGCCTGTGGCAGGTAAATACATATTTACATAGCAGCTGAGCTAAGCTTCTGACGAAGTGTAATCGTAAATCTTTATCCATAGTTATCCGGAAATTGGTAAAACAAAATGTGCATTTATGTGTGTTTTGATTCACTGTTATTAGGCAAAAATTATTGGATTGAACAGGTTTTTATACTGAAAGATGGCGTACTCACAACATTTGAAACGTAGGTACACAAAGACATTCTCCCATTTATAAAACACAAGAGTCCTGCACACCTTTTCTTTATGCACCCAATGAAACATGAAACTGAGCGGACGTGAATGAGTAACACCCACTATTCCACCCACAAATGAAGATACAAAGACTGTAAAACACCCTCTCTGACGCCTTGTAACTGAAAAACAATGGCAACTGCGTCAGCAAAGAAGGAAGAAAAGAAAAAGAAGACAAAGTGTGTGATCAATGCGTTAATCTATGATTTTAAGGATAAAATCTTAAGAAATCACTTGATTTCCTGTTTTGTTTTGTTCATACATAAAATTATCAACACTGTCATTTTCCCTTGCTCAGAAAGTTCAAACTCAGCTCTCCATTCATATTTCCTCTTTTTTATAATCACTGTTGCTAGATGCATAATATTAAATTAGCGGCTACTGTCTTAATGTCAGGCCAATGTTTTAAGTGAGTCTTAAGTTTTGTTTTTTTTCATTAAAGACAGCAACCCAATCCCTCACTTTATCATTTACAGCCATGTGATCCTTCAGTTGGAGGGTTGGAGTGCCCCACCAGGGGCAGTTTCAGATTCCTGATGATTAGAAAAAAGTTATTATAAGGTTCCATATCTCTTGGAGAAAACATAGCAGCTATTGGCCCTCTCCCCTTGTGGCTTGTAGAAGCCAAAAATGCTTACCTAGGATATGAAGCAAGTAATCTGCTTTGAGGTGGAAGGGGGGGAAAAAGAAGTAAGAGAAACAGAATTACTTGATTTGCACAAATGATATGCTCTTTGTCAAGAGTACAGTGTACACCCACCGCAGTATATTGGTTATCTGACAGAAGCTGTTTATATAGTCTCCCTTTTGTATTTCCACCTTGTCAACTGTGTAGTAGACAGTCTGCACAGACGGATAAGCTCAAATACACTATATCACAAAATGTGAACATTCCAGAGCCCTTCACAAAAGAAAGACTATTTTAGAAAGAGTGTATGCATGTTTGTATGTGCACTTGATAAGCACATGTCTTCAATCAATATGCTGCAAGTGTGTGATAACTCTTATATTTGACTATGGCCTACGGGCTTAGAAAAAGCCCATGTTTTTTGATAGGGACTGAGTATATTTTGTATTAGTCTGATGAAAACCAGACTTTTAAAATGCATATAGTAATCAGTGAGACCAGAGCGCAGGGACCGTCTACAAAGTGCAACTCCCGAATAAGATATTAATACATTATGGTCAAGTTATTGAAAAATATTACTAATAAATATTCACACATTGTACAAAAGCATTTTTTTTTTTCTAAATGAGTGGTGTAGTGTGATGTAGAGAACATCATTGACATTCTCAGAATGTTTGACGACACTACACTGTATTATGGTGAAGTTATTGAATTTTTTTCTGTTTTATATTTTTTTGGGTGTTGCACTTTGTATACAGTCCCTGAGTGCGGGTCTCAGGCATGACTGCACGTAGAGATCGATGTAGATTCTCCAGCTCTAAAGACGTCTCTTTTTGATGAAAATTAGTCTGTACCTTGTTGCTATGATTCAAAATATTTCTTGCATGTGTTTCAGCAATGTGTCTTTTAAATGTTTTTGATCACGGAAGTTCGAATCTGTGAATGTCTTTCAAACTTATGACAGACTGAGATGACCGATATTTTCTCAGTGGTCATGTCTTCTGGTTACCCACTTCCAGTGAAAACCATAAAAATGACCGTGCGAAGCTCCCCTGTCACAGGTCCCTTCCGGGTCACGTAGCTTGCGTTAGATGGAAAAATCAAAACCGGACAAAACAGGAAACGTTATCCGTTTTTTTTTTTTTTTTCTTTTGCATTTGAGCACAACATTGGAAATTGGAAGCATTTTTCAAACACAAAAATTTAAAAAACACAAATGAACAAAAGATACACGGATTATACTGGACCCAACAAAAACCTCTGATACTTTCATTGTGAATCTTTCAGAATCTCACAATTTGTTTTGATTCTGGTTCCTTGGCTCGCGGTTCCATGAACAAAATGTTTTCCAAATCAAAATAACTTTTTGAGCTGCTAATTTCACAGTCCAGTCTGCTGTTGTGCGCCAAGAAAAGTGTTTTGCAAGATTAAGTGGCTTTGAAAAAGGCAACGTAAACACAAGCAAAATATGACATAACCTAAGTATTTATTTTCTCCTACACTGTGAGGGCAACAACAAGACTTTGGAATAGTTAAGAATTCTAAAGTATAACTAGAATAACTATGAATCAATTGTATTTATTAATTTTTGTTTGGACACCTCTAATTGGCACTCCCCTCAAAAACCTGTCAAAATAAGTCAAATAAGTACGAGAGTCTGCAGTGGTGATGTGTTCAAACATAGACAGCTAAAAGTGGAAGCTGATGACAGCTATTCAGGTGTGGACACTTTTCTCTGAGACAGGGAAGCTATACGGGAACTTCAGCCAAGGCTATCTAACATTCTCTCTCTCATACCCTTTGTTGATGGATATTGAACATGATGTATATGGTACATTATTGTCGCCTTGTCGTCTCCTCTCATTGTGACAATTCTACGTTACTGCCCTCAAGCAGACGTGCTTTCGCTCTCCACCTGCCATGCTATAATTAACCAAATTGGTTCAATATTCATAAAATCATTCATTATGAATAGATTAAGTTCATCAAAGCCAACGTAAGCAAGTTGTTCATATAGCTTCCAATGATTACTAACAAGCTGAAAGAAGGGAAATAGCCATCTAATGTAGTAGAGTGTGACATACTTTATTTAATGAATCAATTCCCCAATAGTGTATACTGCGACAAGGACAGTAATCCAATTAAATGGACAAGTGTAGCTGCAACCATATAGCTCCATTTAACTGGGCATAAAGTGTGTTATGAAACCTTACGGATTTCATGACTTGCATTTGTGCCGAGCAGGAATCGGACAGTCGCGTTTTATTATTGGGTCGAAGAGAATCTGTTCTTTCTTGTAACATAAAGTTGTATCTGAGTGAAGATTATAAAAGTGAAGTGGTGTTTGTGAAACAGGGAAAATAACACCTGGGTCTATTATGGGTGACTCATGCATTGCCTCAGTGATGAGCCATCTTCACTTGAGAGAAAAAAAAAATAGTAAAAAAAAAGCAATTTCCTTAGCTCAGCATTCTGCACTGACTGTACCATTTTATTCCCTCTCAGTATTTATTGTACCTGGTCAAGCCAAATGTTAATTTGATTCACAGATACTCAGTGATTGGCTCTGCGATGGAATCAGAGTCTCATATCCACCGTAGATGGCAATAAATTCATCACCTATCTTAATGTTACAATGCTTTGCTTATAGCTCAAACCTTTTCTTAAGTATGCAAATTGGGGTTGTGCATGGGTGGATCCAGGGGGTGGCAGCTGTCCGTGGAAAAATGGTTTTGGCACCCCAAATTGAATATATGTTTTTAAAGTCAATGGTGGTTCCACAGAACTTTAATCCTTCCTGTCTATCCCAACTCCTTGGTATGAAATAAACACACACCCCTGTCCTCTGAGCTGAATGGTTTCACCCAACAACCAGAACCGGGAAATGGGGCTGAACAATTAATTGAAGTTTCAATAAAATCGCAATATGGCTTACTGCAATATTTATTGTGTATCAAAATACCATTTTTAGATGAAATCCTGTCCTGACCTACACATCATATTCTACAGAAATTCAACAAAAAAAATGAGAACAATTATGTAAAAATGACCATTCCCCTCTAATATCGCAAATCATACCACAACCGCAATTTTCAGTCAAAATAATTGCTATTAGGAGCGACGTTCAGACTTACTGCGTCACATGGAAGCTGTCTGATGGCACATGCAATCTGTCACTCTCTACACGGTTACAGGTAAAGTGCTTAATATTCCTTGTTACCTATCTCGGTAACAGCTTTAGTGTCTGATCCTACAGGAAAGAGCTGATGAAATGCTTCTGAGCTTCTGCTCTCCCAACACTCACACACCCGGCTGTTGCAGACTTAAATGATGCTGCGGCACGTGCTGTTTAGTGTTTGATCGAACGCGCCACGTTTACACGGCGACACAGACCCGATCGCACATTAAGACACACCTGATCCGAGGTGTGATTGTCGTGTGATCCGTTGCACCGCGGGAGTGAAGTGTGTCTTCACTCGTCACACATTGAAACTGGAGCATGTACATCATTTCATTTCTATTTATTTAAGGCGCATTGAGCAAAATTCATATGCATGTATAACTTGCAACAATAACCTCTATGTGTGTTGATCGGTGATTTCCAAAGGCTGGGTTGGGACCCACAGATGAGCCGCAGGGGAATTTTTTTGGGTCCCCAAACAAATTGACATCATTTTTCAAGATTTATATGTGTATGAAGTTTCAATAAATGTACCAATCATCTCTTGGGAAATATTCTTTTAGCAATTCAACATGATATTGGGTTTTACAGAAATGGCTGTAAATTAGCTGCTACATAATGCAATAAATTGCTCTTTAGTTTGCCATCTTGAAAAAGTGGGTCATAAAAATATCACTTCTGACTTTGTCGTACCACAGGAAAATGTGTTAGTAACCACCGCCAAAAAAAAGCTTCAAACGTGTTTTATTTAAATTAAAATTCCGCTTCATTCTCTGCTCTCTGAGACTGTGGGGCACGTGGCCACTGCAACCCACTCGCACACTATTGTGATCTTCCCACGCAGAGTCCGTGAACGTCGCGGTTCGTCGGTGTGTGTGCAGAATATTAACGTACGCATCTCCGATAACATGTAGAGACGCAACATTTTCACCATTTTGTTGTCGGTTTAACGACATATTGCACACAAACAGAGGCAGTTTCGCAGCAGTCGTCCACCCTCTCTCTTCCTTTTCATCTTTATCAGCGGCACCTGCAGTCTCACAGCAGAAGTCTGCTCCTCTGTTTGTTCTCCTCTACTTCAATTCCTCATCTTTTCAGATACAGAAGTGTCAGAGCTCTTCTGTGTGTTTTTACATCCAGGTATGAGACACATTTGCAGGACAAAGACATCTCACGTAGTAACTAGTGTAGTGTTGGAGCAGTGACTCACAGTGAACAGGAAACCACAGTTAAAGTTGAGCTGACTGTGGCTCCTGTGCATCATGTAGTCATATTCTTAGATACACCTAAAACATTTTGGAAAAAAAACAACTGGAGAGAAACGTGTTTAACTCCGTCTTTCTTTACTCTATATGTTGCTTTTTGTACAATGTGTGAAGACAGGAAAAGCTGAATTTGCTTTTCAAGATACAAGTACAGAGTTTCAGAACCAAAACTTTCCCCTGTTTTATGTCCAGTACTTGCCTCTTGTGGTTGGTGTTCTATTTGAAATTATTAGTTGGAAATGCTTAGTAACTCAACTTATTTTTCTCATGTTTTAAACATTATTATCATTACTTTCCCATTCTCACTCTCTTCTGTGTGTGTGTGTGTGTGTTGCCTTCATGCAAATTTCCTGTCTGCACCCTCGTTGTGTGGAAGAACATAATGGAAAGTCCAAATGACAAAAACAAATATTGTAGTAAACAGTGATGTGTGACAAAAAGAAATAAAGATAATATGAAACAACAAGCATCCCCCTGTTATACAACTCAGCCCTCAGGTGTGTACGATGTCTGGTTTTGATAATGTTGTCTGGATTATTTCATTTGGTTGTAGTTTTGATAAAATCTCTCAGAGAAAAAGTCAAAGGTTTTTTTTTGTTGTTTTTTTTTTAAAAGAAGTTAGGATTCTGTTTTCCTTTGTTTGCAATTAGCTTGATTCTGTGTATCTGTGCTTGTTTCCCCTCAGCTGGAAGCTTGTTTACGTACCTCAGCTTGTCTGCATCCCAGTCTGAAACCTCCACTGACTCAGAAACAATTACCCTTATGACTTGAATATAATTCAATTTATTTCCTTCATTTCACAAGTAATAACGCATAACACGGTTTGTTTTTTTCCTTAATTCATATGAAAAGAAGTTTTCATTAGAAAATGCCACTATTGCTGTTGTCTTCTGTATTTTTTTTATCTTTCCCGGGGACTCTCTTCCATGAAAGTCCTTAATCTTCTTTGCACTCATATATGGGATGATGATTTATGAGCTTGTGGTGAGACCTTATTTTGTTAATCAAATTGTGCAGTGGACGGCAAGGCGATAACATAAACATGCTCGGAATATTTGCATGTGCTCCTCTCTCAGATGAGTGATGACTGATGAGACCGGGGAAGATAAACGCACCTTGCACATGTAGTTCAATTGTGACATGATATTCAGTAAGTGCCACAACATGACAGCCGGAATCAACATCTTGATGACATTTGCTGTTATATGTCAAGAATCACACACCTGCTGATCCTTTTTAAAGAGCCGGGTTCTAATGAAATGCAAATGTGTCATCGGCGCAGTCTTTCACCTCCACAAAATCAGTTTCATCTTCGGATCAAATGGTCCTTTGGTAACGTTATTTTCCCCAGGATAAGATTAGAGGTTACATTATGTCACTGTGACGCTCCCTCCAGTTTCCACATTTATGTCACCCTTATTGCATAAAAGTTGTAATTTCAAGTCGGATCTCTGTTCTTCCTTTGGGCTTTTCCTGGTAATTGAGACTTCCTGTTCTGATCCAAGCTGTTAGGTCAAAGCTTATAATGAAAAGCTTGAGGAGATGTCACGATCTTAGAGTAACATATAGAAATAATGACTGGAATAAATGCTATTCTCCTTTTGTTTAATTAATTTAATTTCGCCACAGTATAAAATGTGATGTACAATGAAAGCGAAAGCCATAATGCTCGTATTAGACGTGTGTGTCGAGCCACTGGTGTTATATGTAAAGCCGTGTTTACTGTTTTGCTACTTAGATGCTTTACCGCTAACGATGCAGATGTTCAAGCCTTGTTCTATTCCAAGTATTATTTAATTGACCCCCGCGTTCAAGTTGTAAACAAACATCAAAGTACATAAAGACGGTGAGCAATCAAACGTTTGCTGAAAGCAATGACACGGTGAGGTTTTTTTTTTTTTGGTGTCATTAGGACTAATGACTAAATTACACAGCTCATGTGTTTTCTGACTGCCCTGACTTACACACAGCTCAGTGTGGCAGACTGGAGGTAGTATCTCTTTACAGGATTTGCATTCACCTCTTCCCACTTAGAGCCTTCTCTATCAGCAAGAAGGAGTAATGGTGGGACGAAATATGGCAACTGCAAATTACTGTAGACATGATTGAATGCAGTCTATCTATATTCAAAACTGTGGTGTGTAATTTACTTACAAACACGCTCACTTGCATACAATATATATTATATTAAAACCTAAACGAAATTCCCACATGAAAAAAAGAACAGTTGTCCAAGTGTCTCCCCCTGTATTGCCGTACGTACCTTATACACGGAGGCTATAAGTGCGATGGAGACTAATGTGATTAACTTTTTTAAAACATTTTCACCAACTATATAAACACACCTGAGCAAAAAAGTACTTGCTATGTTTAAAATCCGATTGAATTTTTGAGATTTGGAAAATATATCACAGCTCAAAGTTAACTTGGCTCATTGTAATGGACAAAAATAAAGGAAGAAAGGTCCATTTTGTGACTTCTGCATAGAACAAAATTGTGTATTAAATGTAAGATGTTTTGTGTCATCTAAGTTCCAGCATGTAAGCCTATTGTAGTGAGAACACCATAATTAATAGCAAGACAAAAATGCATAAAAGCAAGTATATTTTAGGCCGTGCAACATCTCGGAACAAAGGCTAGGTGGCTATGCTCTAAGTACATTAGGGAGAGAGAAAAAAAAGAACCATGAAACTCCTTAATCAACATATTCAATCTTCTGAATGCTCAAACAAATCATTGTTGACCATGACCTCATACCTTCAGCCATTTACCGTACACAGTATGGTTTTCTTTACGTTGCACAGCACATGCAGCTGAATGCTTGTCCAGTCAATGAGGAGATTGTCTTACAAACCACTGCATCTTTTTCATCCTCTCATTTACTGACATGGTAGCTCACAAAGCAAAGGTGAGGATCAGCCAACCATACGGCAGTCCACTGTTGGCACATCAAAGTGCACAGTTATTTATTTATTCTACATAAATAAATCCACAACTATGCTGCTGTTAGGGAAGTAAATAATCAGAA
Organism: Solea senegalensis; assembly: GCF_019176455.1. Taxonomy (NCBI): domain Eukaryota; kingdom Metazoa; phylum Chordata; class Actinopteri; order Pleuronectiformes; family Soleidae; genus Solea; species Solea senegalensis. The sequence goes on from NC_058033.1 coordinate 15,608,710, forward strand.
AAGCCAAGTGTTTATTTTATTTTTTTTTAATATAAGATATCGTAAGAAAAATAAAGGGACCAACAATGTGTGGGTCAGGAGTAAAGGTGGGGAAAATGTCCAGAAGGAGGATGGAAGCACAGCTGCTCACCTGGGAATCTGGTCAGGTACAGAGAGAGCAAACAGAGAGCGATGAGAAGTTCATGTATGTGGGCTTCGCTGAGTAGGAGGATGCATGAATGCTCCTGTGTTGTTTGAAATTTGGGTTGGGGGAGGGGTTGGGGGAGGGAGGTGTTGCTAGGATACAAGGGAAGAGAGCCCATGCTTTTGGAGAGCGCACACACTTTCGTCGACTGGGTTCGGTCTCGGTGAAATTAGAGCCAGTGATTGCTACTTGTTCAAGAAAAACACTGAGCCTTAGCACTTTTGCAATCACAGGGCCCTACTGCAAAATCAGCAGTGTACCACCCTAAAAAAACACACACACACACACGCAGCATACGCGGACAGGATGAGCAAATGTGTTTGCCGTTCAAGTCCTCAACACTTGTTGACACGAGCCACAAATGTCGACGCGGACTGTGAAATCCAAAGGCTTGAGAAGGACATGTTAATGAAACAAATATGTCGTCGGCTCTCTCGGCCTGACACGGCAGAACACTGCAACATGTCAAAAGGAGAAATCACTACACACAACCCTTATCAACTCTGTGTATGCATAATTTAAAGAGGAGATGTTCGGTAATTGGCAAGGTTTAAATATCTTGAGCTATGGTAATTGAATAGTCTCCCCACTAATGGAAATGTGTCAGACATGCTCTTACACCCAGCAGACCGCAGACAGTGAGTGACGGAGCACCAGGGCATCGGAGTGAGACAGGGGCGGAAAGAGAAAGGAAATCCTGTCTTATTATTTGCTTGGCTGTAGAAGAAGAAGAAGAAGAAGAACAAGAAGAAGATGTCATGAGATGGAGAAAGAGCGGGGTGGGAGGGGGACGGGGTCATATTGCTCAGCTGCCATTGAGCTGCTCAGAATTATTTCATCTCTATCGTCTAATATTTATCTTATGGTAAACCCAGTGTAACCTGCGGGGCGATCAGTCCTATTGGTTTTGTTCTCATCGTAACCCTCCTGGCTATATCATCGGGTTTGACTGCAGACTGAGGAAAGCCATTTAATTCTTTCCAGTGGGAGTTATCGTTCAGAAATAGAGAAGATTTGTTAAAACATGTTTGGCTCCGGTAATCTGACAATTAGTTTAACAGGGCTACATGTCAGTCTTTTATTGGAGCCTGTTTTTTTTTTGTTTTTTTTTTATTCAGAGGCTTTGCTCGCTCCCAGTTGGACTGATGTGACGTATTCAGGGCTACATACTTGTGCGGAAGTAATCATAAAACGCCACCGTTCTATCGTCCTTAATAGTCTCGCTCGTCTGTTAGCATTGCTCCCAGCTGAACGTATATTGGTCCAGACAAAGCCAATTGTTCTCGTGTTTCCACAGTGAAAATTAAGCCTGTCCCATCAAATCTCTCTGTGTGATGAACCAATAATCACAAGGTCAAGTGGTCGAATCACAGCGCTGCTGCTGCTGCTGCTGCTGCTGCTGCAGAAACATGCACTTATGTCTTTGAGAAATTGTCAACAAGGCATTCAGGCTTCCAATTTAAGACGAGACAACATGAAAATGACTTATTAATGTTTTTGTGGATTGTCAGTAATAGGCTTGATCATTTTTCTGTCTGATACCAGTACCTATTTCCTGAAATTTCAGACATTTTCTTAAATGTAAACATGGAATTGCAAACATGACATCAGGCCCTTCAATTTAACCGTACTTTCCCTTTGCTAAAAAGGTGTGTCGGAGGTTTCCTGAAAATGTCCCGGAAATGTCTGACTTTGTTTGAAACGAATGACGATGAACAGCCTCAATCTGCCGCGATAGTGTCATGACATGTCACGCTTGAGTGAAAATAAAAAGATTTGACAGTGACTTGTGCGAGAGAACAGATTTACACCGCAAAATAGGATTAGGATGCAAAGGAAAGTGATCTGCATCTGTTTTCCTCACAGATCAAAGCGACACTGTGGCACAATGGGTTTGTGTGGTTGTGTATGGAGCCTCTCTCTCTCTCTGTGCAGTTATTCCGACCGATCCTCGCTAATTTCTAAGTTCAATACATCTTGTTCTTTCCAAATCAAATGAACACATTGATCAGCCAGGAAGTGCTTAAACAACAGGGGGGCAGTAGAAGAGTGCTATCATTATTTCCATCTTATTGGTTGAATTCATTACGACCTATTGGAACTGTTAAAATTGACGCCTCACAGCAAGACTGGTCCTGGGTTTGAAACCAGTGTGCGTGTTCTCTCTGTGTTTGTGTTCGGTTTTCATTCAGCCGGTGAGTTGGTTCTCAGAGTCGCTGCGCACTGCTTTTACTTTTAGGACGCCACCGAGTGATAGATGGATGACATGTAGAAGCTGAATATCATTAGCATGAGCAGAATACAAAGGAGTTCCAAGTGAGTCTTTGTTGAACTGTGTGGTGAAATGTAATGCAAAATGTCATCCCCGCTGTCTGACGGGGGGGGGGGAGTTACTTTAGAATCGGTGTCACGAGGACGGTTCGGACTATTTCTGTCGTGAGTGACTGGCATGTCAGCGATAGAGCAGTCATCAACAGCTGCAGAAATATCCCTGCATGGGGGGGGGGTTAGCGGTTTGTTTTATGGCTTGAGTTTTTGTGGGTCAGGATGCAGAAGGCACATAACTTAAAAAGGAATATTTAACAATCTGCCAAAACACTGCACATCTGGGGACACATGCGGTTGAAACCAGGGCATATTCGTCTATTTTCAAAGATTCCTCAGGACACCCACTGTGTGTCGATGAAGTCGCGAAACTTGGGCATGGCGTCAGATTTATGGGAAAAAGTCGCAAGAGCGGTAAAACGTGCTCACGGGCAAGTAATATTACTGCACGCGTGCCGATATTAACGCCGCGCGCGCAATATAGGTCCCTCACGTGCATATTAAACTATAACTGTCTAATGGGGTCAAACTATAACTAAGCTGTGCTTTATTTATTCATCCATTCTACCATTTTCTAATACTTTATCCTCTGCATGAGGGTCGCTAAGGCCAATCGCAACTGACAAAGGGGTCACACCATAGAGCCACATAGACGAACAACCATCCGCTCGTAATTTATTACACATTTTTCACCTATTCTTTTGACCTAGTTTTTTTTTTTTTAATTATGCAGTGTACGCGCGGGGGGAATGGGGACTGAACACCCACCTGAGGCTCGCATCATTTCTTACGTGAGACGTGTTGACGGACACAGTTGAAGCAGAGCCATGACTCGGTTTGATCTGCATAAAGCGGGAAACCGGAAGAGTGTCTGAAAAGAGCAAAGCTACTCTAAAAAACATGACTTCCTGTGTCTCGTTGACCGGCCTCTTTCAGACTAATCTTTATGAACTGAAGAGTGGACGATACAGTGTGAACACTTTTTTTCTGGGCTCATCAGTGTCGGACGGGCCTGAAAATATCTCAACTTTTCAGTGCATCTTTTGATGTGAGCCAAAAAGGTAGGTCAAACTGATCTTTGTCCGCTCTGAAATAAGCTTTGAACTTCCACCATTCAGCTATAGCTCTTGCATCAGTTGGTGAAGTAGAGGTTGCAGAGGCTACAGCAACTGTGTTCATCTCCCAGGCTTTGGTTGCTCAGTAACAACAGAGGCGACCGAAGCTCAACCCTGAAAGCCTCTCATGGTAAAAACAACTCTCCACAAAATCCACACATTTTTCAGATGCTGCACATGAATAGACGTGGTGTATGCCAGGCTTAATTCAATCAAACAAATAGGAAATTTGAAAATACCACAGGCATTATGTTGTTTCATTCACTCCTTGAACATCACTTTGCCGCGTAACAAGCCCACTGTACTTGCTTGTAACGCTCGGGTCCACTACACACGTAATGAAACCCTGCTTGTGCTCAGAGAACAAGCAGAAATTTGACTAGCGGTGACTAAATCATCACCACCCCCAACAACATAATATAAACTCCACTATATCAGAGGCTTGCTCTGTCGTAATATTCACACCATTTGTCAGCGGGTGGACAAATAATTGTACTTCACACTATTAAACTAAGAAATGGGAAAGTCTTGAAGACGGAGAGCTAGAGAGAGAGATGGATTTGATGGGGTTTGGGAATAACAGCCTGACATGAAAGAAATTAATCCTCAATATCCACTGCTCCCAGTGCACCTCCACAATTGCAGACTCCGTCTGTCTAGTCCATTCATGAATCACTGGGCCTGGGAGACACACAGGAGAAAACCACCAGCTCTCATAAATAAAGCAGGGTCCTACTACTGTAAAGCCAATGAGTCATCCAGGTCTGTTCTCATTCACTTTTGGAAAGGGGGGAAAAACCCATGACAAACCACTTCTAACGCTCGTGAAACCCCGCCATGGCTGTATTTACGGTTCAAGTTATCCCGCTTGCCTCTGCTTCAGAAAGCCTGGGTGCGGCGTTCAGCCGTCAGTGGAGTCACTGCAAACACTTGAGTTATGAGAGAAATGTTATGAAGATTAGATAAAGAACACACATTTAATTTCCTCATATTGACTCCGCATGGCCATGTGGACTTTGGTTTTAGCAATCGATTTGAGTCGGATGACACGACCCGGTCTTCAGGCGCGGAACATTTTTATTCCTATTTGAAAATATATACTAGATTTCGGCACAACTCACTAGAGACGCCTCACAACAAAATGTCACTAAAATGCCAACAGGGAAATGGAGCTATTTTTCCTCCTCTGCCTCAAATGTCTGATGGAAGAAAGCAAAGCGGGAATTCTATAGCGGTCGTTCATTATCGCCATCAAATAAGGTTATCAACCGAAGTCTATCTCATGATCCGCAGTGTTGAATTTCAGTGGCAATATATTAGATTTAGAAAAAAGAAAAAAAAAAGGAACTGAAGCTCCGTCATCAGTCGAGCTGAGGTTTTGTATCTTCAAAGCGAGTATCATATTTTATAGCGCGTCAATCTGCAGCAGAAATTCCAAAACGAATGACTAATTATTTACAGGTGCAGTGTGTAAGGATTAGTGACACCTGGTGGTGAGACTGCATGCAGATCGAAACACATTTGCGGCGTTATGCATCCGGTTTGTCGGCAGAGCCATTTTTCCTTTCTTTGTGTCGTAAGTTGCCGTCAAAAAGCACATAATGCAGTGCACATAAGAACTACATTGTTTTCATTTTGAAGCACTTATACGGTTACACGGTTCTTCTTCGCCGCTCTTGAAACCGTTGCGCTGTGCTGTTTTTGTGAAGCTCTGCCAGTGCTGCAGCGTTTGGCGTAAGTATCGGAACAAGTATCGGAATCGGTATCGGGAGGGGAAAAAAAAATCGGAACATCTCTAATACCAAGTCAATACAAACTCACTATTCTTACATCATGAGATATTAAGCAGAACAATTTTTTCTCTATTCAAATCATCAATATGTGGACGTCCTCACTGCAGAGCTCAGAAAGGGACCATTGAAAATCTAATGTACGCAGGTTCTGTGGCGTTATTATACGTCTCTCCATAGAACTTCACAGAACCTTCAGCATGTCCTGGACCGTAAACAACGGAATGTTTTTGTTTTTTTTTTTCCCATTTATCTCTGTATGTGTAAGTCCATCGAGGGACAAGAGCTGTAAATCGCGGCCTATAAATGCTGCATGTGACATTTCGCAGTCCACTGAATTTCCGTGCGCGCGTTATAACATCATAAACACGCGGCGTCGACTTCATGTGTGGTGTTTACACATGCAGTTAAATTATTAAAGTCCCATATGACAAGCTAATGTCAGTCTCTGAGAAAGGGTTATGTCCTAGCGTGGAACTACCTCAGAATTTTTTTTAAATTGTATACACAATTAGTGCTCATAATGAATGTCCTCAATAGACAATTGGGAGCCAACCCAGAGAATGATAATAGATGATAAAATCCCAAAATGACCAACCATTTTTTTCATATTTTAATTCATATCTCTCTCTGTATATGTGTGACTGATTTGCTGTTTTGCTTAATTCACGTAACTTGATTTCCTTCTTGAACACGTAAGAGAACAGTGTGGTGAGTAAAAGGATTCATAAACATACTACTATTCAGGCAGTTATAATAAATAATAAAGTTTGATGTTTTATTTTAGCTAACCAAAACAAAATCACAAAGTGTTCACAAGTAACATCGTTGTTGTGCTTTGCTCTGCTTTCACAACAAATTACTTAACCAAAAAGCCAAGCATTATTATTTTTTTTTTTTTTTTTTTTTAAATTTCATTTTGTTTTTTTAATCACAGCAAAAATCAAACAGCTGTCTGCCGCCCTCAGCTTCCTTCCTCTCCCTCTGTTGCTCTTTTGTTCACTATCGGTTTATTCGAATGCATCACCCACTCAGCGAGGACGAGCTCAGGCAGCTGTGCAAAGCGAGTAGTGTTGAATTCAGTGCCGCCATGCATGGATGGCTGCGGCAGGAACAGACACCGACCTGGGTTAATTTTAATTAGTGGAGACAGAAAATGGAATGAGTGATGAAGCAAAAAAAAAAAAACATTGACATATACCGTATAATTAAAAAAATTAAAAAAAAGCATGGAACCTCCATCACACCCTGTGGACCTCGGAGTAATTACGACAACACTACAGTCCTCATTTGATATAGTTTTTCTCCCCATCTCCATTAGAGGTGAACAGAAGTTCAGATACAGGCAGGCGTCTGTTTAGGGGAGCGTGTATTTTTTTATATCGGACCATCGCACTCTGTAGAAGCTAAAATTATGATTGTGATTATTGTTTTATTCAAGAATACTGTTTCATTCTTGCGTGGCGTCGTCCTTCGTGTCAGTCGCGACACACGAAGCGAGTCATGTGGAGCCGACGGGGCTTCATCAGCGTCGCGTAAACCAGTTTGACGCGGTAACAGACATTTGTTTGTATATGAAAGTCACAAACTGCAGCTTTAATACGTGGGAAACAATGGTGAGCATTATCTGTCCAGCAATGAATAAAGACACAGCTTTAAACTTTGTGAAAACTCACTGTTGGGATAAATGTCACTACATATAAACTGTTATCTTCTGCCAGATATTATTGAACAGAAATTATTTTATTTTTTTTATTTGTTTTGGTGTAAAGACACAGCTTACCTTCACGGATGTTTCCCTGTTTGTATTATTAACTAAAAAGCCTGTTGTTACACATCGATCGAGTAAAGGTCGCGGGTGTTACATTACCTCCGTAATGTCGGTGGAACCTACTGTGAGTTATTGGTTTCAGCAGCGACACTGTGTTCATGTCTGGAGGAGCAGGATCCACGTGTCTGCCGCTGATTCCTGTAATCTTTTGATGTTGATACCCTTCAGGTAGGACAGAAAATGTCTCAGACGGGGATCAGAACTGACATTTAAGGTAATTTTTTTTACAAGGGAACAAATACCCGCTTTGCGGACGCTTATCGATCAGCGAGACGTAACGCCTCTCACAACAAACAATGCATTGTGGCTTTCTTCGAAGTGAAAATAAAGAGCATGCTTTCATTTAATAGATTGAATACAAGGTCAAATAACTGAGCAAAGTTCTGTAAAATTGAGAAGTCATAGTTGACTTGGCCCCAGTTGCTCCCTGGGTCCCACAAACTGCCGCTATTATTTAGAGTTATCGGAGTGTAGCCCCTCTATCTGTCAGTGGGAAAGATTGGTCTGTGACTCCATAGTGTAAAAGCCATGAGGCTTTCAATGTGCTGATGGACAGGGTCAAACACCATGATCTGTATTTATCAGCGGGATGCTGCTCTTGTGCTGTAAATGTGATTTCAGAGCTTCTTTATCCTCTCTTTTTTTTTTCTTTTTTTTTCGTGGCGGATTTGCAGCATTGCAGATCACATGAGTCTCCCTGCACTTAAGCGACACTATCAGCAGCCCGGTTGGCCCTCTGTAACACACATGCGCACGCACACATACACAAAGCCTCCTTTTTATTTATGTGTCTTCATACCGTATCGTTCAAAATCATGAGACAATCTGCTAAGTCCCCGACGTTACAACTTTAAGCCAAGTAAAGTGTCGCGAAAAGAGCGGCCGCATCCGTCTCCGCTGCCAAAGGAGCTCGTTCGTAAATCACTCGTTCGCTCTAAAGTGAGATGAGATAACAGCCGATACCGCGCCACGTAACAGATAACAACACCGTGCGGCGCTTGTGGGAAAAAAATAACACAAGTGTCGGCCGTTCGATTGTGAGTCTTTTCCCAGACGTTTTAGCGCTGCTGTAGTGTCTGTGACGATGCACAGATGGAAACAGGAGGAAACACTGTGTTTATTCATTTGATGCCGAAAGCGTCGATAAAAGTGACAGATTGTTGATAGGATTACAAGAGATATACTGCGACGAATGCTTCCTTTGTGGTGGAGCATAATTACAGGAAAAAGTCCGAGATTCTTGTTGACTAATATATGGGAGGACTGCGGCTCGGTTCACTTAAGTCAAGTTCAAATCAATATCCTCACAGTAGGGACAATTTCTCACCAGTAGCATGTCCTCATTTGAATGTCCTCGTATTCTTTGTGTGAAGCAAGATTCTATGGCTACTACCGTCTCTTGTATGGGTTTCTCCGCATATGGTCAGCGCACACCATGGACATGCAATGGCAACATTACCTGTAAACTTCTGTTTGTAATGTGCTGTACTTTATTATGCATTGTCCTCTCAAGGGGAGCTATTGAAGAAAACCTGAAACTAGTGACTGACATCATTTATCCTGCAGATTTATGGAAATGAAGTGACACGTTTACTTGTAGGTCGGCCTCATATCGCAAAATAGAGGACTTATTTGTAACTAATCGTTTTAGTATCAGTCAGTATGTACCTTTATTTAGTTCGTTTGTTGTCCCTGTCCCTCTGACAGGTGACTTCCTCTTTATTTCCATGGGATAGTACAGAAGCGACTCCTTGGATATTCATGGTTATAATTGTCTGCTTATGTCAGAAACAATTAGTAAACAAAAAAACAGTTTGTTGATCAGTTTTGTTTGGTCTCGAAAAGCCTCTAATGCTCCTCAGCGGTGTCGTCTCTAACGTGACATTATACAAGCTTCGAAAAAAAGCAACGGTAACATGTAAGCGAATCAATTTTGGCAGCTTTGTTCTGTAGCCACCCAAACAGACTTCATGGGGAATAAACGGACGTGGGGGAAGTTGGATGTGGGAGGGGAGCCAGCGAGGAAACATGGACTGTCAGAACGGTGTCTGTCTAAGCTTCAGGAATCCGGGAACCTAATGCTGTTTGATGTATTATCCATGATGGAGGTGGCAGTGTCTGTGTGTGTTCACGGGCCGTTCTGCAAGGATTCAGGTTTGTGTGCGCGTGTGTGTGTGTGTGTGTGTGCAGTCACATGACGGGGACGTGTCTTTCTGATGAGGAATTCAATTTTAAAGGGATAAAGGGTTAGCACAGGGGCTGGGGTTATGCAAGTAGTCGTTTAGATGAAGGTCAGAGCAATTCTCCAGGAAATGAATGCCAGCCAGTGTAATGTCCTCTGACGCCATAGGGGCACAAGTGTGCGTGGGTTTGTGTGCGCGTAGATGTCTTAATTAGGTCGTGAGGACAATATTTGGCTCAAACCACGGTTGCGTGTGTTTGTTTTTTTAGTTTCTTGGTATCCTCTGAAGTCCACTTGCTACTTGCTGAGAGGTAGAGGCTACAGGTTGGAGTTAGGCTTTAGCTGGCTGTGGTTAAGGTCAGGGGTCACGACTTAGGCTGCTCAACTAAGTGGAAGCCAGCGCAGTGTCCCAACAAGAATAGCTATGCAAACCTGTGTGTGTGTGTGTGTGTGTCCTCAGTGACAAGTGGCAAAGGAAAGGAGAATTGATGTTGTTTGATGTATTAATCATGCATATATGGGATTGAGAGCAGCTGTGATTGCCTGCATGGGCACTGATTCTATCTTCAATCAGAAGCTCATTTGGTCCCTTTGTGTAAATGCTTAACATTGTTTAGCAGAAACGAAGCCGTCTGCTTATAAAATAATTTATTTGCGTGAGAAAGAGAGAGAGAGAGAGAGAGAGAGAGAGAGGCCCTTGAGACAGAAAGAAGAGGTGTTTTTATCCTGTTCATAAATTAAGTGTATGAGAATTTTCTTTCTTTATTTCTTTTATGAAACCAATTTAATGATTTTTTTTTGTTTTTGTTTTAATTTGGCGTCCTTCAGATTAGAGGATTTTGTTTTGAAACAGCAGCGTTGTGCGTGTGAGTGAATCACTTATTCATAAGGAATAGGGGTTCAACAGGGATCCATTGTGCGCTATTATGATCCAACATCTTCTTGTCCGCCCTTGTGATATTTCATACATGTCAGATGAATAAGCACAACCACTTTAACACGGCACTATTAATTAGTCGTGCTTACTTTGTGCCCATTCATCCCTATTAAAGGCACTCGTCGGTGCTGTGAAAGTTACTTCGGCGCAGGAAAAATTGTTTGCCTCCACCAATTCACTTTGCCTACCTTAGCTATTTAAGTCTTGTCCTACTGTCTAAAATGTAATACATGTTGCCTGTGGATTACAAATGTATTTCATTTGACACTTTAATTCACTGCAGAGCTCGAGTTCTGTTGCCAGGCAACTCTGTTAAGGTGCACACAAAGGATCATTATGGATTTCTTGGGTGCAACTTTTAACTTCTTTAAAAAGATATTGTACCACTCTGTATCCAGATAAGGTTCTCATTTGTTGGGTTTTCCTGTGGCTCTCTCCCCCCTCATGGATTTCCTTTAATATAAAACACTTTTTTTTTTTCTTCTTTTTTTTTTAAATAAAGAGACCACCTTGCAAAATCAGTCCTGACAGTAAATTCAGCGGCTCCAGACTCAAGCCTCTGTGTAGCAAGAATCAAGTCGAGTGCCTCTTCTTGTGCACCCATCAGACATATGTTGCTAACAGGAGATGACAGCATGGCCCACAGTATTTAAATGGTTATGGTGCTCAAACTCTTGATGGCTTCGATATGACATGATGAGCCATGAATATGTCAGCTATGACTTTAGATGAGCTCTGAAAGGATATGGCAGTAGAGTTTTCATACTGCGGTAGATATTCTGCTCTGGGGGCGGCTCTGTCCAAACCCTTTTGTGGAGTCTTCCACGCAAATATTTTGTCAGAGGACTAATCAAGTCTGTCGTCAATATCATACCATATCTTTATCAACGATCCCCCACAGAATAACCAAAGCTGCAGAGAGACACGAGCACAAATAGTCAAAATGAGAATTCCCAATGTAGTGAATCCGACTGCTCTGTTTTTTAAGCAATACTAATTTACAACGTGATAATGCAAATGCAAATGGCAGATCAGTATGTTCTGACTTAATCAGCAGGGAATCTATCTGTTTTTTGTTTTTTTTTCTTGATGGATGTTATAAGTCATCCTTGGTTTGAAGCCTGCAGGGAGAATTTTGCTCAGTTGCAGACATCTTATGTGGGGTGGGGGTTGGGCTTAGTGTATGAAAGCAGAGGCAACCAGAGGTATAAAATCCAGAAATGAGTGATGCAGTGGGATAAGATGTGCATGTTTGGCAAATGGGGTGATGAGACAGGACGGGAATGGGTGCGAGTCTGTTTGTGCTATGATTGAGATGCAGGAGTAGGTGGATTACAGAGCTCTTCTCTCTCTCACACACACACAGACAGAGACACACAAAAACATGCAAGGCCTTAGCACACGAAGCAGCAAAGAGAGTAATCTCTTCATCTGATGATTTTTGATATGTTGTTTTTCCGCCTCGTTTCACTGCGCAGCTCTCCTCTCAATCCCCGGGTCTGCAGAAAAGATCAATGTCGAGAATGCATCTTGCCTCGGCAGCGACTGGGCGCTTCTAGCCAGAGATGAAAAAGGTCACTGTGAATCTAATTAAGCATGATTTTTCAGTTCCTTGATAAGATGGAGGGGCATGAGAGCTTCCCCATCCAGTTGCATCGAACGGGCGCAGCAAATGAGATGCAGACACATTTCTGAAATTGTCTTGCTCTCGGAACTTATTGGCAATCGGGACATCTCCGGACGTGGGGTAACAAATCATGACAAGCAAAACCATAAAAGATGCTATTAATAGCAATGCATGTATGTGTGTCACACCGACACACAGAAACACCCTCATGCAGAAATAAGAGTACAGGGGAAGTTTTAAGCCGGGTTGAAGGCTTCTTCATCCCTCTCCCCCAATCCAATTATGTTTCAGTTCAAACAAATGGGAGTATATGCATGCTTCTCAGCCAGATGCTGCAGCAATAGAGATATTAACTCAGAAGATGGGAAGTTTGAGAGGCAATGAGGTACCCAGCAGGGAGTGGATATTGAGGATTAATTTCTCTCATGTCTGATTCTTTGCTTCCCCCATCCGCCCATCATCTTCTCTGTCTATCTTTCCCTTCTGGTGTTATATTAACGCCTGATGTGTCTTTCAGGAAGACAGATTGTGCGATACGTATTTTACAGTATATAATAGGAAATAGGGAATGGAAATACATTAAAGCGGCCGGCTTGACAACCGACGATGGATATAATGTACACTTGGAGAAGGAGCAGAACTTCCTAAGTGGGTGCTCGACGTGTTCAATCGAGCTTACTGTTCTTTGCTGACATGAGTACACTGACAAAGTGTATACTGGCCCGTAGACAACTATTAAGGTGTGGTGAGTGTGCAACTTCTGCTCAGGGCTTGAAAACAGTAAATATTGATTGGTTTCACAGATCTCACAGAAGCAACTGCCTCTTGTAAGCTAAACAAAATGTATTGTAAGCTGCAATCATAATCCATGTGAGACAAGGCTGTAAATTGATACCCAAAACAAAACCAAAGCAAGTCCTTATGGGTAAAAAGTGATATTTATTTAATTTGCACACAATGCAAAATGTATTGTAAGCTGCAATCATAATCCATGTGAGACAAGGCTGTAAATTGATACCCAAAACAAAACCAAAGCAAGTCCTTATGGGTAAAAAGTGATATTTATTTAATTTGCACACAATGCAATATGTTAGACCAGTGTGTTTCTGGGACCTCGCTCTCCATTTACCGTCAGCATTGCGGCAGAAATTGGTCCATTGACTTTTCACTTCTTTTTCTTTTTTCATGTATTTCCTTTAAATTTGTTTTGCCCTTTTATTTCAGTTTGTTTAGCGCCACAACTTTTGGTAATTGAATTGGAAACGTGCCAATTTAGATCAAATGTAATCATAAATACATGGCATTGGAATTGAACCCACAAAGTAAGTGTACCCATCAGCATTTTTGTGTCTTAACAAAGAAATGGATCGTTTAATTAACATAGTGTGAACTCATCTGACCGTGGGTTTGGGTGTAACAGACATTTGTTGATTTTCAAAACTAACAAAGAGTAAAAAGTTCAAGCACAGATATTGGCTAACATCCAATCTACATCAATTGAATGTGATAGTCATGGTAAGGGCGTCCATTTTTGTTGAAACTGCATGAATGTCATCCAAAATATCCCGGTGAGGTCAGAGGTGTCTGTTTTTAAGCTTTTAAGCTGTATAATACATGCAGTGTGTACTGTATAGCAACGTAAGCTAACATAAAGAAGACTGCTGCTTCTAATCTCCTATTCAGACTCACAGTTAAACCCCCACTGTAACATAAAAGAAGATTTGCTTTCCTGCACTAAATAGTACAGGGTTATAATCAAATATCTGCCTTTCCTGCATCTCACTTACCCTGCAACCTTCTGGCCTGCACCCAGGAGACAATATATTCACAGTCATTCACAGCAGTTACCCTATAAATGTATCTGTTGTTAAGGATGCTGGAAATTCTGGTTGGAAAAGTAGTTTGGCCGCTAAGGGAGTGCCAATGTTGGGTCGACGGATTAACTAAAAGAAAGTGAGTTTCAGAGTTTAATCACTCCATGAGAGCGATAAAAGATGACAACTTTCAAATTAAAAGGGTCATCGTGGGAAGGTGGACCTCTTGCTTTTGCCTTTAGAACAGTATTTCAATTAGATGTTTACAGCTCAAATGAAAAGGCTGTGACTGATGTGGACTGGACTGTGAATAATGCAGTCCTTCAAAAATATAAGTAAAGGAAGAAAAGAAAAATAACCCAGCTGGTGTTATTTATGTGGGCATCTTTACAACATCTGTCTTCTTTGGTAAAACCGTTCTTTAACTTCAGATCACTATCTTCTCCACCTAAGTGCACTTTCTTCTTTTTCTTTACATTGGCTCCTTCTGTCTTCTTCGCTGATTGCGCTCGAGATTTTCTGCCCTCCAAATACCATGTTTGTTCTCCCAGATTTGGTTTGGTCCTGTGAGTTTATTCTTATTAGCATTTTTAGTCCCCGCAGCTTAAGACAATGCGAGTGTTGGTAGAGAGACATTAACTATCTTAACCCTGAACCAATCAACGTTTTTAATCCTGTGCCCATCCCAATTAAGTTTTACCACTGATCCTTTCTCTGGCTTCTCTCAAGCTCATCCCTCCTCTGCAAATCTCCCTCGGCGCCACAGAATATTACATTTGTGTTTTCCCGTTTCCTCATCTTACTTCATTATTTTACACAATATTAATTAACTTGTAGTCGTCACCAACCGTCCGCGTACAGACACGGCACAGCGGTTTGTTGCCATCAGTAATATGGAAAATGTGCAGTGGTTACACTATACACGAGTGATGTGTCGTTCGTGAACGATTCGTTCAAAATGAACTAACCTTTTATATGACTTGGGAGTAATGAGTCATCTCAGTGAGTGATTCGTTCATTTTCATGCAGTACCTTCCTTCGCCACAGCTGCATAAATTCAGTCAGCAGAACAGGAAACAGAAATGATTAGTTCAGGACTGACTCGACTGAGTGGTTCGTTCGTTCATTTTCATGCAGTACCTTCCTTCGCCACTTGATGGCGGGCAGCTGCATAAGCTCAGCAGGACAGGAAATAGAAATGATTACTCCAGGATTCACTCAACCGAGTGGTTCGTTCGTTCATTTTCATGCAGTACCTTCCTTCGCCACATGATGGCGGGCAGCTGCATAAGCTCAGCAGGAAAGGAAACAGAAATGATTAGTTCAGGATTCACTCAACTGAGCGAGCGTCCGTCCTCAGGTCACGTGACAGCTACCGAGTCACTGTCGTGCTGTTAAACAACAATGGCAGAGAGGATACATGACACAAGTCACTTTATTGAGGTGTGTATTTGCTTTCTTAGGGTTTCATATGGTTTGAATTGCATTTTGTTTATTATACTTTGTCAGCTGAAGCAAAACGATGTTGCCTACAGTGTTAAGTGTTTGAGAACCGCGGTCTTTTTTACAACGCCCACAAGAGGGATACAGCGCCAGCCGCTGTAAATATGAACGAAATGAACAAAATGACTCAAAAAAAAGATTAGTTCAATTTACTGTCCGAGAGTAAAAGATCCGAGTCAGTAAGAAGAGTCGAACTTCCCATCACTACTATACACAAAAAGTGAACAGAACAGGGACGTGTGATCATGAAACTGCAGATAACAGTATGTCAGGGATTAACGGTGGCCTCCACGTACCAGAAATGATGCTGTGTTCTTTTACTTTGCGGAGTAAGCTTAAAAAAACCCAACAACACACATTTGATTTTAGAATTTTTGTTTGCGTTTTTGTAAAAACATTGCAGGGCAAAGATGGCGGCCTCTCGTAAAAAGTAGCCTGGCTGTCCAGACTGCACCTCAAGGGAGGCAAGGAAGCTTCCTGTTTGGTATTGTGTTGAGTCTGCCTCTATTGCGCCCGGAGAAAAACACATTTGTGATTGGTTCCCTCCTTGCCACACGGATCTACAGAGCTCAACCTCATCGCGAGTAGACTTGTCTGGGTTCACCAGAAGCACACATTCTACCTGCAAACCTTACCTCTGCTCTCACGCGCACATTTTCCTTGAATGCATGATGAAGGGCCCGACATTTGGTACTGGAGGCTGCTGTCAGAAGATAGTCGAGCCGTGTAACCAGAGTTGCTAATGTTGCTTAAGCGATGGCAACATCGTGTCTGTCATATCTGCAGTTGTTGGGTGTGCTCTCGGTCAAAGGGAAAAAAAGGCTGCCAGCAAATGAGCACAGACTTGTGTTTGAGCTTAACGGCTTGAACGTGATTTAAGTGGACTGCAACGCAGAGCACGTGATCAGCGACAGGTGAATGGGTCAGCGTTTAAGTGGAAGTCTCCACCACAATACATGTAAGTATGCAAGTGCGGTATAAGACTTACACTGTTAGCAATTTAACAGCATGCCAGGCGTAGCTTTGCTCAAGCTGTTTGGCATCAGGCACACTGTAACTGGGTGCAAATTATACCCCACGCTTTCTCTCATAGCTGATTTTTATTTTCCTTGTGAACTACAACAGCAAAGGAAAGTCAGTGGGGGGGGGACGCACGTGGACATTGCGCTCCATGTGCTCCATTCACCATGTCTTGGCACAAAAAAAAACATTTTTATACTCGATCCAGTATAGGCCACACCAAATAATTGATCCTAAACTGATAGTTTTGGATTTATTTTCCATGCATCCATCCTGGTCTTGTGTGTAACATTGATTTGTTTCATTTAGCAGATATTGAAGGTAATAATACTAATGATAATAATAATAGTAGTGTCATCAAGCCAAGAAAAAGTGTTAAAGGTGACATCGAATGCTTGTATCACACATATATGTTAGTTATGGAGGTCTACTTACATATATTAACTTGTTTTCATAATTAAAAACCTCCTAATCGCTGCAAACGAGCCAATCAAAATATCTCCTCACTGACGCTCTCGTCAGCCGCGCTGTTTCAGACCAAAACCACACCCCCAGAACGTGGACTGTGTTGTGATTGGCCAGCCAACGAGAGCTTTCCCACTGTCCTGTGATTGGCCAGGTACCTGGAAGTGACGTAATAGATAGGCCAGCTCTCAGATACACAGCTCCCCCTCTGGCACGGTGGATTCTCTGCATCTCAGCAGCTACAACGAGAGTAGTTCTTCTTCTTCTGCGGTTGAATGTACGCAACCGGATGTGCCGATTAAGGATTAAGGAAGTGCCGATCCGCTTCGCAGAGCCAAGGAAAACAATACAACACTATTTTCTCCGCAGTGGCTGAACTGTTTGTTCTGAAACTTAAGGGTTTCATAAACGAGGTAATGACGCAGATACACACACACACAAACGCAGCGTTCATTGGAGCTTCCGGTCTATGTGCGCTTTAAATAAATACAGACCATTTTGAACCACCATGTTTTTAATCTTCAGTAATCTTGAAGCGACATAGGTTCTCAACTTGGCAGGGTTAGGTGATGGATATTCAGCTGCAAGGGAAATCCTGCAACATCGCCAAGAAACGTTGCTAAACTTTACATTTTTAAACATTCTTCCTACAACTATGTTTTTAAAATAAGACTTGAGTGGTTTTCCTTACCTCATAGTACATTTACATTTACTCCTGTACATTGACAGCTTGTTTTACAGAGGCCGCAGTCATGTGTTTGTAAAGCAGCCCAAACCAGCCAGAGGACATGTTTGGTGTTTTGAAGCATACAAAGAAAAACTACGTCTTTTTTCGCATGTGAAGGCTACAGTAGTTCTTACTTACAATATAAAGTAAATGATGTTAGTTTGTTATGTCAGCAAATTGTGCCTTGGAAACTGCAGTGACAAGCCAATTTTGTCCTTTTACTGTTTTTTTGTGTTCATGTGGTTTCGGGCTTTTGCGGTTTGGGCTATTTTGCTGTCCATTTGTGCTTTCACTCAGTGATGCCATTAAAATAGCAGAGAAAAGAGTTCAACAATTTGTGCTGCATAGACACAACTCTCCACTGCCTGTGTCAGAACAAATGAAGTGATTGCATTTCTCAGTATAACCAAACGGGTGCGGGCAGGGGGAACAATCTTGGTCACACAAGCACTTCTTTTTCACTAGAGGACTTGTGCAGAGCGAAGATTCATTTTCGAAACCTTGATTTATTTTGGACTTTGCATGTGAGTTGGAGGCATTTTGCGCTCTCATCAGATAATAAATGAGCCTAATATATTGTAGTTCCGACCACTTACAGTGGATGTTGTAGGCTTGTGTGTGGTACCTGTGGCAGTAGGATGATGCCCCGCGGCAAACGGGCAAAGACAAGAGTCAGTTATATTTATATATATGCTATGCTATACACATATATACATATATATATATATATATATATATATATATATATATATATATATATATATATATATATATATATATATATATATATATATATATATATATGTATATACATATATATATATACATATACATATGTATATAGGCCATGTGCTATATTCTTATAATGGGAAAAAAATAAACGATATCCATAGTTCATTGTGAGACAGAAGGGGCTGACATTTTGTGCTTTGTGTCGAAAAGGGTGATGCATTTTCACCAGCATTCCCACATCCTGTCACATGGAATGGTGTGAACGCTCATATTTGTCATCACATGTGGCCGTCTGTATTCGCACATGGTGCCTGTTGCCGCTGTAATACTTGTTTTTTTTTCCTGCTATACAACACTGTGGTACTTCAAGGCCAGTGCTCCCGTTGATATGGAATTCTCTGTGCTCTGTGCACAACCGGCTGGCAGCACAGACAGTGAATAATGCAAATTCATTCTTTACTATCAAGACCATTGAGGTTCATGTGATTTTTTTTTTTTTTTTTCCTCTTAATGCATCTGCCACCCGCTAACCCCCCTGCACTCTCACTCTCTTGATTTCCAGTACGTGAACAAAGGGACTCCTGGTCTTTATCCACCGCTCACCCCCACCCCTCCCCTGTCTGATCACTTTATCCTCCACCCAAACCCGTGCTGACTCCTCTACACTCTTTCTCCCCTTCCCCGCCTCCTGCTTATGTTCTTCCCTCCCCCTCTTTCAGTGTGTCCCTTCGTTTTCTGGTAGCTGTGTCTCTTTGATAATCCAAGACTCTTTGAAGACTCTAATTCCACGCCACTTGCCTTGGAGCTATTGCACCTACAAAAAAACAACTGTGTGTATGTGCGAAGAGAGAGCGAGCGAGAGACAGAGAGGTAGATGGGATAAGAATGGAGGACATAATAGAGGAATGGAAAGTAAAAATCAGTTCCATATGCATTTCCTTTGCTACTGCCTCAGTATTTCTGGCTTCATGCTCGCTGCATACACTGAGAGGTGCACTTCTTCATTGTCATATTTGTTGGTGCAGCTCATTTTTTCTGCGCCTTCAGAGGCAGCAGTTCATTGATTCCTGCACACACGCCCAAAATGCCGGAGACGGGGTGTACTTGCAAGCGCTGTAACTAAATGAAAATCCAAGGTCCTGCACTGAGGAAGTGGAACTTTCAGAGGCCGTCAGAGATGCTTATTTTGGAACTCGTGCCACAATCTTTGAAGAACAGAAGATGCGCGTGCCGTACGCGTGCCATTCGATAAACCACTGTAGCGGGTTGAACGCTTATTTCGATAAAATTGGCAGGTTGTCCACTTAAAAAAATAAGATTTCACTGCTTCTGTCAGATGTTGCAGCAAAGTAATTAGAGAAAATCATTTGGCTGTAGTTAAAATCCCGGCATGATCCAAATGATCATTACTTGAACATTTGTCTTCTATTCACTTCCCTGCACGTTGCATCACAGCCTCCTCCAGTCTTACCTATGGCGCCGCTCGCTGTGACTCTTTCTCCATTGTTTCCGTCTCAATCTTCTCTCACTCTTCCTCCATCTTAGTCTCTACCCGTCCGTTTTTGTCTCCGTCATCCTGCCGCGCTTTGGCGGAGGAGCTTGCCATTGGGATTTAGTCAAAATGGAATTGAATTATGAAGGAATTTCTCTGCAGTACGATTGGCATCATTTCCTCCACACAATGGAACATCATTCTCATATCTCTCAGTGTGGGAGAATGAAAATAGGCCTTGCACCATTCTTTCTCTCATCCTTTTAAATTGAATTTTTCATATCGCAGGGGCACTGAGACACCAGCCGTTTCCTTTAACATGGGCAGAAAAACCATTTCATAATAACAGAGAGAGACACACAAGTGTGATTCAATAGGAAAAGTCGGACTTCAGTACACACACACACACGATATACCTCAGCTCAAGATTGACAAACAGGATCACATAGGATTCCTGCTGCTTAAAGGTTGAGGGCATTCCCTGAGAGTGCTGGAATAGTTTGGCTTTCCGACTCCTTAAAAACCGTCCACTGTGAAGAAAATGAAACCCAGCACATGTGTGCATCCTTTTAGATTTCCTCATTTCCACGTTCAACACATACGCTATCTTCTTTACCTTCTGCATCCTCATCTTTTACAAGGTAACTTCCATGAGCCGGAAGCCTTAACTGCACCTTGTTTAAGTTGTTCATCATTTAGTTACGATGGATTTTTAATTCCCAGTTTAGTCGTCTCTAGAGTTTTGACACCTTGGCTCGTGTGCTTTGCTCCTCCAACAGAAATTGTGAATATTCAGCATGTTTCACTGGCTATACAGTGACTCAGCGTAAACAGCACCTTTGTGTCATAAAAAATTTAAGTAAAACCATTTGGCACCAAACTAACTGTAACAAATTGTTACCCTCTGGGAAACTAAATGGAAATTTACTTAGCTACAGCATTGGGGTGCTTGCTAATTATTTCAGCTTTGGGACAAATAGCATTTTAACATAACAATGAAATACACAGATTCATTTTAGATGAGTTTTACAAGTAGCATATTTTTATTACACAGCAATGAAGCACACGAGCGTATTCGTAATCAGACGGTACTGCATTAATGGATTCATTAAAAAGGTTTGTTTTATTGATTAATGCATATAATAATGCAGTTTGGCTTTGACCTAAAAAAGGTTCTAGCAAGCAGTCAGAGTGGAATAAGTGCAATATAGCGACCACATTTGGTGTAAGGGTGTGTTAAAATGAATTTAAAAATCCAATTAAAAATAATATTTAATAGAGGTCCCTTTGCAGAGGAGCCATAAGTCAAGTGTTTGCTAAAATAGGAATATGTACAGTATTTAGAAACATTGGAACATCTTGTATATGGAAATGAGGGAGCATTTGTGTGTATACAGCAGGAGTGCAAGGTCAGGCGGTGGTGAGAAATGTTTACCTGTCAGACTGCTGAACGACCCGGTTTGTTGAGCAGCAAAGTTCACTCCTTTTGTGGGTTTTCCCCTCTTTTTTCACTCAAACTGCAGCCGTCTTGGTTCACTCGTGCAGTGTTACGTTGTCTTGGCTTGACACAAATCCCTTATTGTGTGCAACATGGGAATGTCGGCGTGGCGACCTATGATCTACACGCTGCTTTACTGAGACACAGAGGGTGATGTGGAAGTTTTTCCTCACTCGGTGTGAGTGTCTAAGGACGGAGGGTGTCAGACTATAAAGCCAAATTGTATTTCTGATGTTGGGCTATGTAAATAAAAATTGACTTGACTTATAGACTTAATATATAAATGTATAATCAATATTAGAATCAAACTGATTTTTTGATATTTAAAAGTTTAACTTTTTGTGGTACTTTCACACAGTAATGTCTTAATGACATTGCAAACCATATTTTAGTGTTACCAGTATGGTAAAAAAAAATTGTAAAATCATGTTATGAGGGTTTTTTTTATTATTATTATTTAAACAAGACTTCGAAAATTCAAGCACCAAATCTGCACCTGCAATTCTGCTACAATTTTGCTCAGAAGGTGGCAAGGGAGATGGGGAAGCTTCCCCATCTGCATAAGTACCAGCAGCTCTGTGCACTGTCTGGCAATCAGTGAGGCTTGGCCTGATGACAGGGCACCTGACGGCAGAGTGGTGTCAGGTTGCTCCGGGGCATTCACAATGGACCGGGAATCTCAGCACTATATGGGAGAAGCACAGCATCAGCGAGGCCGGCTGTCCCATCAGGAATCAGCGGTGAAAATCAACAGTGGCAACAGAGGTGCTTCACAGTCACAAAGATTCTATCGTTGTCTCTTAGCCACAGCTATTTGCCTCAGGATTCGTCCCTTTTTATTCCTTCATTCCAGCTTCAGGCAAATATGTAATTTTTTTTTTATTTCAAATCTAATCTTTTTTGGGCCGACTGTCCGCGCTGTTATTTGGAAGTGATTAGATATAGCTGTTAACGATAACCCCCCTCAGTTGCGTCAGTTGCTGTGGAAACGACACTTTCACATTATTTTTCCAGCGCGGACACAAAACGGCGAGCCGCAGGCTGGGTGAATAATGGAGATGTAGCCTCTTAACTCTTCACACATAGCAATATCCCGGCTAGAGTACAGAGGTCCTCCATCACACCAGACCACATTAGTGACAGAGGTGGTTGATTCATGAGTTACTGGACCAACAGCTCTCGCCACGTGACGTCTTTGTCATGTATTACTTATCGAGTGTTGTTAAGGTCTGAATACCACCTTTCAAAGTCAGATATCAAAACACCCATGATATATATTGTTTTATTTTTCAATAAATATGATTTGATAAATGAAATATGCAATCTGATGTCTCAGTGAGCCAAAGGTCAATCTCTGTGTAAACTGCAATGCACTTTTAGAGCGGCTATGGGGCAAAGGTGGTTCGGTGGTAGAGCGAGTCATCTTTCAACCGGGAGGTTGTGAGTTTGATTGCCGCTAGTTTACATGCTGATATGTCCTTGGGCAGGACACTTAGCCACATGTTGCTTCTGATGGCTCTGCCAACAGCGTGGTTATGAAAGATATGGGTGTAACAGCTGCACTTACAATTACATAACTATCTCTTTTCTTTTTCTGAACATTTAAGTTTTTTGGTATTTCTTTGCGTGTAAGCATTCAGCAACAGAAATAGATTGAAAGTGAAAGTGTGTCTGCTCTGACTAGCAGTGGATCATTTTTGTCAAGATTAGAGGCGACAAAACGACATTAAACTGGGCTGTAAAAATATCTC
Source organism: Solea senegalensis (assembly GCF_019176455.1). Classification (NCBI taxonomy): domain Eukaryota; kingdom Metazoa; phylum Chordata; class Actinopteri; order Pleuronectiformes; family Soleidae; genus Solea; species Solea senegalensis. The sequence goes on from NC_058033.1 coordinate 15,631,703, forward strand.
ATATACGTTAAATATCCAGCAACAATTTGAAAGAGAGATGGTTAGCTAACAGGAAACCTTATTGCTTCCCTAGCCAAAAAAAGAAAGTTATCTTTCTACAAATTCCTCTCACTCACTAATTTTCTCCCACTTTTTCCTCAACGTGAGATCAATCTGAGATTCAAACCGGTGACCTTCTGGCTGTGAGGCAACAATGCTCCTCTTCACATTGAATGGTCTGCATTTCAACACAGACCCAGTATATTTTCTCCTCTGGTTGAGGCATTATTGAGAGGCATACTGAGGCCTTTTAGGTTCAGTCAGAATTTAGAACCAATAAATGCAACTTTCAACCCTGGTGTTGAAATGCTACGAGCTGCATTATTGGATGGTTAGGAGTGGGTGGAGCAACTGACCAAAGCATTAATTAAAAAAACTTTGTTTGCTTGCCGCAAATATAAATATAAATTGTGAATACACTGTCCGTATATATTTTCATCATTGAATCTAGTATTTCACTTAATCTCTAATGACATACAGTCATTTTATGACTTAATAATACTCACATAACGTGCCTTTAAGCTTACACTAGCAAACTGCACTTTCCCCTCAACTTACTTCACGTTAAATCATCACTTATAATTATCTGCTTATCACTCTCCTCAATTAGCAGCTGCTGTTTGAAGCTACATCATGTCAGATTGTGTTGCAAAGTAATTTCCCGATCAGCTGAAGTGTGTCCTCTGTAATCCATCCCAGCGTATGTGCACACTTATATTTTATCTGACTTGTGAGTGTTTTTTTGTGTGTGTGTCTTTACAATCAGTAGTCAATATGTAGGTATTTAACAAAGACATCTATAATGACCTCAGCTACATGCACATCACCTGCACTCATGTGATAGTGTTTCATAACATTCAAAGTGGACTGGTTCATGTACAGTTTTTGGTTTTTTTTTCCCTTTTTTTAAGGTGAACTGAGGCAACACAGCTCTAAGGGAATGGCCTTGTTGTGGTAGTGCAGTGCAGAGTAGACGGTTAGCCACAGCATAAGGGCAGGACACACAGGATCCAATTTATATAACATTGAATCGGATTCCTTTTCATTTTGAGCTTGACCACATGATATCTGTTTACAGATGACATAGGATTATTAATATTTTTACATTAATGGTATAGCCTCCCATTGTGGTTTCTCCAACACAACTGATCGACAAAGCTCTCGCTACATACGGCTGGAGGCAGTAAAGGCTGTATGTAATATCACAGGGAGTTACACTACACAAACAAATAATAACAGGTTAAAAAAAAGGCTGCAGGAGCACTATGTAGGCAGCACAATATTGCTCTTTATTACCGTGTTAAAATATGCCTTGGTTCCGTTGTAAAGACAAACCCCAACTGTTTTGAGTTTGTAATACCAGTCGTTAAATGAGGCCATTTTGTCCTAATCTAAATGTCGGTTACGAGTTCTGTCATCATAATTGTCCTCCTCTTTCATTCTTACCCTCATAGCATCTCACTCCCACAACAATGCTCAAACAATCCCTCTCTCCCGCCTCCAGTCTCCCAGAATCTAATCCTTCTGCTCGTCCCCTCCAGCCAAAGAGTTGTCTGTGTCTGCCTGACCAACTCCCCGCTCCTGCTCAGCCTCCCCTTCCGTCCTTCCGTCTTGCTGCATACCCTGCAGCCCCCAAGGCCCTGGCAAAGGATTTTTGCTCCAACTTAAAAAAAAAAAATGGAGAATCTATTTGCCATCTCTGCAGCCCCAGTCAGTTATCTTCCCCAGGAAACATGCTGTCTCTATGGATTGATGCCTTTAGGAGAAGTTTAAGCAAGAATCCATATTTAAATAACTAAATCCCCCCCCTCATTTTTTAAGAATGCTTCACTGAAATAACCATCTGCATGAGTCAACAGCAACAAGAAGTGAAATATTGTGGACCCAATCACGCAGTAACTTTGTATCGTCTGGTGTACATTAGCCCATTGTAAGGTCAAATATGCTAAAAACATGCAACGTGATGTGAAATATCTAGTTATAACATGAAAATGTAATTATTTGTCTGTTTATTTATTATGATCCCCATTAGCTGTGCCATAAAGTATCGGTATTTTCCACAATTCGAAACATACAACGCATATTATGTAACAAAAAAGAAAGAAAAACAAAAGAACAGTGTTTACATTATTCAGTAGTACTCAACTCATTAATACCACCTAAACAAAATAAAAGTTAAAACTTGCAAACGCACATACGAAATATGAAGGAACATCGTGTGTGTGTGCACGTGTCACAGCACACACAGCATTAAACATATTGTGCATAATAACCTGTTTCCTAATTTGCTGTTCAAACATTGATTTCCCTAATTGAATCATGGAGTGCGTCTCAGGAAGTTGATGTTTAGCTTGGGTAAAGAAAACCAACCTGTTGCCGAGTGACATATGATTCTGAGTTAACATTAGCACGTTTGTTATTGTGTGATTCTGACTCGTTTTAATTGTTTCTGGCGTGACGGCATTTCGCGTCTCACGACAACAGTCAAAATGCAACAAATAAAACAAATAAAAGCAATTAAAGCAAAGGCTATAAAGAGATATTTTTGTCAGTGTACTGTTCGTTTAATTTTCAAATACATTTCACGTGTGAAATTACGGAGCAATGATGCACCAATCAAAGAATAAAGAAAACAGATTTCATATTCATCCATTAAAACCTCTCTTTGACCTCAATTTGCAAGGATTCTTTCTATGATGTGATTTAAATGAAATACGATGTGATGTCAACACAGGAGGTTTTATTCTGAAAAGTAACCCGGATGTTTTATTTTCGTACTTCCTGTGGCTCTAAAGTGCATCAAGACTAGACAAGCTCTACACAAATACAGACCATTTAGCACGGATAGAGAGATTACGTGAATAATAACATAAACAACAAGCAAATAGATCCTCCTCATGTGCACTGCAGCTTTAAATTTCCTGAAATGGAATCCCAAGAGCGGTTCTCTCTCTCTCTCTCACTGTTCTTTGTAAATCATTTATTATCAGTAATGTAGAAGCACTGCTGGGTGAAAAACGTACGATGCACATAAAAAAAAAAAAACAACATAATTTAGATCAAAGTCAGAGAAATGCATCTGTGCAGCGAGAAAATATGACCGAGCTAATGGTCACAGGAACAGGTTTCCAGAGCTATGTTCAAGCCCACTAATGGTATTAAGAACAGAGTTGATGTCTCTCAGCGCTCCATGCAGCGCGTGCCGTAAAAGCATCTCTCAGGGCTGATGGATCCTGTGTGATGATTTCTACATGCCGTGGATTTGTTTGGTACAAAAGTGGTTGAATGGGGAGAAAGCAGAGACCGGTGCTATTGATCTGGCTCGACTCATGCGGCAGAGGCGGGCCTATTCCGCTGTATCAGTGCTTTTCTTGACTTTTACAAGAAAGTGTGTGTGTGTGTGGTGGGGGGGTGTGTTCGGAGGGTAGACACTGTGAGGAGTCATCTTTCTGTTGTGGATTAGTGGTAAGTAGCCATTAGTAAACTGATCTTTGGTAGAGGAAATTTAATGGTCTCCTAACTGTATTTACAAGCCATTCAATTTGATAAAGGGTGCGATCTCGAAGGATTTATTCCAATGATTGTCCTCTCACTATCAAATTTAGATTTCCATCTGTATTTTGTATTATTCCTTCGTCTACTCCTTAGCTCTGTAATCAAATCACGCATGGATAAAACAGGATTTAATAATGTATTCTAATGTTGGCATAACAGTGAACATCACAAACCTAATATTATTTTCTTACCCTTATTTAAATCTTAGATTAATTGCATTAAAAACCAGCAGAAACGTCAAAAGCTGTGGAAAAGGGGCGAAATATTGAAATATGGAGATAGGAAGTGGCTCAGTGGGGCTACTGATTAGTGTGGCAATCATTCATCAGAATTCATTTGCCAGTGGCAAAAAGGAGAAAATGAAACTTTTTGTCTGACTAATAATGACCGAAAAATAGCAATAACGGCTTTTTCCACATTCCGCGGTCCCCGTGACACCATTTGACACTTGTTTATGTTTGCTGTCACGTCTGTACAGATGCGTCATTGTCTCCATACATGGAAAATCTCTGTGCAGAGTCTGCCTTTCTCTCTACAAATAAAGGTTCTGAGTGTAAATGAGAGAATTACTGAAAATAGTGCACACGGCGCCGTGGATTTTTTTTTGCCCCCTCCAATACATAATATATGTCACTTCCATCTGGAGCTCTTGATAAGATGGAAAATGAACTGCATAAATAGACATCTTCACACGCTGTACCATGAAGTAACACCTGCTAAGTTATTATATTGGTTAATATGGGATGAGATGATATCACATACAGTTTTTACATGTCAGGATTAGTTAAAAATGATATATATATATATATATATATATATATATATATATACATACATATGTATATATGTATATATATATGTATATATATATGTGTATATATATACACACATATGTATGTATATATATATATGTGTATATATGTACATATATATATATATATATATATAAAACTCTTCATATGAGTCGCATATTTAAATTTAAAAGTGAAAATGTGCTTTGTCACTGCTACTTTTAATATGGTATGTTTTTGTTTATTCAATTTCTGCTGGAGCTAATTTGCACACTCATATTATTGAGTCCATAACCTCACTGTGCTCATGTAGGTCCACCTCATATAATCTTCAGAATAATAATAATAGTGCAAAATGCTATTTAATATTTAAGGCTGTTTAATATTTAACACTGTTTTCCGATTTTCAAGAGCGAACTTAAGGAGGCCCGAAAAATCTGACACACTTGTTTTTAAAAGTGTGTGCGTGGAAGAGTCCAATAAGAAAAAAAAAACATGTCTGTCCTCATTTTGTTTTTTTTTTTTTTTTTTTTTTTTTAAAGATACATATTTTTTGTGTCTTCCAGCATCCTCATCGGCGGGTGACCTTCTCCACCACCAACCCCGTGCAGGACCTGCAGGATGCCTCTCAACACAGCTACTATGACAGTGGCTTGGAGGAATCAGAGACTCCCAGCAGCAAGTCATCATCTGGTCCTCGCATTGGACCCCTGACCCTGCCTGAGGACCACTACGAGAGGACCACTCCAGATGGAAGCATCGGAGAGACTGAACACCCAGAAAATGGTATGATGTCTACCCTCTCTTATTTATTTATTTTTTTCCCCACACATTTGAATGGAAATAGATTTAATAAGCTGTCATTGTGTATGTGTGTGTGTGTGTATTTATTCTATTTGCACTTTTGTGAAAAATGCTGTGGAAGAGCCGTAACTTGCTGTGTTTGTTAATGACTGTGTGGAATGCTGGTGGTTTTTTAAGCAGATCTGCATTTGGCTTGGTGCTTTGTGTGGACATGTGTGTGTATATAGGTGTGTGTGTGTGTGTGTTGTATCAGCAGGACTAGAGGTATAGCCGCGTCTTCATCCTCCTCATCAGCAGCTCCTCTGTCAGGCATCCTTAATGACCCTCTCTCACAAGTGTGCTAATTAAAAAAAAAAAAGCCCAACTAATGAAGCGTTTGCCCTCTAAATAAATCCAAACCCATGACATCTGTGCAGACAACGCCGCGTTTACTCTGGGCATTTCCTTTTGCCTCCACTTCGACCCAAGTTGTGGTGGAGCTGAGGTGTGCAGGAGCATCAATCTGTGGGCTGACCACTGATGGTCGAAGCACGGGTCCACAGTGGAGAAAGAAAAGTCACTGCAGCTGCTCTGCAACTGCCAGCAAATTTCTGCTGCCTTAAGCTGCCAGACATAATTCATTACCTGCCTCGTAACACACGATGATAAGCGATTCACATGGTGCATTTCCAGTGATTATGGTATTTTTTTTTTTTTGCATTGCACCACTCTCTGGATTAGACGGTAATGTTTCACCACTCACTTTGAGTCGCTCTCTTTATATTTGTATACTGTTAGTTTAAAACTGAGTCTCCCAGAGGCAAAAAAACTATTTGTACCCATAATCACGACACGAAAAAACAGCCTTGTGCATAATATATGGTATATCATAATTATAGAAACTATTTCCAACTTTATTTTATTTAGTGTTATTGAAAACAAACTTTGGCAACGTTCACTAATTCCCCAATGAATACCTATGGAGTATTGTCATTCTCTGCCCTGTATAAAATGTGGCATGTCACACTTGATAGAGCTGTTGATCAACGCTGACAGTTAACTTTGTCACAGTCGGAGTGAAAAAGACACAGATTCATCTCTTGTCAATGGAACAGTAGATTCCGAGTGTGGAGCGATTTCTACACCTTTTTTTTTTTTTTTCCAAGTTGAAGAGTGGAACAAAAGCCTATTTCAGTCTCAAGCAGTCCCAGTAGCAAAAGTGCTGCAGTATCAAAGGCTAAAATGTGTCACTGTCATGCCAAAACAGCAGATGACAAAGTCCTATTATTAGTATAGTGTCTTGCATGGTGATGCATCGCCTCATGCTAGACAATCGTGGCGGATCACATTAGCTAGCATATTCATCTCCATTGCGAGTGCTTATTGTTTATTTGTTTATGTCAATTAGTGACACCATTATTCAAGTGTTTGTTGTGTTTGTGTGTATAGAACAGGACGCGTACGTTCCGTCAGTAATGGAGATCGCTCTTCCCCCAGGTGTAGGTGTTGTAGGGATGTGCACGGATACTCGATTTTTGTTTTTGTGTCATTTGTAAAGAGTCAATCAGTTTATGTGACTATTCTAAAATCATATTAAATGCAGCAGCCAGCATTTGGTTGTGAGTGGCCTCCATGTGTGATGAGTTTATCTCATTAGCCGCTCCTCTTAGCGGTTAACCCTGCATTATTTCCACTAGCTCTCATGCACTGAAGCGAGTCGATATTTGACAAACAATCCTGTCAAATATCCGAAAAGCATTTGATAGGTGAAGGAAAGTAACGTTACTGGTCTGAAGATAATCTACTGTATACATATCTACAGACATTTCAGTGATATGTGATTTTTGTTAATTCATTTTCATTATTTAATTTTATTTTATTTTATGTAGCATGTGCTTTCTTGGTGATTTAAGGGGTCGATTTGAACCTCTACCCCTTATTAACGGGTAATAATGAGAAATGGGACCGGGCATTAGGCTGCTGCTTCAGGTTCCCTGGTGGCAAAATCTACTTTTTAGTGTGCACCGGGTTTAACCTTCATGTGAGGCACTTTTGAGAAATTCGAGCTCCTTTTGATTATTTTTCGATTCTTTTTTCAGGTTACGGAGAGACACGTAGTGTAGTGTATTATACAGTACCCATCTCTTACTTCTATTTATGTTGTATTTGCTGTGGACCGGACCCTCTTGTGAGTTTTTAATATAGTTTGCGTTGATTAGATCAAGCACTGGCTACTCTGAGGAGGTGGAGCCCCAAAGAAAAAGCTATGTCAGAAATAAAAAAATAAAAAGCACAAAAAGGTATGCACTGGTTATATAGTCTCCACAAATACAGGCTGTGTATTCATAACCCAGAAGTCAAGAGTTGTCTCATTTCCTTCACTCATTGTGTGCCAAATATGCATTTTTTTTTTTTTGCTATTGTAACTGTTTATTGTGTTTTTGCCATCTGCACAACACGGTTTTTTTTTCCCAGACAGTGTGCTCTTTGTTGTCAGCAGCAGGAGAGCAAGATTGTGAGTGAAGATGGAGCAGTTAGAGAATGAAAAGATGGCACAAGATGGGGAGGGGGGGGGAGAGATTTTAGATTGCGAGAGCGCGCTGGGACGAAGAGACTCCGACAACGGAGGCAAAGCCCACAGGATGAACACATCGGGCAGAGAGAGAGAGAGAGAGAAGGAGAAGAGAGCGAGTGATGCAAAAGATGAACTGCAAACTGAGGCTAGACCTAATTAAAAATGTGAGTCTGACCTCAGGGAGATCGCAGCGATACCACATAAAATGAGGGATTAGACAGAAAAATCAAAACCAAACAGAGGTATTCCTCCCCAGCGCCACCTGAATAGTGATGTGACATCTTTTTTTATTTTATTTTCTAGTATGCGAGTGACTGAGTGACAGGATGTACTGGTGCGGAGCTTTATTCATTGCAATGAAGATGAGTGACAGGCAAAAACTGGTCAGCTGAGCATGAAGTGTCATTCAATTGAAGTTGGATATAAAAACTCAACAGATGAAGCCCAGACTGTCAGTCCGCGTCATTTGGACCATGAAATATTGATATAGATGTGTGTTTTATTGAACTGTGATGGTGTCCAAATCATATTTTTGAGAGTGGCCCTACAGCAGCATGATAACTCATCATTCATTGTATTTTAGCTGCTTGTTAATATTATAGTATCAGTCTTCATCGCGTTAGACGCTGCAGGTGTCTCTTTGGACTTCCCAGTGTGGTGGCAGTCTGCACACTTTCTTTAACAATATTTATAAAACACTTTACTTTACTGGAACAAAGTGGTTTCTATGGTTAAAGCAACAAAATCTGCCGTTAAAGTCTTAGGAAACAACATCATTAGATTAGTTGTTTCAGTATTAATGCTTTAATGACTAACATAATTATTCATGAATAATTATTATAATTCAACCAGACAGAAATACACAATATGTATAGGGAAATGGCAAGTTCTTACACTTCTGATTGTTCTGTAAGGTTAGCATATTTATATTGCAGTGCATTAAGTATTGAAATGAATTTAGACTTTCAACCTTCTCCACACCGACGGCGATTAAAAATGAATGGTCAAACAAACAATTGGAATAATTACACAAGGAAATGCTCTCATAATGTTTTTGTTTACAGTGTGTAATATCTACTCTAATGGGCTATTTTGCTGAGCAAATAACATATATACATACATATAATTTACTGTACCTGGCATGGGCAACCCACGGCCAAGAGGAAATAAATTGGGTTTATGACGAGAGGGTTGCCAGTTCAAATCCCTGCAGATAAGTGCTGCCCACTGCTCCTGCACCTGCGGAGGTCAAATTCACTATCACTAATTGTATAAAATGAACTAATAGTTCATGCTAATTCTAATGGATGTTTGATGAAGGCCTGCGTCACTGTTTGCAGGTATCGTTGGCTTCAAACAATACTGTTTACCAACTGTGGGGGGAACTAGAGAGCAAATCCTACGTTGTGTTACTTTAAACACTGTAGTGAAAATGGTAAGCTTTTTGCCAGGCCAGTTATAAGAGATTTATATACAGTATCAAAGGGACTTCCTGTTTAAATAAATGAAAATTCAAATATTCACAATGAAATCACAATATCTGGCAGGAAAAATATTTGAAATGAGATAGTAGGCAAAGTACGTGAGACCCACATTAACAAGACTAATAATGAATTTGTGTACAGAGACCGTGTGGGCACGTAAACATGTATCAGGTCTGACAAATATGAGGGTGCAGGACTGTTTCAAATCGTATAACACTTTTGTTCAGCCCTGGTCTGGACAGGGAGCTGGTGAAGAGGGGCTGCTCCAGTCAAAATACGACCTGCTGCGTTTTGGACCATCTGCAGGCCTCTGAAACTCTTCTTGGGCAACCCTGAGAGAAGCACATAACAATAATTCAGCCTGGATGTTCCAAAGGTGAGAGGATTGGTCTGATTTTGCTAACAGCAACAGAGCGGATGTCGAGTCTGAATCTCTTACCCATGCTGGTAAAGGGTCCACAGAGCACGTGGTATTTCAAGCAGATGGGTTCCAACTCAGAGAGACAATGATCTCACTCAGGTTAGTCTTGGAGTCTGGATGCTTATCTCGAGTGAGCTGAGAAACAGTATTAAATAACAATCTTGGATTCTTCTTATTATTATAAGTTTGAGAATGATCTTCTAACTTCGTGTTAGGCCACTGGCGTTTCTACAGCTCTGCGAGTTTTTGCTGGAGTCACCACATCCAGCATATCCCAGAGCACCCTTTTTAAAGTTTTCAGTATAAAAACTGAAACGAACCACATCTGGCAGACCCAAGTTAAGATCGTCTAAGGCTCCTCTGGGACCGACACAGCGAGAAGACTTCATATTTGAGGACATCTTCGTGGAAACAAATAACTTAGGGATCTAATTATCAAGGCTTGTTCATAGTGAATACCTGCTGGAGTAAGGATCACCACATGCAATCAGTTTGCATTTAAAACATGTCATTAAAACCCCCCTCCTCTTCCAGACCGCCAAAAAAAAGCTGCAGCCAGGGGGCGCTGATCCCCCATCACACATCCACGTCTCTGTGATACACATTAGATCAAGCGAGTGGAAATTAAAAAGGTCCACTCTCAAACTTAAAAAAAAAAGACCTCACTAATACACTCGCAGTGTCCAAGCTGTTATAAAGACATTCCTGCCGTTGGATATAGTTTTATTTTTCAGCATACGTGTAATAGCAACGTGAATGCAGTGAAAACAAAAGCGTCCAGAGTCCAGGCGTGAATATTACAGAGGGAGCAAGAGAAATACAATAAAAGGGGAAAGAGGAAATGAAAGACTAAAGCGTCAAAGTGCTGAAATAAGAAAAACTGTCTCTGTTTTGTCCATAGTGGCTGTATTTGTTTTCTCTTTTCTAATTATTATTTCAGTGTACATGTTTCCTGCATTTTCTGGTCGTGTTCATCTTAATAAAGATGCAAAAATAAACGTGGTCGTCGTCAAAGCCAATGCGGAAACGGTACTGTGGCAATTACTGTATATGAAATAATAGAACAAAGAAATGACATAACACAAACAATTAAGACAACGCGCTAAGAATAATAATTTCTTTTGCTGAAAGACAAACGTGTCGCCGGTGATGATTTGAAAAGTTGAATGAGTTTTTTTTAGTAATAACTTATTTGATTAGTTCATTCAAAAATAATTGATTTTAAAGGATGCGCGTGTGCGGTCGCCACCATTCTGTTTGCGTCACTGAAATAAACATTCACGTTATACCGTCATGGGGTATTTTCAAAGTATGGTAATAAAATCCCTGATATACAGCATGTACGCCTGCCTGATCTGTGGCAATTAATTTCTGGACTTCCTTTTCTCATATGCCCGAGCAGCTGCTCCCTCCTCCTACTTTTTTTTTTCCCTCTCCTCTCCCTCTAATTCTTATCTTCAGGCAGTGTTAGAGTGCACTCCATTTCATTTTGTCCCCCCCGTGTGTATTTGTCACTCTCGCGCACGCGCGCAGATGCACGCACACCGCTCAGCTGAGGGTTGATCTCATCAGAGGTGTTTATCCAGCGGATGTGCGATGTCTGTGTGTGCTGGTATTACTCATGGATCTGTTTCCAGTCACATTAGGAGCACTGCATTTCCTTGTGGGGACAAAAAAGTTCATGTGTAGACCATGTTTTCTCATGACTGCATGCATTCGGGTTTGGAGTGTTAAGCAAGTATATGTTTTAATTCTCCAGGAAATGAATGTAAGTCATTTTAATGTCCTTGGCAGCGTGTGTGTATGTGCATATATGTGTGTGTGTGTGTGTGTGTGTGTTTCTCAGTCCTGGTGGGTGTTCTGCCACGCCCCAAATCGCTAAATCATTTTGATTACAGTGCTGTTTTACTTTAATAGACTCTCATCATAATCACTGAGCTCTGTAATTCTCTTCAAATTGATTGCTTTAGACAGCATGAAAACTGCTTATCTTGTATGTCTGCTTGCTGTCGAGACGCATGATTTGTCCTCCACAGTGGAATCAGACATGGGCCGCTTCGTCCCGTCTGTCCGGCGTCAGTATTTCACACATTACTGATCGGATTCTTGAACGGCGGTCATGTCAAAGTCAGTGCAGTATGCGTTTGTCACTGGAAACATTCGCGGCTTTTTGTATGAACATAATTGCAATTTAATAGTGTGCTCATATGTTTATATTAGATGCAAAAGACATGAATTTCATGAGTTTCATGTCAATTTATAAGGTTATAAGGCTGCAGTACGATTTAGTGATAGTAGCAAAGGAGGGAGAGGGAGGCCGTACATATACTCCCTAAATTCTGAATTTATGTTATTCACTGAATTCCAGCTGTTAGTTGCGCTGTTTTGTTAGCTCTAGCTATAATATAGCTAGAATATAAGTGGGTGAATGTGAAAATGGCAAGACTGTGTTGTGAAGCACTGTTTCCCAAAGACTGGGTCGGGACCCACAGGTGGGTCGTGGGATATTTTTATTGGGTCCTCCAAACAAATCGTATGTATGTATTTATGTTTAAAATGACCTTTTCATTCATTCAACCAAACACGATGCTTTATGATTCTAGCTTTTGAGCATCTTTTTTTTAACTGATATTGACCACTGACAGTAAGAAAATATTGAACTTGTACAAGTTCGATATTGTATACGATGCCTATTTAATACAATTAAAAAGAAGAAAAAAAGTTAAACTCATTTGCGCAACTGTACAAGTGAAACTTCATTGTGAGTATTATCTGATATCAGATAATTAGTCCGCTTCGATTTTATACAATCTGTGAGAAACATCGGTTTGCTTGGTTTTATTTCATGTAAGCCAATCTTTAGTATTTTAAGCCCCAGCAATTGTCAAATCTCCACCTGCCCCACAACCCAAAAGTCTGAATCATCAGGGACCAATGATCAGTCTCTTCTTGGGACACAAGTGTGACTGGCAGCCCCATCGTGTCCAGTCCAGCTCAGACAATAATCACTCTTCTGGGGCTCAGTGGTTTGGAGTCTTGGCTGTGATACGAGGGTGAGCTCTGATAGGACACAGGTGGATTGAAGACAGGTACCAGCGTGGAAACAGGCACACACACACACACACACACACACACACACTCAGCTGACCACAGATGGAGGAATTGTGATGTGGCCGTCTGCCCAGTGTGATGTCTCCCTGTGTCTCCCTCCCTGTACGGACACACTGCCATATGGGTGACTGAGGAGGCTGCGATAAAATGGAATAACTGGAGCTCACATGATAATGAAGTTCTTTAGTAATGCTGTCTGATTTTTTTTTTTTTTCTTCCTGCTTTAGATCTCTCAGATGATGCATGTCGTGTCTTTAGAACTCCTGTCAGGGATTTTCCCCCGCTTTCAGTGTGTGCCATATCAGTACCAAACAGCACGCCACCATTTTAGCCATCACTGCTGCGCAGCATGATTTTTCTGTTACTGTTACTCTTTTTATTGCTCACAAGCAAAGGTCAATATTGCAACCGCGTTTTTAAGACATCTTCATTATATACATTACCAACATGCATCATGGCCATACAATCGATTGCAACCAAAACAATGGCATCAATTCTCAATCTGAAATTGATTGATTCCATTTCCATTTTTTTTTTACATGCATCATTAGTTCAATGTAAAATAAAAACACTTAGTCACATTATTGACTCTACTAAAGTATACCTAAAGGGTATAAAATGCAGATTTGGAGTTTAGTTGAATTTTAAAGTGTAACTACACCCTTAAACCACTGTTTTCAGGTGTAAACATATGTGTTCATCTCTAGTTAATGATGATTTGTTGATCCTTCACAGTTTAGAGTAAAGCATTGAAACTATACATGTTTTGATAAATATTGGCATATCTACTGCCCTCTCGCTGTTTTAGTCCACGGTTTCCTGTTATATTTTGTCTACTCCGCGCAGTCTCGTTGGTCCCGACTCCTCCCCCTTTCTTTTAAATGCAGGACGCCTCGCCCCCTCCGCCATGTGAAGCGCGGTGGCAGCAGCAACTTGGTGTCAGATTTTACCAACAGCATTTCCCACAGTTTGAACAATTTTCATGTCGACAATGCAGATTTGTTGCGAAGTCGAACAGTTTGATGTGACGTGTGAACACCAGTGACTTGGTTGAACCCTTGTCATTTTTCAAAAGTCTCCAACTCGTCTGTATTACTTCATTTCCTTAGTCTTATCACTAAAATGTATGGATTGAACTAATCTCATTTACATTCATACAACGTAACACCGCGAACATTCTCAATAATGGTTAATCATTGCATAAAATAAACCTGATCAACATGGCCAGAATTGACAATGACCATGTTAACGATGCAGATTTGTTGTTCAGTTGAATTTTAACGACACTTTTGAACATTACTGATTTAAACCCAGTTCAATACTGACTAAATCTTCCACCAGTAAATTCAAATGTGCATGTCATTTCAAATCACCGAGACACTCGCTCCATGTTTCAGTCAGAAAACCCACGGATGAAATGTGTTTTCCGGAAACCGCGCGTCAGCGTTTGCTGCTACTGCACTGTGTTCTGCAGGTGGTGGAGTATGCACGTGGAATTCATCTTGTGTGAATACAATGAAAAATGATTCCCGGCATAGACTTGCTTAACTGACTTGCGACTTGAGTACGCCGTTTGTGACCCTACGTGAACATGATTCGAAACAGAAACGTGTGAAGAAATCTGGTGCACAGACTGAGAGTCGAAGTGTCAGCTTGTTTGTCCCACGAGTGTCAGCTTGGGCTCCTGCCCGGGCGCCAAGATAGTGTGCTGCTGATGCAAGGGTGTGTGTTTCCTCAATCAGAGTCCCTGCCTGTTTGCACTTTTGAGTGGCGCAGTCTATGCCAGCCTGGACCAGCAATGTGGCCTCTGCCAGCCACTGCTGGAACTGCCACCACTGGGGCCGGGACAGGTCATGGGACTGGCACTCTTGTATGGTAAAAAAAACAAACAACAAAGTCCTCATTAGTTTCCTCCTGAGGCAAGTTGTCATGAGTAATCTGCTCTATCCTGAACTCATTCTAGCACACACATTATGTTCTGCTAACATCAGCTGCTGCTGTTTTCCCCCCTCCCACCCCCTCATTCTGCAGATTGTTTGTAATTTTATTTTAGAGCAAATAGGTCATTGGAAGAGCCTAACTGGAGCAGAACTAAACCATCTAAGCCTGAATCAGGCTTTGACAGTCTGGACAACGGTTTACCATAGGAATGGCTTTTACGGGGCAATGTAGCTGCATCCAAAATGGACCTGATGATGTGTCAACTCATAACAGTCTTCTAGATTTCCCCTCATCCAATTGGAAACTGAAAATGTCCTTCCTCGTGCTTGTGTGCTCGCTAACAATGCGACCTCCTCTCAAACTCTGGAGGCACGCGCTGCGCGGTTAGTCAAATGATTTCAGACGGGCCGGACCTTTGAAGAGGTTCAGTGTGAGAGACGAGCCGTGGTATCACAGCTCAAACCATTAGCTACAGCAGAGTAGGTAATTGGCTTATTGTCTTTTCAGCGTGAATTGGCGTATTATTGCGTGGCAGAGATCCCAGATTCCTCTTGCCGTCAATTTCATACCACCTTCTTTCTCACATTAAAGCGATTTCTCTGTACTTTCATCATTATGTCCAGCTGACTGGAGGAATACAATCACTCGTTGTTTTTTTGGGGTTTTATTTATTAAATTATTGAGCTACGGTGTCCTTCGCATACCAGAAAGGATGTAAACACTTTCACGAGGCGTATGTATCATATAAATTGAGTGCTGCAATCCAAATTAAAATTGTTGGAGAGTGTTATTGCCCCTCCCCCTCGTCCACCATCCACCACCTAGATGTTACCAGATAGTTTGAAGCTTAAATCCTGCACAAATCAAAAAAAAGACTAATCTACACATATACCCGCTTTTCACAATGTAAACATAAAGAAAATTAGTGAAGCCAGTATGTCAATTCAACCTTCCTTAATCTCTGATGGTCATTTTATCACTTAATAGTCTTACATACAGCTCCTTTAAAGTTAATATACACTTAGACAAAAAAAAAACTTATGGAATCAGTTCATGCCATAACCCCTAGCCCTAAATGTTACACACTTGACCTAGAGAGTACATTATACGGGTAAAAAAAAACCAGAAATGTTGATTTGGCCTGAATTATTAAAAATAAGAAAGCAAAAATCATAAGACATTTATGGTAGAAGATTTCTAAGCAGAGATTCCCTTGTCATTTTCACTGAAATAGAAGTCGACACGAGCTACTCCGCTCTACCTTCATGTAACATGGATGAAAACAGTTGAGTGTTCTGAATTACGGCCCGGCAGAAAATGTGCACGCATATAAGTGCACATTATGCTCCATAAATAGTGCTTTTTAACACCAATGTTGCTACAATATCTAGTTTTAGCACTAAGCTTGTAAAATGAATGCGTGAGCTTGTTTGCCTATAAGCTGGTGTCCCTAAGCTTTAGATGTGCTCATGTATTACTTTAACAAAAGTGGATGGCTCTCTGTATTAAGACTACACACACACACACACACACACACACACATAAAGGATAGCGCACTGCCTCTTACCACGCTAGTGAGTCTGGGCGACAGCATGCTGAAGCAGCAGGTTTGGAGGTGGTAATGCTTGAATCGCTGCCTTGAAAGTACGTTTATAAAGACACTGAGAGAAAAATGTCTTAATTAGCCTTGTGTCACTTGCGGCTATAGAAGAAGCTTCTTTTAGCAGAGTGTCCACTCCCCAGGTCCGTGAGGTTCTGAGTTGAAACTTTAATGGAGGCAGAAATAGAAAAGTGGCGGTGGAGCTGTGTTGCTCTCAGTGGGTCTTACCTGGTCTTACCTCAGATGTGATTCGTAGAACAGGTGGAGCGATGTGCACTGGGCAGATGGATGCTGGCTGGGGGCCAGATCCACTTCAACCTCAGTTGGTCGGGCAGCTCAAGCCACCATCAGAAAAAGGGCCCTGGGGGTCATCGCTCCATCATAGTGTGATGGGGACCAAGAGCCGCTGAACCTCCCTCTAACTAGTGTTCTGCCCTTCAATGATGGATAGCACTTGAGGGACTGGAATTGTACTGTACGGGGCTGACATGTATTTCCTTATTTCCAGTGAGTCACAGAGGAACGGAGCTGCTCTCGCTTTAAGGCTTTCTCACAGTCAGTTGAGGATATCTTAGAATTCAGTGCCATTAAAGGGCCATAAAAAAAAAAATCACAGAGGAATGCAGCCTGTAAAAAGTGTGAATTTCCTCTCTACACTTTGAAGAAAAGACAGACATATTTGCTTTGTTTGTTTAAAAAATGGGAAAATGATCCATTTTTAATTTGCCGTCTGCTTTGTGTTCACATGCAACATCATGCGGTCGATTTCCCACATGCCTAAAGCCAAGTAAAAATCACTTATCTACATATTTACATAGAGCAAAGTCTCCGCTGTCCCGTGTTCCTCACTGATCTTTTGCTTTCAGCCGCTTGTATCAGATTGACTTTTAGACGCATTGGCATTATGTAAAAAGGGTCAAAGTTCTTGTTATTTGAAGCCGGCAAAAGCTTTCAACAGAAATAATCCTCTACTGCAGTCACACCTTTGACCTCATGTTAGCCAAGATACAGGATCTAATGTGAGGGAAGAATGTGAGAGAACTGACATTTTTGGAAAATCACTGTTCTTTTTTTGAATGAATGAAGGCCACATCTGCTTTTAAGTGCTGTCTCCAGATCTCTGAAGCCTACAGACTCACTGTATCTGAGGGCGAGAGGCGATCCACGTGGCTTGTTCTATAATCTGTAATTGAAAATGTGCTGTATGTATACATGAAATGAATTTGATTGCGTCAAGCTGAACCAATTAATCATTAATCATGTCATAGACCTGGTTTATTTGTTGTGTTCCAAACTGCACATCCCTAACACAGGCCTGTCAGTCGTCATGTAATTCCCAGGTCACCATCATAGGTCCATTTTTATTTAAAGCAATTCAATCTTGTTTTTTTTTTGTTTTTTTGTTTGTGTGTTTGTTTTTTCACTCTTTCACGTCTTTGGGTTAGTCTGTCTCAGATGGTTATGTTGTGAGGCCCCAGCACATGTCACTCATGTTGACGAAGTGTCTACTTTGATGTGAACCTCATCTCCAGGCTAGATAGTCTTTGAATATGCAGCCACTTCATATACAGTATATATATACATATATATGTATATATATGTGTGTGTGTATATATATATATACATATATATATATATATATATATATATATATACATATATATGTATATATGTGTGTATATATATACACATATATGTATATATGTGTGTATATATACATATGTGTATATATGTATATGTATATATATACACATATATGTATATATGTGTGTATATATATACATATGTATATATATATGTGTGTGTATATGTATATATGTATATGTATACGTATATGTATATATATATATATATATATATATATATATGTATATGTATAAATATATATATACATAGAGAAAGAGAGAGAGAAATGACAGCAATGGTACATTTGCTGTAATTCCTCCGCCCCTCTGCTGTTTTCCCACTTTGGAGCAATCAAGTGTGGGAGAGCCACAGCAGCAACAACAACAATGTAGCTCATCAGCCGTCACATTTACATGTCACAATAAGCGCAGCAAATGTACCCAATTTGTTAAAAAAATTAAAAAAATTAAAAAAAAACATTGTCTCTACAATTCTGCCAACCGTGCACATCTGGAGTCGCAGACTTCACTGTTACTGTATGTGCTTGACCTCATTTAGCCATCAGCTCATTAAATTTTCATTTTATTGTCTGATAATGTGGGGAATGTCCTGTCTATTGATGTTATTTTAAAGCGATAAAACATTTATATTGCCACTTAATGCCCTTTTAATACGTGAGACAGCCATAGACCGTATATAAAAAATGGATGGAGTCTTCCTGGTTCGCTCTTTGGCCAAGTAGGAAGTAGGAAACTATATTAAATAGGCACTAGGGGGTGACTCTGCTGGTTGTGAAAAGAATTCACTTTGAATGGAAATATAGGGGAGAAATACATGATAGAAAGCACCTGCCACAAATCACCACTCTGGAGACAAATCTACAGGTTCTAGAATACGTTCAACATCTGTATAGCTCTTACCATCTTACATAAGCATGACAATGCAATACACATGTGAAAGTGATCCCACAAATGTGATCATATTCAAAAACTGCAGAAAAGACAAACACACATATAAACCCATGCCGATGAAAGCGCAACGTCCTTGGCAGATCTTCCAAAAATGCCAGTTCTCTCACTTCCCACACATTAAATCCTGTATCTTGGCTAACATGAGGTCAAAGGTGTGATTGTGCTAGAGGATTATTGCTGTTGGTAGCTTTTGCCGGCTTCAAATAACAAGAATCTTGACCCTTTTTACATAATGCCAGTGCGTCTAAAAGTCAATCAGATACAAGCGGCTGAAAGCAAAAGATCAGTGAGGAACAACAGGGGACGGTGGAATCACGCTGGCCTCAGTAACCACCATGATTACCTCCCCCGCTGCCTTCCGTGTTGTGTATTTCTCTTTAAATCAGTATTTAAAGACTGAAATTTCCTATTTCCTTTCATAAATATCTCCTGTATTCAATCACGCTCCAGATTCCATGTGAAATATTCTCCCCCTTCCCTTTTTCAAAGCCTTGTCAGAGAAGCATTGCATCTGGCTGACAATATAAAATGAGTTGAGCTGCATGTGGGGAGAGATTTCTACTGTTGCCTCTCCACCATACACAAAAGGCAATTTCCATAATTCATCATTTTTGCATGTTCGAAATGTCCAGCTCCAAATGCATCGCTGTATATTGTTGAGAGCTATAGTGGGACTCTTTCCCAGCTGTCTGTCTGACTGACTTTCCCAGTGAACTGTCAGACAGACAGCAACTCTATCAACACACAACAGTCAAATAAAGCTCCGCCTCCACAGGGTCATGGTTTAGCCACCGCATGGACTGCGTGCATGACTCAAAAGATAGACTTTTGGGAGATTATTTTGATGTTTGTCCGTACTTACCTCCTGTGACTGTATTATTTAAATCTCCTTGTGCTTACCACATTTATCTCCTCGTATCACTTGCACGCGTACATTTGGCCTGGAATGCAATCAGACTGCACAGTAGTGTGATGGCAATCTGAGCTTGACTGCTTAGTTTTTGCTTTGAAAAATTTGATACGTGATAGACTGATAAATGTTTTCCTCGAACAACCACGGCGGTAGACAAGACAGTGTAGTCCACCAGATGTGGGAACGAGTTAACAAAAGGCTCACCGAATCGAATCCATGCCATCTTAAGTCAACTTTATCTTGATCTTCCAACCAGAAGTTTGTTTTGCTTTGTAAACCAGTAAATCCCCACACCATGCATTCATTTAACACTGATTTAATGCTACGTGAGTTGTTAATCCACCGCTGCCTCCATTAGTAAATCAAAAATGTGTTGTTTTGTGACTTCTTTTTTTCACACACTGGTTTTAAGCGTTAGTGTTGTGTTAGAAAAACATGTTCTTAAGTTATCATAGACCTTAGCTGGTGATGATTAGATGTAGTAGATGAGCCTTTTGTTAAGTGGCTTAAAATCAGTTGTTTTTCCTTGTGTCCCTTCAGGCAGCCATGTTTTAATGAGGGTCTGGTACAGGGGGCACGTACTTTGCACACCCCCACTTCAAAACACCTATTGTTTCACTTTAAATAGAGGTGGGTTCATGATTAACAACCAGTAATAAAAGCAGCAACACATTGTGACTGAAAAGAAACGTGTTAAATGACAGAATAAATAAATAAATAGTATAAAACCAGTGGATAGCAGGAGCGCTTCCACGTCTGCTGTTACAAAGGGAAACACGTTCTCTGTGCTGGTGTAGATGAAAGGAGGTTTGGGTATGAGACAGGAATAGACAAGTGACTCCTCAGGTAAATGTCATGCTGTAATCAGAGAAGGGCTGTGTGATAAAAAACAGGCTATTTAATTATCAAGACTAAAGTTTAAAAAAAAAAAAATATTTCTCCATTTCCGTCTGTACTCCCGGCATCAGAGCTGTCACCTGCTGTTAAACATTCTTTCTCACCTGTGTAGAATATGTAATGGAGTTACACGTTGTGGCCCAAAAGTAGAATAAATCCACACGACAGGAGTCTACGTATCGTTGGGGCACCTCTAATTAAATGACTCACATGAACGAACGCACGGCGAATCAGACTCTGCTTCACTGGACAGTACACACAAGGCTCTCTGTGCGGAGATGCACACTTACACGCAGCCAAATCGATTACAGCGAATGGTAAGCGTACTGTATACGCGAAGACGCCGCTAGTATTTCCAGTCTAGTTGAGAGCAAAGCAATGTTTATATTCAAGTTAATCACTGGTGCTGAAAACGAAATGTGCAGCTGTGTGGTTATGCAGAGTGTGAATGTGCATGTACACACGTCGGTATATGCTAGATAAATAGAATTATGAATGCTGTAACTATGCCGAATGGCGTGTGTGTGTTATTGTGCAGTGTGTCAAACTAATATAAATGTAATCTATAGGTAAGGACATGTTTGATTATTACGGGGTCATTGCACAGGGATTGCTTGTGATACCACATGGCTAATTAAATGTTCATCAGACTGATGATATGTGAGATGCGGAGACATGCTCGCGTCTCGCTGTTCCGTTGCCTAGTGATCCGCCGTGCCTTCCAGACAGCAGGAATTTGGGACCGCCAGAAAAAATAACAGTTTGTGTCGAAGGTGTGATCCATTTCCTGGCTGGTGAGGTGTTCAAGTACTGGATGGTTGGCCGATTGGCACCGCTGGTGTTTTTTCCGTCGCTGTGTCCCAATCCAGGGAACATGCAGTTGAAGTCGTCGCAGCGCCACAACTTATGTGTGCTATTTTAAAGGCCCCTACAAATGCGTCCTTCCATTGAAAGCAAGACTAGAAAAGTGTTATATGAATATAGACCATTTATCCTAAGTGACCAGCACAGATTGTGTGACCATGCATACTTAGACTGACAATACAAGCTCCATGCTCCACTTCTTAGTCTTTGGTGGAGGAAATGTCAACGAAGAAGACAATAACCATGTGTACTTGCAGTGCATTGTATACTGTATTCCCTATTTCTGGTCCTATTCTTGTTGACTAGTCAAACGTTAAATTGTCTCTTTGTCTGCCAAATCAAACACAGGAGTTCTTCACCCTTTTGTTGTTTGGTTGCCATTGTCTTTTTTTCCAAATATCTCTGCACACACCTCTGCTTCTTCTTCTTCTTCTTCTTTGTTATGTAAAAGGAAAACAACCGACCTAATTTTAGGATTCATATAGTTGTGACCGTGCACATGCAAGCAAATTAGGCTACGCATAGACGTATGAATGTGTGTGTGTGTGTGTGTGTGTGTGTGAATGGGTGAATGGCAAAACAATAATGAAAAGTGCGAGACGTTAAAAGCTACATAAATACAGATCATTATTCTCCACAGTTGGCCCAATTATCTCATTGCCAATTTTTTTAACAGAGATTACAATCGTGTGTGATACAAGTCAAGCTTAAATAGTGTGATTTTCACTTTTTCAATACACTGTATTGAAATAGATGCATTGAGACCCGACAGAAATATGAACTACTGAATTGAATTATGATTATATTCCAATGACAGGATGAGAATTGAATTAGAATGAATTCATTATTAATTATGGAACACAGAACAATCAAAAAAAAAAAAAAAAGGGTGGAAAGTATGAATGTACACGACTGAAGGACCAGAGCTTCTCACTGTGGTTCTGCCTTCCTGGAAGAACCACAGCCCCTGGATTGGGACCCGTGGACTGTGACTGTGAATTCCGGGAAACCTGAAGTTTCCACGGTCCCTCCACAGTTTAACCAGCGGTGAGCATGTTCAACTTCATGTTGTCATGACAGCACCAGAGAGCCAGCTCTCTTCCACCTCCGGTCTGTATGCAGACTCGTCACTGTCTTGAATGAGACAGATGACTTTGCGTTATCTGTAAATTGCAGGGAGGCTTTTAAGAGACAGGTCCCTTGAGATAACAGGGGATGGGGTGTTGAAGCATCCCAGGGGGCAGCACTGTCTGGTTTCTGGATTTTCCCCAGACTCACCTGCTGCTTCCTGTCTGTCAGCGAGCTGGTGATGCACTGACAGGTGGATTCTGGCACAATGAGCTGTGTGAGTTCGGAGAGGAGGACTTCCACGCTGAAGATGATGACGATGAACGCGAAAAAAGCTTCAAAAGCTGTAAAAAAAGTAGCGTGTCAAACAAGTTGGAACAAGTACGAGTACATTGGCATCTGTTTTGCTATTGGAAAGTGAATTCGTGCATCCAGTGGTTTCAAAAATGACACTGATTTTGGTCTTTGCAAATGGGAATATAAGTATTTATTTGCATATAGAGTGGGGGAGCGATGTGATCGCAGGTTGTCACTGGCGACACGTGCAGAGGTGCATTCTAATGCTGGATGTGAATTAACACGCTTAGACCTGTCCACCTGTAATTGGACGCATAGACCCACGATGCATATTAATGTAAGGTGTGAACATGGTCTCTCATCTCCTGGGTCAGTGTATATCTCGCCTGGTTGTACAGGTTGTCTTCAGTATGCGTTGGTGGTAGTGAACGTCTCATTATTCGTTTAGCTCCCTGTCATAGCCAGACAGTTATCAACACAAAGATTCAGAACAACCAAAAGGTCGCTTTTTAGTGCAGCTTGGACTGCATTTTGGGAAGATCAGTGTATGGGTGCATATAAACACCTACCAGAAGAAGAGATGAAGATTTCCATGAAAGAATAACAGTTTTTTTTCTTACCATTAGGACATCTATAAACCCAACTTTATTAATATAAAATCAGACTCCACCTCTTCTCATTTCCTCCGATTGCTCTGTTACACGGCGCGATCAGTGGCGATGAGAAGCAGGCAGCTGTAATGAGCTGTCTGAGATGGATTCACCGAGGCAGCTTTTCTGTGAAGCGCGGGGCAGCCGAGCGTGAAAAGTCCGAGTTTGTCCTGTTAATGTGCAGCAGTTCATTCATTTTTGTTAGCCGGAGAAAGGGGATCGGGCGGGTGAATGGACGCGGGTGGCTTTCACGCTCCACGCTGGCTTAACTCCACCAGGGCAGTTTCCTCACCTGTGTGTCTTCGAAGCTCCTCCGGAGAGCTGGTGCTGCTTCCAGACAATTCCCCCTGCTGAACTTTCTGTACCCGTGATGAAGAGACTGTGTGCATGGGTTTTCTCTGCTGCAGGAAGAAAGAAAGAAAGAAAGAAAGAAAGAAAGGACAGCTGCAACCAGGTTATACACTTTATTGTATTTTATACAAAAGTAGATTTAATTCAAGGGTAAGAATAAATCATTTATATTGCACTATGTTCCAATATACAGTATTTCCACAATGATAACACATATATCATATTGTGCCGCATGAACACTGTTAAAAGTACAGAAAAAAACCCAACTTTCAAATGATGCATCATTACTTGTGCAATACTTACATTTGAAGTGTATTTTCCTCCTTCCTTCCTAAATTGGAGCATCATTTACAAACTCTATATTCTATTGAAGGAGACCTCAAACGTGTCACCTCCTCTGGAAAGTATTTACTGATGTCATAAGTCAAGTGAGAGGTAATAGAAGCTCATTTTACCAAAGACTTCCATCCAAACTGAGTTGTGGTTTTCCTCCACCCAGATGAGTTGCCCCCTGGTGGCTATTTACTATATACTTCCTCTCTAGTTGACTTAATTGAGAGAACACTGTCCAGTTTACTATTGAGGCTCAACGTGCATAACAGAATAATAAAAATATAAATATACTGTCTCCTGATGCCTGAACTACTAAATATTCAATATCAACTGTACTGTGGCCCACAAAACAGATTAAAATGAATACTGTTAAATAAAATACCTACACTGGCCCAAGAACAAATGCAAATGTCTAAATTTAGGCGCTGATGTCTCACTAATGCATTTCTGACTCAAACATGCACATTCTACTCTTGAGTCCCTGAAGTCCCCTCTGCATGAATATGAGATTGAACACGGCGTATGGAGGAGTAGTGCCGTCTATTATCGAAGCTGACTGCTCTGATTAAAGATTCAGGCAAAACTGTGTGGACCTCTTTTCTTCTCCAGGCAAAGTTAACTTTGTGGTCAAAGCATATTCGCCTGTAGACCTACCCAGTCGTTTTTATTTTCTATATAATTATTATTGACCTATGGAATAACGCTGGTGCTGCCCCGCAGTCTAATTTATAAGCTGTAAGAGCAATTCTGGTATGGTTTGAGCTAAATCAATCGATTAAGAGTCTTGAAAGTGGACTTACACGATAATCATAAGGTTTTTTTTTTTTTTTTTTTTGTTCTGATTTTTGCATTTGCTGCCGCCGCTGGAGCGGATCAATATTCCGTTGTTTAAGTATAGAAGGCAATATCCAGTCAGTAATTGGCCGGTAAGTCTGACATATTGTCGCGGTTCTCTAAACAATCATTTCACAAACCCCCCGTCGCACAAGTGCACAGATGAGGATTTCACTTAGAAAAAGCGATCCTTTGCCCTCGCAGTCCTCCGCCAGCGTTTGTCACACTTCGACAAAGCCTTAGTTCACGCGTCGACGTCAGCTCCTCAATACGAGGAGCCAGTGCGTGGCGTGATCTGCCAGCAGGTGCTCAGGCTTTGTCAAATGCACTGACGCAAAAGGCAGTCTTCAAATAAAGGAACTCGGGGATAAGGCGGCGCGATAACTGACAGGAGTGGTAGCAACACCTGCCGAACCATCCACGGTGGCGCTTCCTGACGGGGGGGCCCTGTGGCCGACATGTGTGCCCATCATCTTTTGTCAGCGGCGACCGAAGCTTCGCCTGCTGAAAATCTGCAAAAGGAGACACTGCCTGAAACTTCAATACGGGTGTCTCGCTCAGTTGTCAGCCTTGCATAGACAATTTGACTCGATGATTAGCCCCGCGTCTCCACGGCAGGATGGCGATAGATCATGTATTAGCTGCACAACTGGAATTTGCAAACACATCATTTATGCAACCAATGTCCGAACTTACAAACATTTGTCAACGTGTATGAATTTCTATAAGCGCGCTCATTTATCTGCTGCTAAGATCTCAGCCTTATTCTGAACACATCTTCAGAAAGGCATCAAGGATTATTCATTAGCCCAGCGTCAGCCGCAACAATGCACTTTAAATCGCCTGTACGCACAACAAACCGGGTACAATTTGGGTTTATTCCAGGGAGCCGTAACTGTTGCTCAGTTCCCTTGATGAATGCGCCTACCTTTAACCTTTCCATCACTGAACACACATAATTAATGTGGCATTTGCGTTCATTTTCTTTTTTTGTAATTCCAGGAATAGTAGACGTCGACGCATGTGGATCATTTGCATCGCTCCTTGTCTGTCTGCAGACCCTCTTAGCCTTAAATTGCCCTCGTAAGGCAGCTGTGAGTAGGAATTCAGATTGATGGAGACGGTTTATGGAGTGTTCTTGTTTTACGGTGTGTCGCCGTTTCTAAACCGGCGCCGCCGCCCCCCTCAGCTTTCCGTAACACCTTCGGTGTTGACTTTAACGTGGCGGTCAGTGGGTGGATTGGTCCGCGCTCTCTGTGGTTTCAAGGAAAACATGGGAGTCACGTGACAGTGAGAACAACTCTCCAGGGTAGACAAAAAAAAAAAAGAAAGAAAGAAAGAATGTACGTACGCTTTGATATAAAAATTGTCTGTGTGGGTTGGAAAATGTGGGAACAATAAGAGAGTGTTTTTTTTGTGTGTGTGTGAAAATGGTGAAGGAGGACAGGAAGTGAGAGAGGGATGTCATGTGCTGTCGCGCATAACATCAAAATGTAAAAGTCTTGTGACTTGTGTAGAGTTGTAGAGTAGAGACGATGATCATTTTTCTTTTTTGTGATGAAACGCTAACCTTCTGCTTTTGATTGTGTTTTTTTTTTTTGCAGTTTTCGTTCACGTGTTCTCATCCTGTTTTTCTCCCCCCGTGTCTCTTGTTCACTCGTCTCCTCCATTTGTCTAATTATCGTGTACCTGTGTTCCACTGGCCTCACTTAGCTGGTCCCACCGCCACTCCCTGCAGCCACGGTGCTTGCTTGCCCCTCCTTGATTGTTGTCACCTGTCTTCTGTCGTCCCCTCAGCACATATTCCCCTCTCATCTCTCTGTTGTTGCTTTTGCTTTTAGGAATTTTCGAGAATTTGGAGTTTGTTATTTTTGCTCTTCTGTCACATTGGGCTTGCATTCGGGCAACACATGGCAACACGTGGGAATTTAGGTGTTCCGAGTCATGGAGGGCGGAAAAAAAGCTCTTGCTCTGTGTATTCATTATTATGAATTAATATTATTTAAATAAAGGTGATAATTAATGTGATCATCTTTATTTAACCAGGGAATCCTCACTAACATCTAAAATCTATTTTAGACAAGCAGCAGCACATTTAACAGCGTTACAGACACATTAAGACATAATAGTCATTAAACATTCATCTAAAAGAAGAATCAATCAGATTTTTGATGCCTGTTAATAATCCATCATCATTTCTTGTGGTTTTTTTTTTTTTTAACCATTCTGTGATAGAGGATGTGATGATGGACCGGGAAAAACACAGTGAGCTGTTGATGTCTGACCCAGACTTTGTTGAGTTTCTTGAGGAAGTGTAGTCATTGATGGTCTTTTGCAATTATGAGCTCAGTGGGAGATTCTCAAGGTTCGAGTGTTTCTTTTTTACTTTTTAAAGTTTCCGTTTATTGCACAAGAACGGTTTTAAGATGCTCTCGGAGGTCGCTGAGGAAACCAATTAAACTGGGCGACATTCCTGTGAATTTATTCATGTTTGCCACTTAAAATCGAAATCATAAAAACAATTCAATCAGTGCCACTCTTTTTAGGTTCAGGGTAAATGATAACATTTGTATTTCAAGCAGCAAAGAGACTCTCGCACACGGTCTGAAATAACAAGGAAACCTTTCACTTCACTGCTGCAATGTTTTGGCACTAGACCTTTATCAGGCAACAATGGAAAAAAAAAAAAAGGGGAAGCCATCAGTGAAATACAGATTTTTGAAGAACAAATCATGAATATCATTAAATAGAACATGTTTGTCATTGATTTATTAAAAATATTTCTGATGAATATAGTGATGACTTTTTTTTCACTTTTTTACCTTTTGCAGTCATGAATTACAAAGTTGTAACTTGTTGGGCTTTCCCAGAAGTCTTCGAAGGACTGTCGCTACTAAGGAAAGATCCTTTTTTTTTGTTTGTTTTGAGAAACACCAAGTGTTTCTTTTCCATTTCAGGTTATTGCTCATACACAGAAAGAGTCCGTGTTGGTAATCATGCAATCACGCGTTTTCATTTCGTTATGTTGGTAAAAGTCAGGCGCCATCATGGGCCGTGGTCTAAAAACCCGCCAGCGCTGTATCTGAATGGTTAACTGCGGCTTTATCTCACGACTCACTTTCAGTAAAGGGGAAGTGACAAAGCCGTCAAGCCTCCACATTCTAATTTTGCTTGTGAGATGTGAAAGGTTTGTATTCCATGACAAGAAACAAGGGAATTGTGTGTGTGTGTGTGCAGACAACATGTTAGTTTCGCCTAAAAATGCACCTCTGGGTGAAAAAATAAAAAGGTGTGTGCGTGTGTGGTTTGGGGGGATGCTGCGTGTTTTTGGTAGCTTTTGCTTACTGTGAGGAAAGCGCTGTGAGCACTTGAATAACAAGACTTGACATGTCACAGCGAAAGAAATACAAAACCCTGGCTTCCTGTTGTTTTGCCTCCATGGATGACAACAACCGAACGCATTCACACAATTATTGCACTCATAACCAGCAGCAGACACTAATGCCGGCTCATTTCTTCTTCTCCCTTATGTTTGCTGTGACATTTTCTTGAGTCATGTATGAGCAGTTTGCAGGGAACCCTAAATTTAATATCACTCATACTCTCCAAAGATGATAGAGACTGCTTTCCCCCCGTTATTCCCTCCGTGAGCTGTGGGTTTCTCATATTTGTCCGCCATCGATCATAGCAGTGTGGCGCGCACACACTGGGCTGCAGCCGGTGGGGGAGAGGCTGCAATCAAACAGAGAGGAGCAGTGTGAAATCTCAGGAAGAGGCAGCTTCCCCCATGCCCGTGGGCAGGGGATCAGAAGATGAGGATGCCTGCCTCAAACACTCAGCACCTCCCATTGGCACCCTGATGCAAGCTGCATGCAAACCCACTCCTCACATGGATCTGCAAGCCGGGGGTTAAGCTCTGTGTGTACCGCCACTCTGAGGGCGCAGTGCATGGTATGCTGCAGCAATCTTTAAAGCGTCTTTAAAGCTTCACCGATGTGGCAGTGAAGGGGGAAATTATTATTATTGTTTTGTTTTGAGTTTTTATTTGTTTTCGTGTCGGGGTCAAAATCGCCTCTGTTTCGTCTTTATGAGCAGAAACAATATCATATTATTTGTTCTTTATCTGGAAAAAAAAAACAAAACCATCGAACCAGACTTCCTTAGCTCTTGTTGGGTGACCTATCTCTGGATTTGAACCGGCAAACTTCCTGTTTCAAGCCCAATTCCTTTCCTCTTGACCAGGGGCCACCGAGTTTGAAGCCTGTCAAGACAACTGTTGATGTGATGAACAGCCAAACATTTATAGATAGATTAGATACTTAAATAAAGATATGGATTGGTGTAATATTAAAATGATATGTTAATATGTAGCAAACCCTTTAAGAAATGAGTCAACATTGGTAATTAATACAATAAAGTTTCAGATTAGTTGAATTCTGTTTCTAAGTCGAATAATCCTGTTAATTGTCGTTGTGGAACGAAACCCAAAAATTTGAGTTAAAATACTCAAATTTCATAGAGGATGAACATTTTATTTATATATATATGTATATATATACATATATACATATATGTATATATGTATATATGTAAGTGGTCATCACTGGATAAACATAAATCCGGACCAGTTACAATTTATATTGATACTGAAGAGATGTAGTGTATATTGCAAAATAGAAAGTGGTGTTGAATTATGGTCTGGTCCTAATTGCTGCCTAGAAACCCTGGACCTTTAATGCAAGTGGATGGGACTGACCCAGTGTATATAAGGGAAACACTGTGGGTGCAATATTTCCTCAAGACTGGAGGTGAAGAATTGTGCTGTGCAGGGAGGAGGAGGAGGAGGAGGAGGAAATGTCATTGAGTCATTGCTTTTCAAAACCAAATCACAGGCTCTCTAAATCCAGTCAACCTGTTCCAGCCACTGGCATAATAGTGCTGTGGTTTGCCCATTTGTTCTCCATTGTCCATCTTAGCTCTCCATCCATGACATGCCAGACTATAAAGTCTAAAGTTTTGGGTTTTTTTTCTGTCTTAAATCTGAGCAGATTTATTTCAGGTCCAGGTCCAACAGAAAACAGGTTTGAGTGGGTGTGAAAATTCCAATTTTCCCAACGCGCCTTTGGCTCTCGCTTCACATCACGCTCGACTCATTTCCTCCATCGCATGTCCATCAAATATTCAAAGAGTGATTGTTGCAGTGAAGTGTAATGTGCTGCGCGCACGGTACTGCATTCTCCCACACTGTATGTGGGTTCCACAGATGGCTAATGGTGACAGCCAGAGGCAGATACCAAAGTATAATTATCAGTATTGACTAGTCTATATTCCAGATTTGAGCGTGACAGAGAGTTCCTGTTGACGTTCTGTCATCACATGCTGTTATAACTATTTATTCTTATTATTACATGTTAAAAAGCTAAAACGATGTGCACTAAAGAACAATAACGACACCATGCAATGACAATTACTCCAACATGACACGTTGCCGTTGGTTTAAAGTAGATAAAATTCCAATGGCACTTCATTAAAATAAAACCACATAGATTTTAGATGAATCATTAACAGACAAGGTAATGGCCTACTAAAATAGCTGGCATTAGAAATTCTATGTTCTCGCTCAATGACGTGCAATATGTGCTTTGGCACTGTTGGAAGAAAAATGGCAGACGTTGGCAAGCCAGTCGCTGTATTTAGCTGTCATCGCTGATTTTCTGGCCCTTGATGATTATGAACATGGTTCAGAATGTGCTGTAATTCCTGTCACAGTTGCGGTATCATTATACGTTAAATGACTTCTTTTGCTTGGCATTGCATTGAATTTGCCCTATTTATATTTTCTAAAAACACGGACGACCTTAAGGAAATTACCAACCTCACTGTCAGTGATGTGTGGATGTGTCAGTTTAACATGGTAAATTATAACAGAATGAAAAAAAGAAATAATGCATTTATGCGTGTGAGCAGGCTAGCACAGAATAAATGATTAGAAGGCACCACTAAAGGCAGAGTGCCAAGCAAGCTCAAAACATGTGTGATGGAAACGGGTTTTGTTGTTGCTTCCATCAGTTATTGTAGGAAAAGTTTGCATCTGGTCCACCGTTTCTGCCATTTTTACATTGCTCTTGAATGCAGAAGCCGGTGTTGTTGATGTTACTCAGTTGTGTGATTCCTAAACTTCATCAGTCACAGCAGCTACTATCACTTCCCCTTGGGTGTCTCTCAGGATGTTGCTTCCCCTGTCGCTTGTCCTTCCCTTTCCTCCATAAACCCAGTTGATACGACCCTTATCACTGACTTGGCCTCCACATGCTCTCTTGACCCTACGCCCATGGCTTTGGGAAGAGCCTGCTTTCCCTCTGTTTGCTGTCACATTTGGGGCATGGTTAATGCATCTCTCCAACTTGGTACTGTATCAGCCTGAAAACGGCCTCTGTTACCCCCATCCTGAAAAAGGCAGGTGAGGACCCCGCTGACCTCTATAACTATCGGCCAATCTCCAACGTCCTGTTTCTCAGCAAGATCCTCGAAAGAGTAAATGCTGCCCATGTCCCCCAATGATCGCTGTAAAACGCTCCAATCTGCCGACGGGATCCATCATAGAACCAAAACTGCGCTGGTCAAGCTCACTAATGATCTTATGATGGCTGCTGACTCTGGTTGCATCAGCATCCGGTTCTTGCCAGATCTTACCGCAACGTTCCTCTGAAGCCCTTGTTCTACTCCTACATTTCTGACAGGAAACAGTTTGTCACCATTCATGGTTCATACTCACAAAGTTCCGTCCTTGGCTCTCTCTTCTCCATATAGAGTACATGCTCCCACCTGGCCAGATTATCCGCCACCATGGTTTAAATGTCCGCTGCTATGCTGACGATACCCAACTCTATGTCAGCACATCTCAATCCACAATCCAAGATCTCTTATCGACTGTTTGCGATCTCAGAAATATCCCCACACTCCGACCGTCACTCCCCGATTCTGTCGCTGAAACCCTCATCCATGCATTCACAACATCATGCCTGGACTCCTGCAACGCTGTTCTTTGTGGGGTCCCCAAGAAAATGCTGGGTAGGCTCCAACATGTTCAGAACTCTGCTGCCAGGGTTCTCACTCGGACCAAACCTCGGGCAACACGTCACCCCATGCACTGGCTCCCCATTTAGTTCCAGGATCATCTTCAAGCTTCTCCTCCATTGCGCCAAGTCTCTCTCAGCCTCCATCATGTGCACCATCTCCCCCGGAACCTGTAGGTCTGCTGACCTCTGCTTTGGAGTCTTTTCAATCTAAGCAACACTTGTTCCTGCAGGTTTTTGCTACCTGATTGTTTTTCTTTTGTCTTTTTTTCTACTTACAGTTCGTTGGCTACTTCCTTTTCCGTTGCACTTATTTGCATTTACCCGCTGGAAAAGATGTAGTCACCTCCCCCTCCCAAGAGGCGTGGCCAGCAGACGCAGATCAAAATGCCTCTGTATGCAACTGGATAGACCTACAACCAATCAGACCAATAATCAGGATGACATATGCAGAGCGTCAACAAACGTGCTTGTTATAGTGTCCTACGAGCGATGGCTATCTAGTTACGACTTTCCCCTGGGGGATGACGCTTTAAACGGAAGCAACAACCAAATCGAAAGACAGCTGCTCTTCCGTGGTCACCGTGTTAGATGTTGTGGAAATTGTGTAGTCGTTTCTTGCCAGACATGTCTGCAGAGTGGAAATAAATTCCTGGCTGATTTGGCTGGTACCTTTTCACGTTAAGCATGAAAACGTTTGGGGCGACATGCCATTTATTTATTTATTTTTTTAAAAACCTTTTAAACTCTAACATAATGTAGTGTACCATCTTGCGGGGTTAACATTTGGCAACTGGAGCCAAAGACAGGTCGGGTATCGTGGATGTGTGAAAGGAAATGTTGGCCATCTGTTCCATCCATTAACGGGTGATCAGCAATTTGATTTGTTGTTATGCTTTAATGTGGAGGGTATTGTGAGGAAATTAGATTAAAAAACGTAATCCTTATGCTTCTTCTGTATACGTGTAACTGTCGATTTATGCCTCGCGTGTTTTCACCGCAAACACCATGGCGTGCACTCACGTGATGCTAATTTTTTCATTTTCATTCATTAAGAAGGAAAATTTGCACATTCGTGACATGCGAAGCATTTCAGAAATTTATTTTTTTTTTTCTCCCCCAAGACACTGAGTTTCAGTTGTGTTGCCACATGCCGAATTTTAAACATGGCAGCTCGGCGTGGCGTAAAAAAACCTCCTGGAAACTGTGGAGAGGTTTTTAATCAAGTGTGAAATCCTTTTGGGGGAGATTCCTACGCGACGGTGCTTGTGCTCAGGAGCTGCACTCCTCAACCCTCTTCCCCATGATCATTCTGAGTAGCAAGACTCCCATTTCACTTCAGCGATGCATGCACACAATGCTCTTAGCTGGAATGAGACAATTAAACTTCAGTCATCGTGCATCAGGAGGTGTGCGTACACACGGTTAACCCGCCTTTTCTTCAAGCACTAAATCCAGTGTCTTATTCCCTAATCAGGCATAAAAATGTAGTTCATTCATTGGCCTGGTAAACAGAGAGAAGATTTTGCCACTTAGGCATAATGAAATAATTAAGCATGAATAAGGCAGAACATTGCTTAGTTGTGAAGTAAATGTATTAAATAGCCTCAACATCGAGCTATTTAAGGATTACAGGCACAATGAGATTAACTGCAACAATACATCAAGCAATGCATTCTTCTTGTTCAATTATTATTATTTCAATAAACAATGGAACACGTATGTGTAGATTATCCATGAGAAATCATAATTTTACACATAAATAAGGAAAATGAAGTGACATTCCATTCATTTATTATTCAAATCTTAAGTTGCGCCCGATTGACGCACGAGCTGTCTCACTTTGGTTTTTTGATAGATGAGTGCCTTCCAGATGCAGTGCTTTTTTTTTCTCCTACAGCCTCAGAGGTCTGACATTTTGTGGGATAATTATCTCGCCAGTGGTCATGAGTACAATACTGATGGTACGCCTCACAGGCTTACTGTCAGGCTGGCATTTCTCTATTAGCCGTGAACTCTCTCCGCCACCTCTGTAGTACGTCATCTCTTGCGGTTACATCATTTTCGTGCGGCCGCATCTTTCTCCTTCACACACACACACACACACGGACTGTCGGATTGGTGCGTCAATGATGGACGTGTTCTTTCATCATGGCATTCATCACAGGAATCAAAACTTTACACAGAGGGCACATCTCACATCTCTGTCGTCTGTTCCTCCCTTCCCAGACATCGATTTGGCTGTCCCGCGCTCAGACTGAAGGGATAACAAAGATAAACGCCGCGGTATTTCCATTTAAACACGGCTGTATGTTAAGCATGTCAACAGGTGGGGCTGCTTAACAAGCCTGTTGTTTACCAGCTGCACCATTTCTGGTAAACAAATATGCATATTTAGTTTTCACTCCCCCTCTGCTTTAGTGATAGTTACAGCAAAGTTATTTTGGAGTGCTCGCAGCTTGTAAATCACAAATGAGGTCACTGGGTCATGGACCCATTTATTTAATTAGAAACAGCTGAATTTAAAAAAAAAAAAAAAAAGGATGATAATCAAGGGCAGGGAACTCATTTCAGCACTGTCAATCAATAAATCATTCAGCGGCGTGTTTTTTTTTTGCCCAAAGGGACCGAGACATTCTCTGTGTATGCATGAGTGTGTTGTATTTTGTCTCTTTTCCTTATAGTGTTGACATATATTTGCAGCAGCAGTTGCTACTTACAAATCACACAAACTGGAAATCAATATGTTGCCACGGAAAGCATTAACAATACAGTGATATACTTTATTAGAAACACATCAGACAAAGTGCTTTTGGATTTTTTCTAAATGGCACAGACGCAGCATGCTGTCTCCTGTATGTATCACGGACTGCACACACACACACACACACACAGGAGCAGTCATTACATAGTGCATAGCAACAGCTACATAGCAACTGCTGCTGACTGCTTAGCAACAGCTGCAAAGACTTCGAGGTGTGTGTGTGTGTGGGGGGGGGTGGTGGTGTTGGCATTTCATGGAGTGTTTTAGATGACTCCATTTCTGTTTTTCAAAATGCCTTTTTATGAATATTGCTCAGATCTTGTTCTTGATGAGACTCCCTTGTCTCCGTCTCACACGCAGATATCCGCTCCCTCCCTGACGTGGCGATGACTGGAAACTGTACGCCGGAGTGCAGCGAACTGGGCCACTCAGACGCCTGCTGGATGCCGGGGCATCCCTCCCCCGTACGCAAGACCAGGAATCCACCCAAACTCTCCACCTTTGTGCCTTACCAGGAGAGAGGGAGCCTGGGTCGCCTGGCGAATGGGAGCGCCAGGCTGGGTGGCGAGGAGCACCGGTCGCGCCTTCCGCCCTCCCGCAGTGCCTATTCCAGTGGTGGTCACGACGCCAGTCAGGACTGCCCCTTAGAGGAGGTGCCCCTCAGCGCGGCCTCCGAGTTCCCGCCCACCTCCCCGCCTGCCCACACTCCTAAAAGGGAAATCTACCTGTGAGATTTATCATCTCTAATCAGTGCACAAATGAAGAAAGATTACACCCACTTTGGAAGGAAAAAAAAAAGGCTGTTCACACACTAAAGCCAATGCCCATTTTGTAGGTAACAGTAGGCTGTGACTTCATTCACTTCCTGGCATGGACACTTGCTTTTGTCATTTCCTCATTAAATTATTAATTTATTTGCATATTTATTAAGAATTCCACAAAGTTAATAAATCACTCACTCACCCACTCACTCACTCACTCACTCACTCACTCATTTATTTATACAAGAATCCTGAAGGATACAATTCAAAATGGTTTAGTAGGAAACACAGATGGTAACTGCTACTTTAGTAGTAAGTGATTATTGTTGTAGTTAGCCAAGTCCCATTCTGTGAAGTGATCGTTTCAAAATTTGAAAGTTGTGCTCAGTGCTCTTGTGCCATTATTAGATATCATTTTTAATAGAAAGCCAGTCGGGCCATATCAAAAGGCAAGACTTTTGACTAACAATCAACTGAAATGGTCTTATCTTAATGTACAGTGCTGTAAATACATTTGAATGGTGTGTTCTACATATATTTTTGTCCTGCAAAAAGTGAAAGAAAAAAAAAAAAATGGAATTGCCTCAGAGGTTTTTTTGAATATTTAAGCTTTTCTTTGCTGCTGCTGTTTAAACTTGATTGAAAACATCTCCAGGAGTAGAGCTTGATATTGTGGAAGGCGTTTATCCACTTCATGCAGCGTCTCTCTCTCTCTCTCTCTCTCTCCCTCTCTCTCTCTCTCTCTCTCTCTCTCTCTTTCACACACACACACGCACACACACACGCACACCTCGGAAACCTAATCATAGTAGAATGGCCTTTACCTCTGCTCCCCGTAGAGCTCTGACACTGGTGGAGAAAGCTGTGTGGAAACATTTAAACTGACAGTGTCTTTCCACTGACTCTCAGCACTGTGACCTATCGCTCCATCATATAAACGCTTGAGTTGGCCACAGAAGCCCTAGAGTCACGTTGATCGGATGCAGACTTACTCACGCAGGATGCATTCAGATCAGCGTTTCTTCTCACTGTGTATATATATATATATAAAAAAAACAACAACCTGTGACTCACCCTTTCGATTAAAATCACATCAGAATGTCACTTCAGTGCGCTTATATCTATTGTGACATTGCAGGGTGAGTCTAACTAGTAAGTAACGATATATTGAATAGCCACCAGGGGGCAGATCTGCTGGTTCCAAAAAGAACTCTACTATTTGAACGGATGTCTTCATCGATCTACCCTCTATGTAAGAACTTCAGTAGATCCAACGGTCACATGTGTCATTTACGTGAAAGGGGCACTTGAGCGTTGAGAGCCGCTGGAGAGACGGAGCACTTTCGAAAGTTAATACCCTAGCTGCTATTGATGAGCGCGCTGCATTCAGAGGCACAGGCGTCTTGTTTTTAAAGTAGCACTTCTCACGCCGCGTGTATATGTGCGTCTTCTGGAGTGAAACCCGGGGGCTCACAGAAAATGTGAATTTTTACCCAGTGAGCACACGTGGTTTTAAGTAATGTGTTCTCAGAAACGCAACGATAATAATAATAATAATGATAAAAAGAAATGTTTGTTTTAGTATCACTAATTATAATCTACTGAAGCAGACGATTGTTGAATCCAAACAGATCTGCAGAGCAGGAGTGGGGCATGATTTACTGAACCTCCAGTCAGTGATGATCTTGTATTGGGAAAAACGTTCTTAATAAGTTATTAGGTAGTTTCCTCCTCTGGCTGCTGAAGAGAGAATGGAAATTAGGGCACAGGCTTTCCTTCCATTTAGAAAGATTTTTTTCAGGCTAATCTGACAAATATGGATGAAGGACGATGTATATTAGTTGGTAATTGGACGTTAATGATGACTACACTATAGGCTGCCTTACAACATCAGAGTCTTTGGTTTCAACATTGATTCTAATAGATTTGTAGATACCTTTCACCTCTGCAGAGTATTTCCACAGTCAGATTGTGTCTCTGAGTGAGGACGGAAGAACCTAAACTGGACATTTCCTAATTAGGGTGAGTAATGAGTCCTGAGCTAGGGCATGTGTATGAGCACACCCCCAGGACAAGGCACCCACCAGATAATGCAAATCCACCCGCAGAGCTACAATCAGTTAAAAGGGGGGTATTTTTATCAGCACTTACCTCATCACGCTGCCACTGCAAACTGCATTTAGAATAATTAAACCGAAAACATATGGAAATTACTGGACACGGCCATGATTAAATAAGGTGGGCGATTATCCTGCCTTGAGGGGGAGAAAAGCACATTATTCCATTTTCAAAGCCATTTAGCGACTGAAATAAAATTCAAACAACAGCCATGATACACTGTGATTAAAGCCCCCACCCCAAACGCCCCACTCAGAGCTGTGGAGAGTCAGCGTCGTGGACTAAAAGCACTGGGTACGACCACTGACCTGGAATTAACAAGTGAGAAAGACGGCATTGAGTGATAAAACCGACGTCACGTCGCCTCAATCATCATTTTTTCTGTATTTACACGCTTGATTCACTATTCACAACTGCTTTGCGTCCAGAGTTATCCCTGGCGATGAATCAAAACCCAACTCACCGGGACTCTTATCGTGTTTTGTTGTTTCGTTTTGGAAAGCTGGTATGTCACTTTCAAAATCAAGATTGAACGTTGCTACACCACTTTTCAGAAGCTTTGGTGTCACATTGTTTTATTTGGACTGAAGGCCAAGCTGAGCTGACAGCGCCCTCTTCTGGACCATGTGGTAATTACTTCAGAAGGTCTGAGGCACTTCTAGACTGTTAAATGGGGTCTATATAGGCCCAGGGTTGGAACAGTTTTTCAAATTTCGGCTAAAAAGTGACAGCCCTAGTATATTAATTAAATGAGCTCACTCTCAGCAGATAAGTCGTAATCACTGCTGCACCGAACGGAATGACAGGAGTTTGATTTAAGTCCTCTGCATAACAAAAACATCCCCCCCCCACCTCTCTCTCTTTCTGTCTTTCTCTCTCGTGATGAGTCGGACTCCTTCGCTCCAGTTGATAACAACCTCCTGCCACTCAGCCCCGGAACAATATATCACCAGGTCTGACCTTTCTTTCGAACTCATGCTGAATGAACTTCTCAACCAAACACAGAGCGGCTCTGCTTGATGAAAGCAAGGGGACAACATGAAGCACCCAACACAGAACACACACGCACTCGAAAAGTATGTGGAATAATGTTTGATTTGTACTTAACATTGATTTAATGTTAATTCACTGGAGTATCTTTTGCCTCTCTGTAGTATGTATTGTATGGTGATGATTTCTGTGGACAGATGGATAAATTACTGTTCTGAAATTGGCAAGGGATTTTCTCTCTTTCTTCTCCTTTATTTAATTATTTTTTATCCCGTTCCGATCAAAGACTCTTAACAAACTGGTTGTGTGGAAAAAAAAAAATATATATATATAAATACATAAATCTGTTGGTGGTGTAGTGTACATAGATCTCCACAACCATGTGTCTGCTGTCAGGCAGGCTGATGATTTTAGCATGAATTCCAAAGATAATTGGTAGAAACTGTTTACTCTTCTTTTTTTTTTCTCTCCTTCTATTTTGCTTTCTGAAATGTCAGTGCTGGTTCATATTCAAAAATGCCCTATCTCCCAAAATGAACTGAAATTAAATGAACATCTCATGTTTTCTCTCTTTCTCTCTCGCTTTTTTATTTCACAGTTCATCTAGAGCAAAGACAATTGCCTTGAAAATGTCTTTGCAAGAGAGAATCTAGTTATTATCCTAATTGTTGGTTATATTTATATAGGATAAAAATGCTTGTGATGCCATGTTTTTGTACAGTTTTATGTACATAAAAGTGAAGCTTTCTAAAAGCTTCGAGAAAAGCCGATGGCATATAAAAATTGTAACATGTTTTTTCTTCAGATGTGCACATTTTGCCTTGGTTGGATTGACCTTTGCTGAGTCAGTGTGAATGTGGCCGTTCTATGCCTGCACTGTAGTCATTCACCGGCTCCCACCTCCTGAGGACTTAATCAGTTTTTATGTTTATCGTGAACAGTGAATCGTCTTATCTTACTGGTTTGTTCAACTCCTGTGTTCTGCTTCGTTCCGTTTCCGCATGTAGACAAATTATCTTGTAATACTGTAAGTCCTCATGAACTTTGTAATAAAATCACTTCAGGGAAAAAAAAAAAGAGCGCTTTCAGTGTTTTCTGTGTTTTTTTTTTGAAAAATTGTTCTCATTTTAAATGTAAATTAAGTATATAGTCATAAAATGACAATGGCATGTCATCCAGGAAAAATGTTCAATTAAATCACTTCAGTGACAGAAATGGTACGTTAACTTTATTCACAAAAATAACCCTGAAAAGCCTCACTACTCCTTTAAAAAAATGTCTTAACCACAGGAGTACAAAAACAAAGCTGTAGAGAAGCCTTAAAATGGCCAGTGAAAGCAGAGAGCAACAGAAGTTGATGACAGATGCCGGTGTGTATCATTTTGTCTTGGAGAGAAAAGCAATTGAGCTTCAGCCAAGAATAAGTCTGTTCAATAAATAAATATTAAATAAGTTATTTTCATTAAAAAGGTACATTTGACTGTGATTCATATGTTTGTAATGCTATTTGGAACTATTTCTTTTCATTGTGTCATTCATTTCTGTAAAGCTAGTCAATTGGTTGCCTGCTCATCTGTCATAACGGTTGTCCAATCGTGAGATACCGGGGTGGGACACGCAGTAGGCGGGTTAGAGTGAGGGAACGTCAGAAAGATGACATGGGTGATTTGCTGTAATACCAGAGTATTGTTCTCTTGCCCGAATAGACACAAAAGCATACAGAAGGTAAATGTTTATAATGTGCTAATCACGGACTGTGTTACTGCTAATAATGTTGCAATGTGAATGCGAAACGTAATTAGCGATTAGCTCGCGCTAGCATGCTAACGGCTGTTTGACACATGTTAAGCTGTTGTAGCCTCGCGTTACTTGTTTTGCTAATTGTGTGCTACTGTTAGTTTGCTATGTGAACACAGAATGAGGTCATGGAAGCAGCATAGACTGTGGATATGACTGGTTAAGGGACATGTATGTGTGTTCGCCAGAGTACAGGACCACAACAAACTTCTTGGACCTTGTTTGCCCTCGGAGCGGTGAGCGGCAGGTATCGGCTTTGAGTGAGAAGCTACGTGGGTCAAGGCCGCGGTCACTGGTTTTCTGTTTCCCCTCATCGTCATCCATCCTTCCGTAACCTCCCTACTCCCCTTCCATCACCTACACGCTAACTGACGACGGACAGTGTGAGTAACCCAATTGTACGTGCAGTTTATTTCTTTTTATTTTACTTATTTTAGACTTTAAGTATGGTGTCAATATATTCATTGGTTTGGTCATTGAACTGTTTTTTTTTAATGTACTTCAATAATATGTAAATGTTTCTGAAAGATGTGTGGAAATATGGGAACCTTTCACAAGTGCTAAGTTTGGGTTGTGTGTAATACAATTATTTTTAGTACTGTGTGTGAGTGATAATTGCAATTTATTATACACATTGATTGGGTTTAAAATAAGTATTTTTGCTACAGTTATTATAAGTTGATCCTGCACCACAAAACAAAACTATAAGAACCCAGAACCCGCCCAGAGTGATGAATTATGGGTAGGGTGTTACCTACATAACCCAGTGAGTCACTCTGCTGCTCAGAGCAGACACACTTTCACTCTCTGTCTCTTGCTGAGATGCAAAAATTAACCAAATAGATCCAATGTTTATAAAAGTAAAACAAACATTTATATTTGCGTACATGAACGCAATGTAATGCCGGGTATAAGTGCAGGAATGGTGGCAACTAGTGCACTGCAGTATTTTGAGTTGAGATTAGAGTAATTGTTTGAAACATTAATCACCGCCACTGCTGTGGGCCACATGATGGCATAGTGGATAACAATGTTATTCTCTGGGTTCTTCACTTTCCTCCCACAGTCCAAAAACATACAGCGGTTAATTGAACGCTCTACTTTGACTGTAGGTGTGAATTGAATGGAGTGACTGGTTGTTCTTCTCTGTGTGTTGGCCCTGTGATGGACTGACAATCTGTCCAGGGTGTATCTTGCCCTTTGACCTGTTTTCTTCAGGGAACCCCGCGACGTTCATGTAGAGGATAAGGCAGTGGATATTAAATGAATGGATGAATTAATTAATTAATGAATGATCACTGTTGCACACATATTACATACAGAATAAACATGAACAATTCTTATGATTCCCAACCCTGGAGATACATGGTGTGCAAAATGTGCCTCGCTCTCCAGGACCCTGGCTCATTAAAACAAACTAGTATTCTTGTTATGTGGGTTGCAGCGCTTCATTTCTGAGTCAGGATGCTCCAGAATGTTGAGAGGCAACCAATCCAGGGTTTCAAGTAGGAGAGTCCCAGGACCTGTGTTCAGTACTTCAACTTAAGAACACAGTCCCCAGCATGCACTTAAGCTTAATACCCAGCATTTCTTTAAAGCATTGATGAGCTGCCCGTTGCTACACGTTTAGTGCATGGCTTACAAGAATGTCTTGTGATGTTAATTTTTGAGATGTCTAAGTGCCTCTAGCCCCAAGTCAGACAATGGACAACGAGCTATGCTTGAAAGCATTCAGTGAATATGGAACTCTCACCACGTCTGGGTGTGGATGTTCGGTGCATATTTGCTGCATTTGATCATTAGCACAAAAGCTATGAACCTAATTGACTTAATTATTGTTGCGCAGATACCATATTATTTAATAATCTGTGAACTGCAGTTGTATAACGAGTGGTGAATTTTCAGCCTATTTCACAAATATTATCGAAGTTTCTCATTAATATTATACTTCATTTTTTCTCACACAATTAGTGACAATAAAAAAAAAAAAGACACTCCACCTTTTACTCTTTGGAAGAGATTTCAAGACAGCAGTGATTTTAGTTCATCTAGGACAGGCCTGTCTGCTATTATTATTATAATGGTATGACATTTGTTTTTAACACCACAAATGATTTTAATGAGGTTTGGCCATTTTTGAAATCAACAAAGAGACTGTATTAATTGGGAGAAGAGTAAAACGCTTCAGAGTCGGTTTTCAAAACACTTAAGAAAAAAAAAGACCATCAGATGTAAGAGTTAAGGTCCAATGTTCGTGCTTCTGTCACCGTGGTGTTGTGAAATTAAAGCAACTGGTGTGAGTACTGTGTCAAACTCAAAGTCA
Organism: Solea senegalensis; assembly: GCF_019176455.1. Classification (NCBI taxonomy): domain Eukaryota; kingdom Metazoa; phylum Chordata; class Actinopteri; order Pleuronectiformes; family Soleidae; genus Solea; species Solea senegalensis. Next base: position 15,674,636 of record NC_058033.1, read on the forward strand.
TTTAGTAACCTCTCAGAGAGAAGACGAGCATGTGGGCAAGTATAAAAGAAATGTGCGGGCGGACTGCATTTATTTGTCTGAAAATGATGCAAGCTGAAAGGTCATTATGTTCAGTGGCTTGTGAGATTGTATCATGGTGTCTTATGCAGTGTAGTCAAAGATGCAAAACCTGAGCTGAAGAGACACATGATATTCTTCCCCCTAATGTTTAAACTTAGTATATTTTATACTGTATATGAAGGCGTTGGTTGTCATTAGTGTTTTTGCACTGCTCTCAGTATTGTTATCATTGTTTACCATTGTAACTATCTTATATTAAATAGCACAACACCATGACGTGATACTGAGCCTATTGGCCCATTCAAACCTTAAATTACAACTCTTATCATCAGACAGGGCTATAGGATCAATAATTTCTCATAAATATTTATTTAAGTCACAGGCAGAAAATAGCTTGTAACTGTGAATCAGGCTAGGCTCTGAATATCTCCAGTACTAAACAAAGCGCTCTATGAATTATTTATTAAATGTCAATATCAATCAAAGCATAGGAATGTTAATAATTTGCCAAGCAACTTTTTTCAAATTAATCATTAATATATTACAGGAAGCTTATAGATGAAACTGAAGATTAAAAACCTCTCTATGGTATTTGTTTATTTTTAATCACCTCGTGCAGTAACTTAACCTGCAGTCCACACTTTGGAAGTCACTGCCATAGACCTGGAGTGTATTTGGTGCTAAACCAAGTATTGGGTTTAAATATATTTTTATTTAATTATCAATCAAATCAGATTTACAAATCTGCATTGCACTCAGTACTGGCATCAATACATTGCATTCTCAAAGTGTGGTTGACACAGGGACAGAATTTGTCCTCTGTCCACCATTTATCTTATCAGCCTTTCCAACATGAAAGTTGTTGATGGTATTGATGGCCTATGTAATGTTGCATTACTTCTGCACCAAAGTCCATACTGAAAATCAGCATTTTTAAATCTTAATGAAGGATTTCAAAAACCTAAGTCACAAATTAACATATTTGAACTGACTAATGGAGGCAGCAGTGGATCGGCAACTCAATGGAATTTGTTGCAGGGAATGAGCAGTTTACAAAGCGAGACAACCTATTTTGTTCTCGGTTGGAAAAGGCTGTTTTAATAAAGTAGACATATAGACCTTAAGATATATAAGTGAGGGTAGGTTGAAAAGAGCCTTTTATTAAGTGATTAAAATGTGTTTTTCCTTGCGTCCCTGCTGACAGCTGTGTTTTCTGTGAGAGCAACCCTCTGTGTCTCAAGCTGGTTCCTGGCGCAGGTGGGGGTTACTTACTGCAATTAGCACTAAATATGTTTCTGAACCTCAAACGAACATTATTCAAAAAGCCAAAACTAACCTATTAACCTTGGCTAAGACACTATATTCCATTGATGGAACAACATATATCACATTAGCTTCACGAGTCAAACATTTGCTCTGTGCACCCTGACACCGCTGAGATACAGCACAAGCCGACAGAACTGGAGGTATAAACTCGTCTGTAAATAGATAAAGGCAACAGTCTTCCTTGTATAAGCCTGTTAATCTACACTCATTACTCATAGCTGGCAATGAGCATTATGGCTTAGACTTCCATCAATGTTTGACGAAGTTATAAAATGATATTTGTGTATCCAATAACAGTATGCTTGATTTTCACACATTATCTGGTGGATATGGTTATTGTGCACGTCTTATTGCTATTTTCCACTACACAGTCCCAGCGCGCCTCGCCTCGGCTCAGCACGGCACAGCTTGACTCTACATGGTTTGTTATGGTTTTCCATGACTATAGCACCTCCTCAGTGTGGGCCAAGTCATCATGGAACTGCCGTGACTTTGTTTTACAGGCGACACACACAAACTGACTAGTGTCTTGTAAAGCTCTCAGTTAATTAACAAAAAAGTACTTCCTGCATGACAGGAGCATGGACTCTCTCTGACACAGTCACTGTATTGAAATACAGCTGAGCGGGTTGTGATGTAGCTCGTGATTGCAAGCGCCGCCACATGGGCCTGTGAAATGCAAACGCGTCTTCTACCAGCTCCAGAGACACCAAAAGCCACAAGTGCCTGTGTGTGGCACATTGATATTAAAAAAACAGGAAACTAGAGAAGTGAACAATTCGGAGATGGATCCTCTTGTGCACGAGGTGAAGGTATGTGAGCCGAATAAACGCGAAATAAAAAAAAACGTCTTTATAAAGAAAAGTTTGAGGAACTTGTAAGAAATGTGCACTAAGTCACAAGTTTGAAGTTAAGAACAAGCATCAGACTGTGAAACAGGAGCCCATGGTGTCACATGATTTTATGTGACACCAATAATGTCCGAGACACTTCTTTGCATTTCAATTCTCAGCTGGATTAGAAGTATAACAGTTATTTGTGAGCGGAGGAAGAGATCGCGGTCCTTGGCCAGTGGATCCTCTGCCTCCGTAAGACTGCACGGGATAAGGACTTATAAATGACATGCAATCTACATTTAACTGATGAGGAAGAGGAGGTGGAGGAGTGTGTATTGTGACACAGGCGGAGTGCCAGAGTGTATGTGGAGAGTGAACTCACCTATTTTGGCACATCTAATGTGTCCCTTAAATAAGCATGGACATAATGCACCGTTGGCTTTAGACCAGGTTGTGTTGGTCAGTGGCACAGTGGCTTTCTGTTGTCTCAAGATAACAACGTGGCAACATTGTGCCTGACCACATCTCGCTTAAACACCAACACACAGATAGGCGCACTGATGAGCACATTTGGTACCTACACGACTTGGGCTTAAAATGACGACTGTGCCAGTTGAAAAAGACACTTGTGCCAAACGAGTTACCTCACCTGTAAAATAAATAGACAAATTAAATGTTTACAGAAAACACAGAGCCTAAACCAGAGCAGCTTCAGACATCTAGTAAAGATAAAAAGCTAAATATTGGCTAAAATACATGTGACTACATGTGCTGTTCTATTGAAATCTACAGAATTTTAAAATATTGAACCTATTATTGGACCTTGGTGCACTGGTTGGTCCTGTTCTGATGTTGCAAGGTAAACATTGTAATGACATCATGGTAAAGTGAGGCATGTTGGGAAATTGTGTTGTGTATGTTCAGCGGGAAGCTCCGAGCAGTATTTGTTTCTGAGTCTCTGTCTGAAAATAAGTAATTGTTAATTCTCCTACACCTTGGATGCTTCTCAGGCCTTGCACTCGACTTGGACACAGTTTTTAATTTCGGCTCCCTTTGTAATTGAGTTTGACACCCCCTGCTTTCAATGGTCTGTATTTATATCGCGCTTTTCTAGTCTTGATGACCGCTCAAAGCTGCTTTACACTACAGTTTTGCCATTCACCCATTCACGCTTCTTTCATGCAAATTCACACGCTGCCGGCACAGCCGTCAGAAACAACGCGGAGTTAAGTGTCTTGCCAAAGGACACATCAGCATGTAGACGAGCAGAGCCGGATATCAAACCCACAGCCGTTGAGTTGAAAGACGACTCTCTCTAATCACTGAGCTGCCGTCACCAAAGACAACTAGACTGGAAGGGCTATATAAATATTGAGCACATACCATTATGAATGTGGCCAAAATGCCTTTCCCTCTGCTTCACCTTCTGCATATTAACATGCAGGATCTGATTAAATAGATTAGATAGATAACCTAACCCCAAACTCAGAAGATTTGGTTGCATAGGATTTGCAGTGGAGCCACTTAACAGCAGCTGTGCATCTTGCAACTATCTACAACCTGAAGGATTAAACAATAAAAAAAAGGATGAGACTACTCACACTAATGCAAACCCAATTCCAGGCAGTGGAGGAGTAAGAGCTTGAAGAGAGCCACAGCTGACTGCCTAAAGGTTTCGCCTCTAATACTCTCCTTGCAGGGAAGAACTTGCATGAGTAACTTTACCGACTTCATCAGCTCCGATGCCACACATAAACTCGCTGCTAATTTTAGCTTAGCCGGCTTCCCAGGGAGTGAGAGAAAGCCAATGCTATCAATAACATGTAACCTTAAAGGTGGACATGAGGCAGCAAGCTCTCTGTACTCAGAGCGTCGTCTAGTGCAGTGATTGAAACTGGAAGAAATAAAAGTTTATGCAGGCTATGAACTGCAGCACACTGAAAAATTGGACTGGCTTCTGTATCTTCAATCCTTCTGTGCTCTGCTTTGACATAACAAGGGAAGGTTCCAAAGTGTTATGGCATGCTGTTAAATGCAGAAGTATTTTTCCCAAATGGTTCCCTGTTACTTAATCTAACCTCTTGAAGCATGTGGCAGGGGGGATTTACATCTTTTACATTCCAATTTACAATTTTTTGGGACTTTAGTAACACTGGTTAAATTGTCACAGGGGTATTTCATTATATCTGTTTGCCACTGAATTTTAACTCGGGGTAAGGGTCTCTATTTTGTAATTTATTAGTCTATTAGATTTGCTCGGCATTTCATTTCACTGTTGTGGTGAAAGATGGCGTAACTGGCACCGTCAAGACCTATTTGCTGCGGGAAATTTCTCCTGTGGCAGGCACTGGCCTTCCCAGAATCCCCGTGTAGTGCTGGATTTCTAACTATCAATTATTAATTTGTCTGTGTTCTGCTGGATTCCCTCTCACTTGAAGGATGTGCTGTCTCAGTATTATGGTTATTATCTGCTTTTTGACTCATGGAAGTCTTTTGCTATTCAGGGGAGTCGACCAGAATTGGGCGAGGGAGACCCGGGACCGTGCAGTAATTGACAACGCAATCAAGATGAGGCAAGGAAGATGATGAATTGAAGCTGTTAAATTGAGTCAATAACTCTCTCTATATATATATATTTATATATCTCATGAGCAGTGTGACTTTTATGATATAATATTATTTTGCACTGTAGCAGGCTGTTATCAAATGAAGTATCAGGAGAGCTTGGTTTGAAGTTTAAGTGAAAATATTGTAATAAGTCATTGTAAGACGCTGGGAAAGAAGTTCAGGGGCCAAACTGAGCTTGAGGCCCACAACTGACCCATGAAGTCTGACTCTTACATATTTAAAGCTACAGGGCATAATATTTAATCCTGTTTGTTGTTGTTGTTGTTGTTGATGTTCTTATTCTGCCTCTGTTTGGTCAGAAATCAAGTAACATTATTTGTTCGCTGCGTCCTTCACCAAAGCGAGGGATGCAGGCCAGCAAACATTGATCCTGCTGAACAACCATGTTATCTGAGCAGTAGAATTCACTTGTGAAACCTTGGTTGACTGAAACCACTTTTGTGTTTTTCAGTCATCTTGCTTTACTTGCGCAAAGCCGTTGCCTCTGTTCGTCTTGACATAAAACAAAATCACTTCCTGTGTGAAGTGTGGACATGTCCGTCTAAACACTGCTATCCTGAAACACACAGAGTCATGTGAGTCTGATAGCTTTAATAATCACCGTTGCGTGAACTCATTTGCCAGTGGGTTGAATGTCCTGAACATTTGTTGATATTTTAATTGCTACATTGCTAAATATATGCTAGCCCTGGTGAACCCAGCTGAATCTGCCAGCGATTTGGTTTGGCTCTGCATGCACCAGCTGTCGAGGACACAGATTCTCTGAAAAAAGGGCACCAGCGGAACATGAACGTGTTTTTTCTCCTGGGGTGCTGGAGGCGGGCTTAACACAGTGACGACAGAGAAGTGACATCCAACATGGCAGCCACAGAAGAGCAGCTGTCTTTCAATTTGGCCGTTGCTTCCACTGTAAGCGACACAGACAAAAGTCGTTAGATGCCATTTACTAGATACCCGCCACTTTGTCACTCTGTGTACTTAATCTAGGTCATTGATCTGAATTTGTTGTAGGTCTATCCAATTGCGTATATACTGTAGGAATTTTGAAGTGGAATTGGAAGTGGTGACTGCACAGCCCACAAATGAGATTGAGATGTGGTCTGGCTTTAGCCAGGCTAAATTTGTGCACTACATGTTTTCAAGACAGCTGATCTGGAGTTGAAGTTTTGTGACAATGAAAAACATCTAGTCATTAATAAAGATTAAAACTCACTCAAAGACTCAGCGAGTAGCTCATATACACCAAGTACCCGTTGCATGTGTGACATAAAACCAAAATTGGGAATGACATAAATTGTCGCCAGCTGTGGCTCATGGCAGCACGTGTTTATTCCAATGTACATCTTCATTAGCAAATATGCATTGTGTTTATATTGCATATTCTTTGTTGTCACTACACGGGTTAGAATAAAGGCCATGCTTCATAGTGATGTCTTCACAGGTTTATTTTTGCCTTTCTCTCAGTCCGTATTTGGCATTGTGAAAGCGACAAAACATTAAAATAAACATGAAGGTTTTAACAAGTGCACTGTCCTATTTGTTTATTTATTTTTTTATTTTTTTAACAAAATCAGTGATTTAGAGTCTAGCAACAAAAAACGTGAATAAAATAGAAAATAGCAGAAATGACAAAACAATTAAGCGTAACACATTTGCCATGCAAATGCCACCGACATTACAACAATACAAACAAATGAAAGGACATTTACCAAGTGCACCTCTTGGAAAATAGTTGTCATTATTGCATTATTATGCTCATCCATTGTCTGCACACATGCTGACCCACAATTCCACTGGCCCTCACTTTCTGCTCCTTTCACCCAGTCATACTGGTGTCTCAATAAATGTACAAACACAGCATGCAGAAAATCACACTTCAAGGCCATAAATAAATACATAGATAAATGAACTCTAACCATTATGAACCCTCTTTAAACAGCATTAGAAAGTAGTTAAACTGTCACTGAGACACTTTCATTTCATCACAAATGTGAATAGAAAGGCTGCAGAGATATGCACATTATAGCATTACAAACATGTAAATTGTAAATTATCATATAAATAGATTACATAATTTATCAACGAGTCTAAAGGTAAAATGCAGCAGCCACAGTTGGCGCCTGCTTTTCGCTAAATGAAAATACATATTTACTTTGGCAAATTCAAATGAAAATCAAATTAAGAAGCGTTTGTTGCCCTTTTGCAGTTTTTCTGAAATGAGCTTAATTCACGAAGAACAGTCATTCCTACAGACTGGATCGTGAGCCACAGATGAGTCGTGGGAGATTTCTTTTCTGTCGCCAAATACTCCTTTTAAGTTTATGTGTCAAATTGAAAATCGAATCAAGGACTTGGAGAGTCGTGACACCCCGATAAGAGACCCTTATTCCCCATTCAGACCTGGTATTTGCATCTGTCCTGAGTGATCTGATCTGCAGATCGCACTTACTATATGTGTTAATTTTAGTGTGAGCTCATTAGTGTGAACACTAATATGTCCTGAATGCGGCCTCAGATCCAATTACAAAAAAACACAATCAAGGAGGACACATGTGGCCACATTCCCGAGCATGCAGGAACACACTGATGTCAGACACATCTGCAGTCAGACTTATTCATGCCTCCAGAATGCATTTGAAAGCAGGATTTTAACTGTTTTTTTTTTCTTAAATCTGTCTATATAAGATCAGATAAACGCAGATGGACGCTAATACCAAGTCTGAAAATGGCTTTTTTCAGTTTTAAGCTGGGTTAGGTAAGCGCTCTTCTCTCCCAATAGCATCCTTTTACTTCTTACTTTCCTGCAGCCTAAGCATTTGCTCACACTTTATGGCTGACTAAAGTGACATTACCACCACTAATGGTGAACTCTTTTTTGTGGCTGCAATGACAAGCCAAGGAAGAAAATCTCTTCACACAACAGACGCGTTGTGTTAAATTGAGTCACATTTACTGTTGCAGTTAGGGGAAGCTGTTATGTTGCTGGGCGAAGCACTGCTCCAAGGGAAAATTGTCACTGAAAAATAACCTGCTCATATTAATTCATATATTATTAAGTGTTTGTTTACCTCCATAAACAGAGAGGGAACATGGATTAAAGATGGAAGATAAACTCAGGCAGAGACAGATGAAGAAGAAAGAAGCGAGAGGAGGCAAAGAGAACAGTGGAGGAGAGTGCAGAAAAGTAGAAGAAGAACCCTCCAGACACAAAATCTGGCTGGAAGTCAGATATTTTTCTGCGTAGTACAAGCCTTGGTTGTGGCACATTTTAAATGGCAATAACAAAAAAGTCTCACATTACTATGTGCGATGTATTAATAAAATATTCTTAATTAATCTATCTATCATTTAGTACTCCCTCACATCCCACATGCATGGTCACATTTCCCCCATCGCAAACCTTTAGATCCAACTGTGTCTGGTTGAAAAGTGTTTTGGCAGGTAATTATTTCAGTTTACCAGCCTTCGGCAGACAGAGTAGAAAGTTCATTTTTAGACCCTGTGCAAAGTTTTCTGTGTTCACGCTTTGTGTTCAACGCATAGGAAATTGAATTTAACCTTAAAATAACAGCTTGAGGATGATTTCGATGGGTCACTGACTTGTAATAGAGAGAATGGAGCCTCTTTTTTATTCCCACTCTGCACCTGAACCTCTGCGCTTGCACTATGTAAATTTGGTGAGTGAGTAAGAAGACTCTGAGAAGTGTGTAATTTAGTCAGAAAACCAGGTCCAGAGTTAGGTCCTAAGGTCAGTTAGAAATACTTAAACTGGGGTTTAAACTGGTTTTTGATGGACAATCACAAATGACTGCGGAGGGAAAGCAAGACGGGTGAATACACTCATTTATTTGTTCATCTTCATTTCAGGCAGCAATACAAATTTCCGGTGCCGCACTCACATGTGCATATAGTTTACTACTATTAGCACAGGCATCAGCAATAAATGTTTGTAGACAGCTTTACTCAGTATGTTTCAGTGTCGTCACTTCGATCAATTGCGAGATTAAAGTCAACGATACAAAATAGTGTTTGTGATGTCATACACATTTCAGAGTGAAAGCTGCTTATATTTACAGTGTGAACATCAGCCCCGAGTTCACAGCTTTCTAGTTGCTAATATTATATTTTGTGCACACAAGCAGTGTAACAAAATGATGACTGATTTACTGTGAAATAAATATGACTGAAGTGCTATTAATTCACTGTTTGTATCCATCTTGGAATTCCATGTTCTAAGTTTCTGAGTCATAAATCCAAGTTCAGGGGCTATTCTTGTGGAACCAGGGACTTCCTGTCAAACGGAGTTCTTTTTAGGATCAGTGACATGGCCCCCTGGTGGCTATTCAATATGTTTTTACTTAGACTTACTCAGGATGACAAGAAGACTACATTATTTATACTTTATTCATTGATGGATATCTTTGATGTATTTCAGAAACAAAACCGCAAACTCAAGGTGTAATCTTAGACAATTTATAAATGTTTGGTATGTAGTTGATCGTTTTACACTTCGGATGGTTTATGTTGTGTACTTGTGCACTTACTGATTCACTCCACATATCTGTCATTATTTCACGTGCCCTCTTACACCTTCTATTTTCAACCTTTTTCCCTGTTTTGTTTTCTTCTTTGTATCTTTCATTTCTTCGTGTATTTCAGACTCATATTTGATGAGGCCTCTGTCCTTTTTTGGAAACTGCTAACATTCCCCCTGCTCACCTGTGTATAGACCGACGGTTGTGTTTGACGTCAAGACTATTTGCGCAATGTAATGTGAGTTGTCTCCGGCAGTTGGGTCCTCACCTCTGTGAAACTTTACACATTCAGGGAATAGTGTTTGTTTATCATTATAGCTGCCTAACCTTTAAAAACTAACCTTACATGAAAAAGCTCATAATTATAAGCCTCATCTGATCCTAGATGCTTTAACTCCACAAACATAAATGTCACGTCAGTTTTGTCTGCAAGACAAAGATGAAAAAGAAAGCTGTTTGATAGCAACTGGTTATTAAATGTATTTAGTTTGTGTTGACCGATAGACAATCAATAAAACAAATTCTATTGAGACTTATCCACTGCCTAAAAATAAGTTGATAAGCAACCTTAAGTGGAAAAAGTTTTATAACACACTGCTAACAAAATTAATTTTAATTTTCTTTAAATTAGGAAAACTGAAAAAAAATGAAAAGCTGAGTCAGCAGATTTGTTAATTACTTTGCCATCTATGGTGTAGAAGTTGGACAATTTAGTTTGTGTGCGTCCTCCATTGTCGCCGGAAAACAGCACATCACTGTTGTTGTCTACTGCTGTGCTCACAGTGCCCTCTGCTGGACAACCTTGTAAGTACATTAAACTGTCTGTGGAACTTCCAGGCTGTATATTTTTATTTGAATTGTCACCTGTAGAGTTGCATTGTGTGGTTGCATTAGATACAAAGTGTATTAATGTAAATATTTTTTTGCACATATATTTTTAATGCAAACATCACTTGGTAAAGGCATCAGCACACATGTATTTAGTTTAGTACAATGGTTCTCAAACTGTGGTGCATGTACCACCAGTGGTATGTGAGCTTCCTCTGGTGGTAAATCAGAAATACTGTAATGATAATAATTAGAGTCACTTTAACTCTGGCTCCATCTTAAATTTCACTATACTAGTGTGTGTGTGTGAAGTATATGTGAGGGAGTGGAGGATGATGAGAGAATAAATCTTCCGCCTGTGAAAAATCCATAGCTGACATTGCTCGGTCTATTTACACCGCTGTATTTTAACGTTGGTGATAATGGTGTTACCGAGAGAGAACAATGTTTTTTCAGTTGACACTTGGTATAAAAAGTTTGAGAAACACTGGTGTTGTAGTTTAAAAATATCTAGTCTATCAAGGACGGTGTATAAAATACATTGATCTCTGCAGGAGAAAAGATGCTTTTGGCCATCAGTAGTTTCTGTGCAGGTGTAAAACTGCTGTTGTTACTGACATAACAGTAAATACTAAATAAGGTTCAAGAAATAAACATGCTGTATTTTTTTTTCTCCAGTCTACGATTAATTAACTATTCATGTGAAATTTAAGTTTCTTGGATCAAATTGGATTTTACATTTTTCTTTTTCCGATATCTGTCACAGAGATTTTTACCAGTATTGGCTCAGCAAAGAATCTTTCCTTTATTCAGTGGTAATTTTTGCGACTCTCCTTTCAGCAAGTTATTGCTTTATTGTAGCCAATACTGAGTATGAGGCTAGTGCAACACATTGTCAATATACTCCACATGCTTTTCTCTTTTCCTGTTGGTCATAATGTGCCCTACACAAAAGCTCATGACACACATGGATGCAGACCACTGGTAGCAACAGAAACATGCAATTTCTTTATTAAGGTTATTTGAAAATAACTAAACCTGAACACAACCCAAGGCTGAAATTCACCAAAAAGCTACAGAGTTTATATTTGATATTGTTTCTGGAGGCCATCTGTCTTCAGTCACTTTGCTGAACTGTAGTGCAGAGGTAATGATGATCCATGGTCTGGGACTGTGGTTGAAATGGTGCAAAGGACACCTTTTGGATTCCAGAGAAATATCACTGATATATATAAGATATATTGTAATACAAGCAAAAACAACTCGTCCGTTGCTTTGTTTAAACCTCAAGACAGAAGGCTTTCAAAGGACAATTCTGATCCTGAGCTTTGGATGAAAAAGCAGCTCAGCCAATAATTCCAGAGACTTTTGAGCCTTTTTCACCGGCGTACATCACTTCTACAAATATCTTTATTAGTGTATAGCCATTCATTGTCAAGCTGCAGGAAGCACTGTGGGGAAACAGTGCTCTCTTGTAGCCTTTTTCCTAAAGATGAAAACACTGCTCAGCTACCTCTACTGTTGCCTTGGAAACCTGGTCACTCTCACTCTTTTACCCTCACTCTTCACCACTCGCTTCATTAAGTGCGTTGCTGCTGGCAATTAGAATGAAACCAGCGGCAGAGGGCTGGCTGTCTTGAAATGCAGTCTCCAATTAAATACTTTCAAATAGCGACGCTTCTTCAAGCTACATCTGCGCTCTATATAATAAACCATGCACCTGGGAGCTGTGCTTCTAAAAGCTCGCACTATATGGTTCCTATACAGATGAATGACTTCAACAATCTAGTCTTTTGACTACCTTGAATTCAAAAGTAACATGATCCCACGCTGCCTTGTTAGTTGAGATGCTGTCTGAAGCCTCTGAGCGCATAAGCAAAACAATGTTCCAGACATTGTCATGTTAGCTTACAGAAAGAAAAACACATCGCCAGGTGATCAATTCAGATCTGCATCCTTGTGAGTTCATACCACTGTTCCAAGTACTTCATACACACACACACACACACACAGCGCATCTGTTGTGTTCATCCATCCAAGGCCATTTATATATTAACGACAGCAGGACAACAGTGTAGTATGTGTGGAACAAGTCACAAGCCTTTAAATACAGTCACACTCAGCAATTTATATCGCAGGACGTAGATTAACTGAGGATATTATTGCTGCATTAAAATTGATGGAGTAAATGTAAGGGAATCATCATTACAGGACATTTGCTTAACGTGGAAAAAAAAGTACTCTGGAGAAATGCAGTTGGTTAATTTCATGTACAGCGCCGTCTGTAGTTTGATCTTGCCTGATAATGTTTATCATCTTATAGATGTTACTATTTTGTTTTCTACACCTCTACAGGGTTAATAAAATGAAGATGAGAAATTTTGGAGCAGTTCTAAAAAAACGAAATTTTCCATGAACATTCATAGCTAACTACAATGGCTAGAAGATAAACACACGTCTTAGCTTTGCGGCCACAGAGCAGTGGGTACAGTATGGAGAGGCAGTCCTCTGTTTGGAAAATAAACTCCTGTTTTGAAGCTTGACATTTGCAATTTGTGCACTCTGACATTTGAGCATGTCGGCTTGTGCGACCGGAAATTCCTACTGGGAGCTACTAGCAGTCAGTCACACTGGTGTCTACTGATATGTGGCATTCTTTGTTTCATCCATCCATTCATCTTCTACCATTTCATCCTCCACATGAGAGTCCAAGGGGGCGAAAGGTGGGGTACACGGTGGACAGGTTGCCAGTCTATCACAGGGCCACATATAGAGACAAACAACCATTCACTCTCACACTACGGCCAGTGTCCAATTTGCTAATGCCCAAATCTGCATGTTTTTAGACTGGGGGAGGAAACCTGCAGAAAACCCACACATACACACGGGGAGATCATGCAAACTCCATGATGGAAGGCAAGAGTGCCAACCACTGTGGCTCGCGCATACTTTGTTTATTTTCCCTAAAAATGTAAATGTAATCTACAAAATGTTATTCATGTGCTATTGAGGAACAGCTGACTTTAGTGATTTGTACCATTTACTGTTGACGTTATAAATCAAGTGAGGATAGTTTTACAAAAGTTTTTTTTTCCCGAGTCGCCACCTGGTGGTTAAATGCTGCTTCTGGCATACTTCCTGGGCTTCACTTTTCAAACTGGGAGACTGCATCCAGAAAGTAGTCTACAGTTACAGCGGAAATGTCCAAATAGGCATTGCTTTCAAAAATGAAGCGAAAGAAGATTCCCATTAAACACATTATCATTGGTCAAGACGCCATTTAAATGAGTTATTCTGACACGCGGGAATTTGGTAGACTCAAGAAAGATTCAGCACTTAAAGCAGTGAGAGTAACTTATCCTTTCTCCCCTGCATCACCTGAGCACAGCTCAGTCATTAGTGAATTACCTACAAGCTATCCATTTGCATTGACAGAGCGAGTGACAAGCTCTTAAACAGCCTCAGCTTCTATCTTGAAGACAATTTATTCAACCCATCATGTAGTTATTTCTTCCATTTGGAGATTTTTTTGCATGAAACCAAACCAAATCAACTAATCACATAAAATGAGACAGATTCACTCCCTGCCGAATCTACCTTACAAATATAAACCCTGTTCTTTTGAAGTCCACACACTCTCCTAGACACTCTTGGTTTCTCCATAAAAATGCCAGAAAATGAATGTAGTCGTTAATGATCAGTAAATCTTTGTCTAAATAAAGGCACTGGGTGAAAGTGTTTCAAAATGAATTCAAGTGATAATGACACACTGCCACTAACACTGAGAAATCTGCGCTGCTCAACAACTCTGAGGCTGAATTTGAGTTTGTTGTTGATTTGCGAGGTTAAAGGAGAAAAGCGAGTTAGGGTTCATTTTTAATCAAGGCTATCAAAAGACAGAAAATCATAATTTCAGTGAATAGTAATTTAAAATAACTAAGGGGGATGAAAACCTCTTGTGCACTTGTGAAAGTAAACATCTTATTGTCTTCCCAGGCATGTGGCTTCACTGAGGATTCTAACGGGAACTTCTCTTTCACTCCGTCTCCATGTTATAAAGAACAGGCTGCGCATATTGAAGATTTTCTCCAAATAACATCTTTCTTATCAAGAGTACAATCCATAAAATGTTTTGTCATCAGAAATTCTTTTGTGTTCCGGATGAGTAAAATAGTAGCATAATAACCTATAAACAACGATCGATGTCACAATCTAGAATTGAAATTCCTGAAACTAAGTTGGGAGCTAATACAAATGTGACCCCAGGGAACAAATTAGGAAATACTTTATGGATAACTACATAATCATAGTTGATTATCTTAAATGTAGAGTTAACTTTCCTGCTCTGCTTCTGGACAGTATTTGGGGAAGCTCAAGGGAGATATTACCTCCAGGGCTGGAGCTCAGGCTCCTCCAGGTTAGCACTCGTACTTCTACAGATAGGGGATGAACAGACGGACACTCGGGTGATCTGGAAGAGTCTGAGGCTTGGAACACAACACATATTTACCCCACTTCATAGTATAGCACTAATGCTAACTCTGCCCATTCGCCCGGCTCTTAAATGGGCCGCAGCATTCTCACATTAGTACTTTACACAATTCCATCTAGCCGGCCTGATTGGACCTTCTGGTGGGTCGATTCTGGCCTGTGGGCCGTACGTTTGACGTGGTATGTAAACAAATGAATTGATGTATGAGTGATATCTAATAAGATGTCAATTTTGCAGCAGATATTTTCCAAATTGAATGCAATCTTTATGACAATCACAGGTTATATAGTCTGTTCTGCATCATTCAATCATGCGGCTGCAGGTGTAGCTCCATTCTTCCAATTTCCACATGAAGACTGCAGTAGATTAATAAAACAAAGCCACTTTCCTTTGACCTGGACCAAGCCTTGTCCACAGGAGCCCCCACTCTCCCCCTGCACCCTCTTCATCACGCACCGGCTGTCCTTCAGGGTCAGGGCCGATGAGTTAACGCGACTCAGGTGTTGTAACTGAAGATTGCCACCAGCTGGTTGTGGTGCAGCTTGGCAGAGGCGAGTGCAGTCGAGTTGGTTGTCGAGCGGGCTGAACAGGTGAGCGCCCGCTTCTGCACTGCTGGCCTCTGTTCTCAACAAGTCCCCAGACACTGCACTCACACAATGGCCTCGGACTGTAGAATGAGAAGGAAGAAGCACGTGCTTCATACAATATTAATTTGAATGTGACTAAATTAAAACCAACTAACCTCATTAGCAGCATGTGGTTGAACAGCTGAAGTGGAATGGTGCAGAAATAGCAAACACAGTTCCATTGTCCAAATACTTCCTGGGATGACTGAAGCCACAAATATTCATTTAGGTTAATGTAAACCACCCACGTTCTCCGAGGCCGGTAGGCAAGTAACGATCTGTATTAAATTAAAGCAGCCTCTAATTCTGTTCCAAACTCTGCCCAAGCTCTGTGTTAGCCAGGGAGAGACTTTTCTTTCTTTTCTTCTTTTTTTTTACCTCTCTGTATCCTTACAGGATACATTTAATGCTTTCCATTTTCATGTCTAAACCTCATAAACATGAAACATTTAAGGTGTAATCTAATAAGCGGCCAGTACAAGGTCCAAATGGATTAACACAGGCTGCATTTGTACAAGATACATTCAGCATATACAGAGATGTCCTTTTCTCCCATTTCCATTAGTGGCTAGGGCTGCACTTTTGCTACAGTGCTTTGTGAAAGTAGGCCCCTTTTCAACCTTTTGCCACATTTGAGGCTTCAAACATAAAGATATAAAATTGAAATTTTTTGTCAAGAATCAACAACAAGTGGGACACAATCGTGAATTGGAACGAAATTCATTGGATAATTTATACTTTTTTAACAAATAAAAAACTGAAAAGTGGGGCGTGCAATATTATTCGGCCCCCTTGCGTTAATACTTTGTAGCGCCACCTTTTGCTGCAGTTACAGCTGCAAGTTGCTTGGGATATGTCTCTATCAGTTTTGCACATCGAGAGACTGGAATTCTTGCCCATTCTTCCTTGCAAAACAGCTCGAGCTCAGTGAGGTTGGATGGAGAGCGTTTGTGAACAGCAGTCTTCAGCTCTTTCCACAGATTCTCGATTGGATTCAGGTCTGGACTTTGACTGGGCCATTCTAACACCTGGATACGTTTATTTGTGAACCATTCCATTGTAGATTTGGCTTTATGTTTAGGATCATTGTCCTGTTGGAAGATAAATCTCCGTCCCAGTCTCAGGTCTTTTGCAGACTCCAACAGGTTTTCTTCCAGAATGGTCCTGTATTTGGCTCCATCCATCTTCCCATGAATTTTAACCATCTTCCCTGTCCCTGCTGAAGAAAAGCAGGCCCAAACCATGATGCTGCCGCCACCATGTTTGACAGTGGGGATGGTGTGTTCAGGATGATGAGCTGTGTTGCTTTTACGCCAAACATCGTTTTGCATTGTGGCCGAAAAGTTACATTTTGGTTTCATCTGACCAGAGCACCTTCTTCCACATGTTTGGTGTGTCTCCCAGGTGGCTTGTGGCAAACATTAAACAAGACTTTTTATGGATTTCTTTGAGAAATGGCTTTCTTCTTGCCACTCTTCCATAAAGGCCTGATTTGTGCAGTGTACGACTGATTGTTGTCCTATGGACAGACTCTCCCATCTCTGCAGTTCATCCAGAGTGATCATGGGCCTCTTGGCTGCATCTCTGATCAGTCTTCTCCTTGTTCGAGATGAAAGTTTGGAGGGACGGCCGGGTCTTGGTAGATTTGCAGTGGTCTGATAGTCCTTCCATTTCAATATGATTGCTTGCACAGTGCTCCTTGCAATGTCTAAAGCTTGGGAAATCTTTTTGTATCCAAATCCAGCTTTAAACTTCTCCACAACAGTATCTCGGACCTGCCTGGTGTGTTCCTTGGTCTTCATGATGCTCTCTGCGCTTTAAACAGAATCCTGAGACTATCACAGAGCAGGTGCATTTATACAGAGACCTGATTACACACAGGTGGATTCTATTTACCATCATCAGTCATTTAGGACAACATTGGATCATTCAGAGATCCTCACTGAACTTCTGGAGTGAGTTTGCTGCACTGAAAGTAAAGGGGCCGAATAATATTGCACGCCCCACTTTTCAGTTTTTTATTTGTTAAAAAAGTATAAATTATCCAATGAATTTTGTTCCACTTCACGATTGTGTCCCACTTGTTGTTGATTCTTGACAAAAAATTTCAGTTTTATAACTTTATGTTTGAAGCCTCAAATGTGGCAAAGGGTTGAAAAGTTCAAGGGGGCCAGATACTTTCTCAAGGCACTGTATGTCTAGTGCTCTACGCAGTAATTGATTAAGGCTCTTAACTTCAGAGATCATGGTGGCATTTCAGACCACTCACTCTACAGCTCATGGAATATGAGACTTAATGTGTTTTTTTCAGGGACATGCACGTTTTTATGTGGGGGGTGTTCAAATGTAGGGTCTATTGTGCTCACACATTAGAGCGATACTGTTGTGATGCAGATCCAGTGTGATGCAGCTGTGCCCGTGTTACACCCAGATGAACAATGTCTAAACCTTGTTGAATGCAGTGAGCATTTAATGGGCATTGTTTAATACTCACTTCAAACGAGGTCAAACTGGGCTATGAACCTCCCATCATCCAGACAAAGCTCCTTATTTCTGCAAACTGCAGACACTTGCAGTTTGAGGGAATAGTTGTTGTTGTCTTGTTCTTACTAAGTTGAATGTGATAGTTAAGTCTGTTATTAGATTCTACATGTGACTTTCAAAAGGAATATTCCTGTCAGAAATATTCATGTATGTTGTTAGTGCTACATTCATTTACAGCATAAGGTCAGTTTGTGAACTCAATGCAAATTGCAATGACATAACCAATCAAGTCATTGTCAAGTCACACCAGGCAATATGAGTCTTGTGGATCCATTGAAGACATCACACAAAACAGAGACGTTGGTGTCTTTTGATGTATCGTTGTTTTTCTTTGATAAGGTCAAAGTGGTTTTTTACGTTACTTGTCCAGACTACGAGGAAACACATTCATCGAAAGCCAAAAACCTGATTATGATTGAAATATGATTATGAAATGTGAATGTTTAGGAGTATTTTGTGCAGTAGAATCCACTTTGGAAACTCTTTGTTTCAGCTGCAACTTGCTTTACCAGCACCAAACTGTTGTGCTTCTGCCTTGCCTCCATCAGTAGTGATGTAAAATGCAGTGTGGCAGGTGATGCAGGTGACACCGAAAACACGTCGTTTTCTAAGGTGTTTCAGTTGGTTAAATCTGTCTTTTCATGTAGCGTTACTGGTCCAGACTACAGTAGATCTGGGAAATTTGGAGCTGGGTGCTGAAAGAAACAGCAGCAGCAGCTGCGATTGAACATGCAGGCATGTTGACAGTCAGCTAATCAGGTAGCTGTTTATTGGTTTTGTGTTATGTTGGCAGAGCACATATTTTCAATGTCATGCGATCATGTTCATCTTAAGTCAAAATTGTGTTTGTGATCAAAATAGGATTGTGAATTGTGAATCCACTTGTGTGTAGCGTGGGAATATTGCAGGTTACGCAAACAACAAAACACAACAAATGATGACAATGTTTTGAATATAGCGGGCAGTGAGAGCCTGAAAAACAATATACATATTCCAACTGCCATAGTCAATGGAAACCCTTTTTGTTTTACTTTTACATTTGTACACACCTTGATCTCTTGTATTCTTTAGTCGTTGTTGCCAGAGGGACACAGACTATGTGAGCCAAAAAGCTAATAGTATCTTGCCTGGTGCAGCGCTGCAGGGAAAGGAGTTAAAACCCTGTGGTAATGGGACAGTTTGTAAAACCACCAGCATACCTCACAGCTCTCAAGAAATTTGAAATCGATCATAGCCTTTACAGACTTTGGCACCTGGGTGGGAATGGGGTGCAAGCCAGCACCTAATGCCTCTCAAACAACCACAGTATAGTGGCATTTGCACCATGAGGAGCAGCACAAGCCTGCAAAAGACGAGTCAATAAACACTTACTTGGACCAATGGGCTGTTTGTCAAGCACAATTACAAAGAAGAAAAAAAAATATATATAAGGATTGATCGTTACCCAGTTCAGTCCAGGTAGAAATGGAAAGTAAACTCAAATAATCAGAAACATGACCGGGAGAACGGCAATAACACTTACAGGTGTAGTGTGTATAAATTAGTGACATCTAATGGCGAGACCGCAGATCACAACAAATGAAAGAGTCCACTTGCGCACCTCTGCTTTCCCAAGTGTGTAAAGAAAATATGGTGGCTTTCATATACTGTGCCATACAGGATGTTGTTCTATGTGCAGACAGAAACCTTCCAGTTCACAATGTCAAATGCAGGCTATTATTATTTTTTCAAGGTGATTATACACATATACATACCTACTTATATTCATTTTCTGACAATAAACCCTCCTAAATGTTGGACACTGGACCTTTAACACTCTGCAGAGAAGAGCGATAATCTCTACTAAAGCAGAAGGTAAATGAAGACAGTGTGAATGATTGTCCCTGACACTTATAAATAAATGAATAATGCATTCAGTATGAATATAAAGGCATAGGAATCAGGAAAATACAAAAAAAATAGGTCACAGTATCACAAGGGTTGTATTCGTTCATTAAGATTCTACAGAGACGGGCAAGTGAAATAGCATGACACATCCACAACCATCTGTAAGAACAGACAAAATCTCACAGCGAATGAAATGTTAAATAACAGCTATGTGTAGAACACTGTAATGCCTGAGGACATTACAGTCTGTTGTTGGAAGATAGTCCTGGCATATTATCTCTTACAGGCCGCGATTTGTAATTAAATATTAATCTAATTAGCAGAATCTTTTGCTGGTGAGTCATTTGCAGCATCAGAGCAAGCCTCGCTTATCTTCAGATGTGAGTTTTATCGTGGCTCTATTGTAACAGTCGTTCTCTTCCTTATGCCATTACGCCCGGTGAGTCGCCTGCAACGTGAAACACTTTTCAGTGTTTGACAGAGAAGTGTTAAAACATTTGCAGTGGTTCATTATGTTTAGCTAAAAAAAAAAAGGGGGAGCTTGTTAGGGAGTTTTTGATGAATATTAACTTTCCCTCAATTGTCTGTGTAACAATTATTCAAGTACAGAGTTCACAGCCCAATCATCTGACACTTAAAACTAATCACCTGCCTCATACAATCCGTCAACCTTTTATAGAGGCCTCGAGGTGATGGAATAATTGGTTGTGGTTCGCTTTCCTCTGGGAGGAAGATGTTGTAGTTCCTCCCTGTTTGGTGTGTCTTCTTCTCTTCTCTGGGGGTATTTAGGTTAAAGTGACGCTGGAATCTCATCAAAAAAAATGGAAGCACCTGAAGTGACATTATGCAGACAGTGAATTAACTTTGCTGAACAGCGCGGGCCAACTGTCACTCTTGCAGATCCAGATAATTGATTGGCTCATTATCCTAACGGCGTATTTTCTCCGTGTAAGACTTAACGTTGTTTGGTGGCAGCCGCTTATTATTTCACCGGGGGTTTTATTACCGAATTAATTTGTGAGTGCTTACCAATCTCATAAATAACACACTGCACTCTTTAAAGAGTGCTGATTTTCTTCTTAATCCAATTTGGTTCAGAACCTGTCTGTTGGAACACAACTTCAAACTTCAACACTACACAGTGATTATTTTGGGACTGTAAAAGACCTGGAGGCTTTTTTTTTTATTTTTATTTTTTATCTTACAAACGCAGTCCAAATTATTGATTGAAACTATCTGTGCTGACCTCCTCGTTCAATGAGGATCAATGCATGATACTTGCAGCACTAACGCCTAATTAAGAACCATTCAGACTCTATTTGTATTCTTACTACAGTACAGTGTATCATCCATGAAAACACAGTAGTGAATGGAGTACTGGATTCACACCCATACTGAAAACACAAAGAGCCCATGGAAAATGAATTCTTCTGCTTCCCACTCATGCTGTATACACACAAATGCTCCATCAATCAGGTCTGATAGTTTTGATTGACAGCCAGAGGCTGTTTTCAGATGAAGCATGCAGCATACAAACCATACATCAACAAAATGCACCGGATGTTTAGCACTGTAGCTTTTATTAATGAAAGTAAAACACATTTTAAAGTGAGAATTTGGAGAGATCTGTTTATTCACCAGCTTTAACACCAATCCAAAATGTAAAACATTAACAAGGTCTTCAACGCATTAAGGGTTTAATAAACAAAGTCCATTTTTCCTTTTTTGATCCCTTCCCTTCTTTGCAATCCCCTGTCAAAATGGCAAGAATACAGTCTTACTCTTAAACTCAACACATGCAAAGTAGCCTTTAATATGTCCAAAATGAACATGTGCAACTACAAAGTCTATATGAATAATCATTTCTATGAATCATTACTGAATAAAGGCTGAATAAAGGTTACACTTGTGGGATTTACAACACGATGATATCAGTACAT
Source organism: Solea senegalensis (assembly GCF_019176455.1). NCBI lineage: Eukaryota > Metazoa > Chordata > Actinopteri > Pleuronectiformes > Soleidae > Solea > Solea senegalensis. The sequence continues at coordinate 15,696,338 of NC_058033.1, forward strand.
TGATCTATGGAAGGTGCATGGGGTAAAGGTAAAGGTATTTCATATATCTAAGAAAAGTAGCAAAGCAAAAGTGAAGGTTTTTGGACGCGTAACAACTCAAATGTGACGAGTCGGTTCGGACCCAAGAGCAGACAGGCGAGGAGGCGTAGCAGTTTTAATGATTTATTAAAAAAGATGAACAAAAGAATAGTGCAACACGATGTCGGTGGAGATGACAGCAATCATCTCCAAGCGGTGGTGAGAGTAAGCGTCACAGGCAGCAGGCAAAACGAGGGTCAGGTCTGAGCACAGGAGGACGCAGGAGTTAGTAGACTGGCAACGAACACACACGACGAGTAGACACGAGAGTTGAGTGACTGCAGACCTAACAGGTGTGCTCCCGATGCAGGTGAGGTGATTGCATGCAGGAGGAAAAGGAGGAAGTGCAGAGACACAAGCCGAGACAAGGCAGAGACAAGGTGGAGCATGACATCAAATTAAGTATGACTGTATGGTGATTTTGTTTCCTGTGTGGTTTTGTTCTCTTTTGTTTGTTTTTTCTCCTTGTTCATTTGTGTGTGTGTGTGTGTGGCATGGGGCATGGCTGGTTGTGGCCATGGCAGTTGACAAGGCATACCTGGTTTCCATGACTCATCCACTTCCATATAAAAGCCTGGTCATCACTCCACCACCCTGCAAAGATAATGATGTCTCCTCGTTCCATAGTGACACATCTCTAATGCAAGTATTTGCCAGTTTGGCATCTCTTGATTGTTTGTAATTATTTCCTTTTAGGTTTTTCTCTAAGCTGCCCCCTTGAATTTTTTTGGATGAAAAAAAAACCCAAAAAAAACCCTCCAATGACTCTTCTTGAGTGTTTTCGTCTCTGCTTTGGGGTCGTAACTGCAAAGCATAACAGACTGCTTCCCAAAAATACTCAAGCACAGTAAGAAAGTCATTACAAAGTTATTACCTTGCACCAATTATCCATCCATCCATCTTCTACCACTTTATCCTCCACATGAGGGTCGCTGGTGCCAATTTAAAGTGTCCAATTTTGCCTAATCCCAGGTCTTCTTGCTGCAAATGCAAAAGTGCTAACTACTACACCAACCATGTGGCCCGTAAATCGATACATCATAAAATGTGGGATAAAAAAAATCAATTTGCATATAATACCTTGTTGCATATGTTTAAGGTCTTCCCATCTTGCAGAAGGGTTTCTCTTCTCGTAGACGTTATTGGTCCATGATGCTGCACACATACATACATTTTAAACAAATCAACTAAAACATGTTTATTTAGATGGAAGGTGTGATTGAGGTTAGTGTTTGTCAATCTCACTGTTGATCTGGTGTGATGGTGATTGTGTATGCTCGAGGCTGTTCGTTCACTCATGTTTGTTGAGGGTGGATGGACATGCGTGAACTTTATTGTCAAAGAATGAGTATATGGTATATTGGAATTAATATGCATTGTTTGTGTGGAGCTTTCCATTGAGACACATTGGCATTTTTTTACTTGATTTGACCTGTTAACCAGAGAAGTAAAAACTGATCATTTGTTCAATAGTGTTGTATACAAAGGATTAGGGCCCCACTTTTACACATTCAACCACATTAACGCCTTATATTCATTCACATATATGAAACTATTTGTTACACATTTACAAAAAACATAATTTACATAAGCATCCATCCACACAACACATGGAGACCTGTCTTTAGCGATTAAATATAATTTAGCAGAGACTGTGCACAGCAGTGCTCTGCTGTTGTCTCGTCACAACACTGACATTTAAATGCCTTTTTTTCATTTTGGGCCATGCTGAATCCCTCAAGGCTAACTACTAAAAGACACTGTAAACATTTTCAATTGATGTTGGAAATTTTAATCTTTATCTTACAAAGTCCTAGTTTCCCCTGTAGCCTCAACTGACTTTAAGTTAAGGAGGTTACAACAACTATAGTTACTTTAACTTTAGCAGAAGTAACACTGCATGCATTTAGTCCATTAGAATCCAAATAAACAGTTAAACCTACCATACACTGATCTGTAGCTGAACTGTAATCCTCGAAAACATCTTCCCTGAAATGACAGAAAGCGACCTTTAGGAGGAACTGACCCATCTCTTCAGGGAGTGTCAATGCAGAAAGCATATTCACAGCGACCATTTATTTTATGAGGCAGACGGAAAGGGCACTGGCTTTTTGAGGGGGGTCATAGGCACATGGCTCACAGATGTCAAACCCTTGGAGCTTTGCCTGTTCATTGCTTGATAATTGGTCATCCATCTACTCCTCTGTGATCACATGTTTACTTCCAGCTCTGTGGGTCAGTCATTTATTTCTGGTCTCATTGCTGCTTGTTTGTTTCCAGTCGTCTAGTCAAGCTGTTTACTTATGGCTTCATGAACAGAAATGTATTTTTCTGCTGCAGTAAGTGGTTTAGGGCTGCCATGGCCGGCCCGGGGTATAAGCGAACTAAGCGGCTACTTGGGGGGGGCCCCTGGCCACCAGCTATTTTCTGCCTGATTTTATTAACTGGTCTTCAACTTATTCAATGCGATGGGAACATTGTAGTTTGGTCATAATACTCAAAACAGTCAGAATGCTCATATGATGTTAGAAAAAAAGAAACAAAAACTCTCTTAGTCCACTTGAAACCAGAATTTTCGGATGCTTATAAACACCCTTATAATTAACCCCTAATGCATATACATTCAGCTGGACCCAAATAGGCTTCGGTGCTCTGCACGTGTTCCCAATGTCCCAGTCCTTACTCTACCCAGCAGAAGAAGCCAGTACACAGAATAATAAGACAACAACAAGAAAAGTAAATCCAAACGAATGCATTTTTGGACTTATATGGTGATTGGATTCACTAGTCTTGTCATCTACTGTAGATATATTAATGCAGATTTTATCTTCAGACGTGGAATGAGGCTTAACATTTTGTGAGTTATTAGCTCAAGTTGTTTTTTTTGTTTTGGTCTGTGCCGTAACAGGTACACCGGGAGACCTAGCATAGTGGAGATGGACACACTTCTTTCAATAAGTTGATTCCCTGCTTGTGCTTGTTTAGTAGCAAAGGACAGTAGTCCAATTAAATAACTGTACCTCGACTTAACTATGCATGGAAACATACTGACTGTATATTCTGTTTGGTGTGTCATTCTAGAGTGTTAATGAACATCTGTGCGTCCCTTCAGTCCAGGGAATGTAGACGTGTGTTGTCTCTCAAGTGTGAGGCCCCCTCAAGTATCCTCAAATACCCCAGGTAGCGGTGGAGGCTTAACTGGAAATCAAAAAAAAAAAGTAGAGAGAAGTTTTGTTGCTGAGAGCGAGCTGCAGTTGTGAAATGAGGTTGAGTGGGACACCCTCATGCAATTATTGAATGGAGCCATGGGAGCAGAGTGGGATCATGGAAGGATGAGTCAGCTCTGTAAATGCAGAGAGAGGGAGAGAGAGAGAGAGAGAGAGAGATGTAAACAGTTGCTTATGTATTGATTAGAGATGCGGTTGATGTCTCCAGTGGAAAAGATATGAGATCTATACGGCAGCAATACCAAGTCGCCCTTGAACAAACTGTCAAGATTTCAAAATGTCAGTTCATCAGTTGATGGCGGTATCTTCAGATTTCCTCATTTGTAATTAATTTGGGTAAATGTTGCCGCAGCATGAGGGAAAAAAAGAACATTGATCAGCTGGTACATATATTGCTCTTTTTTATTGAGGCAGTTTATTAAACAAATTGCTCTAAAACCACAATGGGGAAAGATTCCTATGTTTCAATTATGGATAATAATTGGTTTAACTTAAGAATCCTATAATGGTGTCAAGGGAGATAAGGACTACACTTTCACTCATTTTTACAGTCTGACTCCTCCAAAACTATTTAAATTCCACTTGAGAGAGAATCCACAGTGAAGAGAGCACTTTGGTGAAATCTCTTTTCACTGGCAATTGTTGTTATTCAAGGTTGAGTGAAGGTAAAAATAAAGAAAACAACTATAGAGAAATATTTCCATACTCATACTCATACTTAATTCTGTGTGCAGTTGGTTAACATCAACACTTAAGGCTTTAAAGGTATAGTGTGAAATTATGAGAACTTGTTAGAAATCAAAGGTAAAATTATAAAATTAGCTTTTGTTATATTCATATCAGGAGCTGGGTCAGCAGTCATGTTGGACCACCATGTTTTTTACAGTAGCCCATATTGGACAAACAAAATATCTATTGACTTCTGATCTTAAAGTTAAAGGAAATTAAAGGAAAATAAATGACTAACTTGTAATCCAATTGTTTTCAATAATATCCACAGAGACTAATTCAATGCCAAATGTGCCCAAGGTATATTCCTATCCCTGCAATTTCCTTTCTTTCTGTTGTCATGGAGCTCCATGAATTTATCCAAAGTGGTGTGGGCAGAGAAGTACCTGCTTGTGTCCAATGAAAAGGTCAATTTATGAGGTCATTGCGCTCAATGTGCTGTGGTACCGAACTGGGGGGTCCTTGGGATTACAGAAATGAAACTGAAATTAAATGAAATCGGCACAAAATACATTGGCTAATGAAACGGGCAAAGAAATAATCATTTGTTATCTAAAATGTTGCCCAAAGCCATTTGAAAGAAAAAAAAAAAAATCACCATCCTTCTCTCACTCCTCTCTGCTTCTGTTCAGCTATAATGATGTCTCAAATTCAGTTGAGTGAGCTCACTTTTTCTAAATCGTTTTTTTCTTTTTTTTTTCAAACATTCCTAATTAGACTTCACAACCGCTCACTGTCGATCTTGCCTAATAAGAGTCTCATTCTTCCCCTCACCTCATGTGTCTAGTGCTCATCAAACAAAGGTCCTGCTCTCTCTCTCTCTCTTTTCTTTCTGCTTCTGACTAAATAAACTCACCTCCTCTGCTTTCCCTTCTACATTCAAGTCTTTCGTGTATTAGAAAATCTGTAATTGAATATCACCGCCTTCCTGGGCTTTCAGCATTCTATCTGCACCTTCTACACACCGCTCACCCTAGCTTCTGGCTGATGGAGCTCTTGAGCTTGTTTACTTCCTTCCCGCTTCTTTTTAGGGCTGTTTTTTTTTTTTTTAGCTAATTTCCAAGGGTGTTTAAGATCTCAACATCTCATCTGTTTCCTGTGTCACTGCAGACGCCTGTGGTTGCATGTGTACAGTCATCATTTTTGGCCCAAGCATATGGCAGGAAAATCTGTTTGGTGATGAAAACATTCATAGGGATAGTTCAAACTGAGTCAATTCATTTTCAGTTCTCTGTACAATTTTCAAAATAAACATACATAAATAATAATGAAATATGTGCCTTCTCAGCCACAAAGTGTGATACGGTCTTATAAATAATATCTGGATAGTTTTAGGCTATATCCTAATATACGAGATACAGTATATGTGGACATAAAGATGCACACGGCTTGTTTCTCTGGACTCGTGAAACGTTTTCTTTGGAGATGGTTGTGCTTCTCAAAGGAGAGTGACAATACACTGTAAATATGAAATAAAAACATACACTGTTTAGACAGCCCAGTCTCTGTCTGTCTCTCTGTCCTTGCAGTTGGCCTTGGTGATGCAGAATGATTTTAAAGCACTCGCATTCTGTGATCATTGGCATTTTGAATGGAACCATGTGATTGAAAATTGGTCTCTATAAAGTCATTTTCTTTTTAACGGCAGCGAATCATCAAGCAACAAAGGTGTCATAATTACATTAATTCGGGCTCCACTGCATTAGGTTTGATATAGCCAATGTTCTGCTATTGTTCAAGTGTAACGGGAGGTCAAACTTTACTGTAGGTAATCATTTCTGCTATGTTAACACTGTATTGTCTGGTTATATTCTGATAAAGAGAAAAAAAATATATATATGTAACTTTGCTAGATGGGAGCGTATTGACACGGTGGCCTTAGCAAAAGTTTTCACTCAGTCAGGGCTTTCTCGAGGTGCTTATTATCACAGTGTCTCAAGTATGCTTTTCTCCTCTTTCACACTCTCTCCACAGTTTCTCTAATTTCAACCTCTTGGCTGGTAGAAGCAGGCGGCTGTGCATCCTGAATCCTGTTAAAGAAGCATTCTCTAACACCCCCAGTGTCTCACTGTGAGAACTGTTGGTTTTCTCCATGTTATATTGCAATGTTGTCTTCAACTCAATGGATCCTAGATCCTGATTTTTATTCCACTGCTTTGCACAACTGTGCTGTGCAGAGATTTCAATTAATAATTGGTTTAACCACACACCTCCAGCTGTATCAATAGTATAAGTATTTTTGATTATTGGCTTATTTGTACGGGTCTCTTCTGCTTTTGTGTTCATTTTTGATAAAATGTGAATTTAAAGCTGTTCAAGGTGATAAGTTGGCAGAAGAACACCAAGACTGAGTTTAGATAAAAAGGTTTATTGAAACAGTTGCTCGTATGTAAGTGGTCAGTGGTCCCTTGGAGGTTGCTTGAGCTGTAAGAGGGTGAAGCAGGCAGAGGTAAGTAGACCACAGGATGTCATTTGCATGCACAGGTTCAAATGAGGTTGGCAGATCTGGAGCACAGGACTAGTCGTCACTTCCAGACCTCGAGGAATTAACTAGGCGGCACGTGGTAACACTCATAAACACAAGTAGCAACGATACTTAGGAGCATGCATGAATGTTAGACACATCTGGTCAGGTTGGTCCATTGTGGCAGCATGCACAGTCACAAAACGGACCTTGTGATTTTGTTGTGCAACTGCATTTGCATAATGACAATAGCGATCGTAGCTCAGAACAGAGAACTGCCAGCCCAAAACACTTATTTATACACTTATATACTTCAATATTTTGTAACCTATAGCTTTTTTTTTTTTTTTTTTGTCTTGTTTAGCTCTTTAGTATAACTTGTTCCACAGAGAAAAAAAAATCTGGACTTAAAGATAGTTCTCTTCTCATTCAAAGAGCATCTTCAGTCTAGATTGTCAGTGGAGACCGCTCCTGAAGTTGTTATCAATGCCAGTGAGATCACTGGGTTCTGACTTTGTTACTGTCAGTAACAAGTCACATGGGAGGAAATTAAAGGGCATGACTGAAGGTGAGGAGTATTGTGGTGTTGTTTTTTATTTTTTTTTTACTTTTACCTGCTTATTTGAGGGACCACTTCTGTCCTTTTTTTCTTTTGTTTTTCTTGATGTGCATGTGTGGAGGTCATCGTAGTGGGTTGCTGTAGCTGGAGGAGTCGGACTGCAGCATCCATCCTCTAAGCCCAACTGTTTGTCTCCTACGGAGCTGCAAGCATCCATGGGAGGTGAAGTCTGTCTGACTGCGAAGAAAAATGTTAAACATTACATTTTGAAGATAGCTTTACTTTGTTCTGCCTCATTTCCTTGACATAAGATGCTTCATACCAGTAACTGTGCTCTACATTTCAAACTTGGCAGTGCAGCCGGTGATGATAACTCATGATGGAGCATTAAGGACGCACAACCTGATCACAACATTGTTTGCATTCACTTGTTTCTTTATTTGGCCTGAACGTTTGTGAAGTGAACAATGTGAAATGCAATCATATGCCCAATACAGGGTGGAATAAAAGTGTTAAAACTCACAAAATTCCACCCCTACCTGCAATAAGCAGTCAGCCACTCCTAACCACACCCCTAAGTTATTTAAGCCTAACCCTAAAGCACCCACCAACACAATTTGAAGAACAAAAACTGCTCCTGTGAGTTAAAATGTACAATGTTTCAAGTTTATTATGGTTGTTTTTTTTTATATTACTTGAACGTTGCTATTGTTTTATCCTTGACATATTCCTGTGTTTAAAGACCCAAGCAATGTCACATAGATTTGGATGCATTATCAATGCAAGTTGAAACCTTGTGATTTAATGTTACCTGATTAGTCAAATACACGTTTAGAATGTCCCTTTATCTGGGTAGGAAAAATAATCCATTATTTATCATCACTCCTCTATCATCCATCACCCGTCAATCTGTTATCTATCTTCTACTGATGTCTACCATAAACTGTTGAAATGGCTTTCTGGATCACATCAGGTATTCTGTGAGCCAGCAACACCAGTCTCTATGTAGTTTTTTTTTTTTTTTTACAAAAAGTGTTTTTCAACAGGCACAATGAGAAGTTGGTATTAAGACTGTAATTTATGCTCATCACCTACATATCCCATAAATGGTCAGGCATTGTAATGAGTCTGGTATTTTAACCAATGGGTTACTCCAGGTGGCTGTGATTTATTTTGACTTTAGACAAAATGTTGATGTTTTACTTAATTAATACTGGAAAACATGTTCATCAATTGCTAGTCTGGGTGAACCCAGCCGAGATATCTGGCAAGGACGCTGTTTTGGCCAATTTGAGAATTTCCTAAAAAAGGGAACAATAACAAACCAATTGTTTTTTCCCCCCAAATGCGCTAGAGGCCGACTTAACCAATGACAACAGAGAAGTGGTTTCTAGCAGCTTTTGTATACATCCAACATGGCAGCTACCAAAGAGCAGCTGTCTTTCGATTGGTTATTGCTTCCATTTTAAGTGTCTTGCTCCACAGAGCTCCCCCGGGCAAGCCATTACTAGATAGCCATTATTCCTAGAAAACTACAACAAGCACGCTTGTTAATGTTTTGCGTCACTCTGCATACATCATCCAGATAATTGGTCTGATTGGTAGAAGGTCTATCCAATTGCATACAGAGGCATTTTGTCTGTTGATCATGCCACTTTGCAAGTGAAAGATGACTACACCCTTTCCAGGTTGAGTACGAGATTGAGATGCAGTCTGTGTTAGCCAGGCTAACCAATTGCAGCAATTACAACAAAAATAAATCAAGAGGCTTCTTCACTACCAACTCCAGGTATAGCCTTTTAAGATTGGTTAAGATTGGTCAGTCATTCGGCCCCTGACTCAGGTTGTCTGTTTCACCAAAGTCAAGGTGCGAATGAGGGTCTTAAGGTCACCTGAGGGACAGAACCTTGCTATTTCAACCTGAGTGTTGTGATCCAGCTCCTTTAAGGGCCATGTTGTTTGTGTATTGTTAGCAGTGTGAAAGTATAGATGTTAGCCCTTTCTCTAGGACTTAAGATCTAGAAAGGACTTCCCCTGTTATTTCTGACTAGGTCTAGGAGCCAAATCTTAAAATCATGCATAATTTTATATAATTGCATTTGAATCAAATCCATAAACTTTGTGTTTGAATGAGGGTTGTTTGATCGCCGGGAATGGCGATATCACATTCCAGTGCTTTTGTTGTTTTTCGGGCCAATCAGGTGTGTAACAGAGGAAACACATGGCTAGTTAATATTCAGCTGCTGCTGCTGCTTACCACTGCTTATTACTGTTACTGCTGCTTCGAATGAAGATGGACAAGGAAAAACACACTGCAGAAGAAGTCAATTGTGGCTGTTGCGGCACAACTCTTTGGCTGCACTTTTTATTGATGACAGAGGCTTCTGGTTATACTGACGCCAATCTCATTTCTGCTATGCTCGCAGACTTTATCGCTAATGCATTCGCATTTAAGCTAGCAGACTTTATCATTCTCCCAAGCTTATGTGAAAAACGGATCTTCTTATGGGGTGAGTTTGCATTAAAGCCCACATAGACCGGAAGCTCCAATTAACGCTGCGTTTGTGTGTGTATCTGCGTCATTACCTCGTTTATGAAACCCTAAAGTTTCAGAACAAACAGTTCAGCCACTGCTGAGAAAATAGTGTTGTATTATTTTCCTGGGCTCTGCGAAGCGGATCGGCACTTCCTTAATTTGATGTCGTCATCAAAAATCCTCACCACTCCTCTCACCACCGTAGCGCCTCCTGGTGCCGGCACTAGTCCGGGCACCACCGGTTGCGTACATTCAACCGCATAAGAAGAAGAACTACTCTCGTTGTAGCTGCTGAGATGCAGAGCATCCACCGTGCCAGAGGGGGAGCTGTGTATCTGAGAGCTGGCCTATCTATTACTTCACTTCCAGGTACCTGGCCAATCACAGGACAGTGGGAAAGCTCTCGTTTGCTGGCCAATCACAACACAGTCCACATTCTAGGTTTTGGTCTGAAACAGCGCGTCAGTGAGGAGATATTTTGATCGGCTCGTTTGCAGCGATTAGGAGGTTTTTAATCATGAAAACAAGTTAATATTTGTAAGTAGACCTCCATAACTAACATATATGTGTGATACAAGCATTCTATGTCACCTTTAATGTTGTTAATCTACGTTACGTTAGTATTCATTCAAAGTCACATACAGGGATTAAACAATGTTTTTTCATGCTGGATGCTGTCTTTTAAAAATGTTCATGTATCTTCCCCAGCTGGTAGCCTAAAGAGTTGTGCTTTGGAACCAGACTTCCCGTGTTCATTACCGACCTGTGGCAAACATTTTTCTTTTTTGCACCCCAGCGTGCCTTAGATGTGGTTACATTGCAATTTAAAAGTGATAATTGTGACAATGAAATGTTTTATTTTAATTAGACAGTGCATTTGTATATAAAAGTTACTGTTGTTATTGTCATTATGCAAATGCACTTGCACAACAAAATCCCAAGGTCAGTGCTGCTACTGAGCGAGCCACCACAATGGACCAACCTGACCAGAAAAAAGTTTGGACACCCCTGCTGTAACGGGAGCATGTGAGCATCTGCTATTTGTATGAATAACAAACCAACCTGATGTGCTTGAATAATGACACAGCTTTTTGTATGAAGTATTGACTGTGATGCTAATGATTTAGAAACTAGCTGTGAGTTAGCACAAATCAGAATTTATTGATCCCCTTCTGGGGATCAATTAAGTAAATTTGGATTTGTATCAGTCCACTGAAGTCATTAAGGCAAATAACACTACATTAACATTAACTACATTCATTCCTTTCTCTGGGAACCCCCCTGGGACCTCTTCATAGAACCCTCAGGGTCCCTAGACCTGTTATTGATAACCATTGTTCAAACTACAATAGTTTCTGTCCTGTGGGCTAAGAGATATCAGATGTCAGTGACACCCAGACTGGGAGGGGGTTGGACTTATTTATTTTATCTCTTTAGGACCTTGTCAGCAGTAGTTCTCATGGAGACCAACAAGCTCATTTCTGAGAAACTTTTTTAAGTTTAGGGCTAATGTTTGATTGTGCTACAGTTAAGGTTAGGTTTAGCCATTACATACTTTGGTTAAGCTGTTCAAATGAATGGATGTCAATGTAATGTATCTGTATCTGTAAATAACGCAAAATGTCCCTCGGCCCATTTGTTGCTGGTTTTGCCATGGCTGGGCACATGTATTGACATATGTGTTTTTTTTTCACTTTTCCAAACTATTACCAATTTGCATTTTTTTTTCAGTTAGCCTCCATGCTAAGTCCTGTATAGTCTTGCTGTCTTCTGTTTTCCTCTGTGTTGTTTTGTTTGCTTCCCTGTTCCTGCTTCTGTACATCATGTCCTCATATTCTGTTCCCGCGGTATTTTTGGTTCCTCTTTTTTACCTTTTCCCTCATCTCCTGCTTTAGTTTGTTTTATTCGGTTTTGTAGCTGTTGTACCCAAATGTAGGATAGGTATTACAAAAATACACAAACAAAAACACTATCCTTTTTTGTACAAAACTATCCTGCATGGGTCTTATTTTGTTTGCACCTTTGGTCACAAAGCAGGAAAAGTTTCTGGAAACATGGACGCCACTGGTGCCAGTTTCAAGCCCTCAGACCTCATTGAGCACTTTAAATTCAGAGTGATCAAGTAATATATCGCAGAGCTTGACAGACTGAATATATCTGACCCTTATAATGGTGCAAGGTGCTTTTCACGGGCAATGAAACAGCGAGAGCAGACTGTGGGTTCTCATCGCTCTGTCTTCTATGCTCACTTTGACTTCATTATTTATGACAGTGATCCACCTCTGCCATCGCTTGCGTTCTTTGGTGATTTGGTAAATGCTCACTCCTTTGCTTGTCTCTGACTGCTTTGGTTAAAAGCAAAACAAGTTCGAGGTGAGGTAACTCAATTTGTTTTGTTAATGTCTTTGAATCACAAAAGTTGTTTGACTTTCTAGGTCTTGAGGTGCTGAGATTATGGTTCACTTGTTCACTTTTCCCCCTTGAATGAAATTTTTTTTGGGGCCAACGGGTCCTGACACGGTACGTCTGTCAGATTGGTCTATAAACCTACTACAGACATGGAGTCCGATTACCCAAATCGAGGATCTGAGGTGAAGGGACGTCACATCATAATTGGGTAATCCACCGAGGCAAAGTGTGATTTACGAATTTGGTCTATAACAATATTATAGCCACCATCCCAAAAATGCAGGCTACAGGAACGGAAAACATGGTTAGCATTAGTGATTGCAAACAAGTCACACGAAACCGCTTAGCTCGTTTCTGTATGCAGAGAACAATGGCAGTTTCCACATCTGGAGAATGCTCAAGCAGCATGTTCTTCAGCGTCTCTCCAAACGTCTTCTGAAGTTCTTTAATGGCGGCCTTAGCCACCGACTTGGCCTTGCTGATGTGTGGAAGATGTCCCTCCACGATAGTGAGTCTTTTTCTTGTGTGAGTCACCAGTTGTGAGATGTGGTAGGACAGCTCCAGGTCAGAGAGTCCCTTGAGTACACCAGTCCTGCTGAACACATGGATGACTGCCACAGCAAGGAAATTAAAAACCTGTTTCTCTGTAGAGTTTAAAGATGGATGCACTGTGATGATACATGATGTTGGTCCACAGAAACACCTAATGGTGTTGGTTGGACCTGCTTTCCGTGTTGGATCAAGTTTAATCTTCATCTGTCAATCGTCTGCACATCTGCTTTTGCAAAAGGTCGTCTGTCTGTTTTTCTTTCTTGAGACAGTGAGTTGAACGAGTGCAACCAGCTGTTGTTCGTTTGTTCTGTCATGTGTGTGATGTCACTCGTCCTTTCATCTTTATCCCTTTTATCACTCAAGCTCAACGGGGATGTGGTGACGGTAGCTCAGTGGTAGAGTCGGCTTTCAAATTGAAGGTTGTGTGTTCGGTTCCTGGCTTAGCTAGTCTACGTGGTTAAGTATCTTGTCCTTGGACCGTTGCTCCTGACAGCTGTCCCGGCAGGGTGTGAGTGGGTATGAAAGATGAATGATAGAACAATGCGTATATGAACGACAAAACTGTCGTGAAAAGTGGACATTAAGACTAGAAAAGTGCTATAAAATCCAAAAATGAAGCTTTGGACCATTGTATTGAAAATTGCTTCATTAATTGAGCACATGTGCGATATCTGGTCCTGACACAATCAGATGAATTTGGGTTCCTATTATTTCCCTATTGGTTTGGCACAAACAGACACAACTTGACATAAACTCTATTTCTCCCTTTCTGACAAAATTACTCAGCAGGCAAACCCACCTGACTTCACAGAGCGTTGGGTGTGCATCATTCTGTGTGTGTGTGTTTGTGTACTGGGAGTAGTTTGTGTACATGGAGACCAACACCTGGTCCTAGTGAGGCAGAACCTCATTTCTGAGAGACTTTTTAAGTTTTTAAGGGACAAAAAAAGACACATTTTCCCTGCACTATGGTAGAGATGCACAAAATGGTCTGTAAGAACAATTTACTACCTGTGAAAAGGTTCCTGGTATTTCATTCATCTTGATAGAGTATAATTTAATTTAATTTGTTTGGCTTTCTACATGCAATTGTTGGTGGGGAAAAAACCCCAAAACAAACTGAATAGGTCTGTGGTATTTTTACACTGACCCTAAGGAATCACTTTAAAAACCCCAATGTTGCTTTCCACTTCAGGGGATATATTTTTATATCTTGCGTGGGTTATTTTCCCATTGCTTCTCATTATTTTCCAATTTAAATCCTTCCATGAATAGAAAAAAAAAAACAATGTTCCCATCTGCAGATGATTTACAGTATCTACAGAGATCATGCTCATTTTTATGGTCTTATCTCAAACCGGTGCTCACATTGATTCCACTGTTGTCAGAGCATAAATCTGATCTTGTTGTGTGTGCATGCCATGTGAAACAGTTTTTAATCAACTCCAAATGTCATCACTGCGCATAATCAAGATAATCTTTGTACCTTTTTGGAGGGAATGCAACCAAAACATGTCCACTTGCGTGACCACATATTATTATCACAAGCAACAGCAGGTGTCGAAAGTAGAGTTGTTCTGATTCCGATATCAGTATCGGAAATGCCTCTGATACTGCCAAAAATGTGGGCATCGGTATCGGCGAGTACTGGAGTCCATGCACCGATCCGATACCACGTAATTTATTAGGAGCACCGTTAGCTCTGACACGGTTCTTCTTCGCCGCTCTTGAAACAGTTGCGCTGTGCTGTTTAGGAGGTGTGAAGAAGAACTGATCACCCAACACCTGTAGACAAGGAGCTAACGTTAGCTCATCATGACGGCGGTTTTTGCAGTATTTACCAGTTAGCTCCGTTAGCGTTGTTAGCTGCTGAAAAAATGGTATCGGAACATGTAGAAAATATAGAAAATCTTCAATCTTTAATTGTCGTGTTACATCAGGTGAGATTTAGAGTTAGAGACTGTGTTGAGCACATCCTGGTCTCTGTGTTCTGGTTACCATAATTAGTAATATAGAAGGTTCACAATTTGGCAGCTGCCAATATAAGATACTTCACTCTAATAATGAGATGTTCTTTCACGCTTGACTAAACCTGTATCCCCCCCCCTTCCTCTGACATGTCTGCCCTCTCAGGCCATCACAGTAACAGTGAAGTAGATTTGACAAGCACGGCAGGTTTCTTCATCTCAGCCTGGTAATGGAGGACAAGAATGCTGCAACTTCTGAAGCCAATTACCTAAGTTTTGCCTGTTTTCCCTTCATCCCCCTTCTCACATGGAAGGATTGAATGTAGGCCACCTACTGCAGTCCTTTTATCATATGGTAATAATGTGGCATGGCCTGCATGTTTTTATGAGCCAAGTCATCTCACATCATTTATTCTCTTTATTTTGCAGCGTGTTCTAATCTCCCTCTACGAAAAAAGTACTAAGCAGGTCCTTTTTGCAGAATAGTTTTTCTAGTTTTTGTTGAAGTGTGCCAATGATGGGAGAACGTTTACTCTGAGATTCTTCACAGTGTTTAAATAAGACTTTGGATGCTGGTGACAAAATCAAATGCATCTCTGTGGGAAGTGTGAGAGGACGGCAATACGGCCAATCATGCAAAGCTGTAGCTGCCTCCCTGCCAAAAAATTAGATTCACATAGGGACTGACTAGCAGCTTTCTGGGTAAAAAAAAAAAAAGAAAATCACAAAAATACCCTCTTAAATGTTAAATAGCACATATTTGTGCCCTATAACTGTGATCAATATATAACCAAGGTATAAAATGGACCATTAATCTGAGTGAAAGGACTCCTGCAGCACACACTACTTCCCTATGGCACTGTATATATAACAATTGTACTAAGTAAACATTGCAAGTGTTATTACTAACTTGCACCTATGGACAGTATATTTTATATCTTTGATCATAAAGCTGATTTAAAGTGCCGCGCAGCAGAATAAATAACCATGTTTGTGGTTTTATGTTTCATTTTTGCATTCAAAGATCTGCACAAGAGTCGACATATGGTGTTTGTAGCTTCATAGTAAAACCTTCTACTTTAAGGTTTGTGACTCTGTCAGAGGGTTAAACTTTAAAAAATTGTCCCCTTCCCACATTTTTGTGTGTCGGCATGTTTTGTTTTGGTTTTTTTTTGAGAGCCAGAGGGGATGCAGTGAAAAGATGGAGGAGGCAGTGCTGGCTGCATCTCATCCATCTGTGTCTTCCAGCCTTGTGACAAAGAGTCTCTCGTGATTCTTTGGAAAATAGTTATGAAAATTATAGCTGTGCCTCAAATGGAATCACTTTAGTCGGAAATGATTCCAAGTTTGGTTTTTTTTCATGGATTGGTGTTGAACAAGTAGCAAAATAAATAGGAGAAACCAGCCTGGAAATACGTGTATCTATATACAATACATGACCAGATGTTACTTTGAAACGAAGGCTTTTTTTTTTTCTTTAAACACAAAGAGACAGATAGGTTTACAAAAGAAGGTACTAACATGTCTCAATGGGATTGACCTCATGAAGAAAAAAACAGAGCTGATGCTCTGAAACAAAAAAATAAATCAGTTGCACATGTACAGCGAATAAACAGAGCACAATTATAGCCTAAGGTGCATACCGCGTGTTTTGTTATGCAGTTATAATGTCCATTAAATTTCAATTTCTTTAATAACTATTGTCGCCTTTCTACCACCGTGTCAACAGATGAGGTTCCCGTAGAAAGACACGTTTTTAAGTTTTACTTGTGTATATTGTAATTGCATAGATCGTAGACGTGTATCATTGGTATTTCCCCATATCGTGTTAGCATTTGATCGCTAACCGAGGGCCAGCTGTTAAAAAAAAGTCGTGATAGTTGCATTTTACTGTACATGCTCCGTCTGAACAAGTGAGTGAGCATCCGTGATGGAGAGGAGAAACAGACGAGGGAGGGGGAGCAAACATCTGCCTTCACAGATGAGGAGAGAAGAGGAGGCTTCCTTCTCTCTCCTCACACACTGAAGACAAGTAACAGAGATTTGGACTAATAATATGATATGATTTGCTTACCTGGTCTGTTCAATGACAACAACAGAAATACAACAGGTATTTATATAACGTTAGCATCACTGTAAGTCACATAGCTGTTGTCTGAGTAACATCAGCTGAATGATAATATGAAAACCAGGAGGGATAATTAGGACAAATATTTATGCACAGACTAAATGATGTTCCATACATTTATTTTAGCAGTCAATTGTTATTTTATCTACCAAACATCATTCAAACAAACACTTTATTGTTCTCTTTTCTGTGTTTTATGTACAGTACTTACAGTAGACTTGTGGTGAAGATGACTCTGGAGGAGCACAGAGATCTAACAGCTCAGCTGCTGGGGAGAAAACCAGTGGTTTCATACCTGAGCTCTTGAGTTTCCTTCCAAGTCTGTGACGAAAGTATTCAAACTTCACAATGTTCATATCACATATCACTTTTTATATATGGTTCTACTTTTTATAATTGCTGGTCATTTATTATATGTAAATTATTATAATATTTAACATCATTTCACACTAATTTACTTATATTTATAAATCCTGTATTCATTTCAATACTATCACACATGCATATCTATACAGTAACAGAAACCCTACAGGATGTGAGGCAGAACTCTAATAATAGTTTAGCTGAGACGTATGTTATTTGTAGACTTGATGCGACACGTCAACGCGGTGTGAGCACGTACACAAACAACACTGTGTGGATGTGAAAGTCTTCAGGTCTCCAGCCCATATGCAAAACTCACTCATTATACAACTGGGCACAGGTGCAGATAGCTTCCATATACTGAACATGTACAGCAAATGAAAACACGCTCATACTGCATGTTTACATATCATTAACATTTACCACATATAGGGCAGCATGACATCTGTGGCACATGCTGTATGTGCGCTAAACAAAAAAGCTACAAAAATACTATTACTCCCAATACATAATACATCTGTATACAGTGTATTGTTAACGCGGAAACATTTTATAAAATTAAAAATTTTATTTATAAAATTATATAATATAAATTTTTTATAAATATGTAAAACCTTGGGGAATGTTACGCACACCCATTGTAAAGGAAAATCAAATAAAAATAAAAAAGATCTATTTTTTACACTTTCATAAAGTTGTTTGAGTAGTAGAAGTATGAAAAGTTGAATTACATTGAGTTTTCAAACAAAAGATGTCTGGATACCCCATGTTCACAGCAACAACAGAAAACAATGACAGTAAAAACGTTATTAACATTGTATCTTTGAAAACAGTGTTTTACAATATGCAAATACATTGAAATAGTCCAAATTGTATGATTAAAAAAAGAAAGAGATGAGAAAAGATGAGTTGACAGATTAGATTAGTACAACAAATTGTAAGAACCCCTTTTAAATTCTATGATAGAATGATGATAGATGTACTGTATATGAGGCCATTCACAGGGATCCTACATTCCTTTATTTTTATATTAATATTGAAACAATCCCTTTTTTTTCCTCTGTAACACTTAAAATCTTTAATTTCTCTTTCTTGCCCTCTCTCGCTCACACACACACTAACATGTGGACCTCCGACTCATCTGTGCAGTCATTAAAAGTGCAATGTTGTTCTTGTGAACAGATATGACACCATTGTTTGTTTGAATTACAAATGGGTGAAGCCAGATCTGATCTCACGTGAACACAAGATCCAGGACACTTTTGAGAAACAGCTATAATCAGGTCACTGAGGACAGATGTTACTTCTACATCTGAAAATGATCCACGACACAACAGTTATACACAATGGTTTGAGACCACCTAACGCGGGCCAAATTCCACATAGGACCCTTCCTGCATAAATAAACAACCTACAATTGAGTCATCAGACTAAGAACATGATGTCTATTTTCTCATAAACTGATTGATGGATGCACCCAATAAAATTACCAACACATGTCTTTGTTTATCGATCACACTGTCATAAAAATGTCACTTTTTTTTTTTTAATCTCCCCACTTCCCAGTCGAAGTTATGATGCAGTATTTTAATTTTAGATGTTAGAATTTTAGCTAAATACTACAGCGCCGTTCACTGTGTCCTGATTTAGAGGTGAAAAGATAGAATAAGTTGCAGATTCTGTTCCATACTTTTATTCCTTTTTTTTCTTTCTTTCCCGACATTACAACAATATTTTATGTCATGAACTAGATCCTCTGAATGGGAACTCTATTCAGTCGCTTTCTCTTTGCATTAAAACTCCAAAAATAGTTTGCAAATCTCAAAGTGTTGAAGTCATTTGTCAAGTCAGCTAACTCTTTTCCCCCCTGTCTTGTGCTATGACTCATACAGACATGTATTCCACCAGCTGTTCTGAACAACATCTACTCCCTAATGTTCCGTGTTTGACAAGTTCTCGGTTCTCTTAATTGTCTTTATGTGGTTGTGCGTGCTTCTTTTCAGTTCTCAGAAATATTTCTCTTCAATGTATGTGTTTTTTTTTTGTTCAAGGTTAGCGTACGTACATTCAGAATAATGCACACAAATGACAAAAGAAACTGCAAAGATACTGTATTGTATATTTCAGTATTATATTTATGTTCAAGCAATCTCAGCGGGTAATAAAGCCTCTTTGTGACTTTTCCAATTTGGCCGCTTGCGTCGTTATAGATTAACAAACAGAAAATGCTGATCGTGGGTTTGATCTCACCCTCGTCTGTCACATCCTGACAGTCGGAGCCTCACACTGTCAATATACACTTTTTTTTTTTTTTCCAAATGATTTCAAGTCTTTATTATTAAATTAGCCCACACGAAACCAATTGCCCTGCACCGTGGTGTCGTATTAATTCAACGCAAGTGCCAGTCATCTTTGCTCTATTTCGTGTTTGATAGTATTCACGGTGTAGCCAGTTTGATTACAAAGTGTGGGCATTGATTTGAAAACTAAATAGGGAACATGTGAAAGCTGTCCTTGAAGTAATACCGTAATGAGACAGCTCAACTATTTGTCGTTATACCACTTGTCGTCTGTCAGGTGAACCTGTGGGGCAAGTGTTGAACCTCATCAACATTTGCTTACACAAATAAATGCTTCCAAACGTACTGGCAGTGCAGGCAGCCTTAGGGCGGAGTCGTGGCATTGTTTCTGAGATGAAAGTGGCAAACTCTTCTGCCTAAAGAGATTCAAACTAGGTCCTCAGTGGCCTGATCCACTATCTTTTTTTTGTTAACGCATGCAGACGCGTACGACTCTCCAAACTTTATTTATATGTGCATCGATGTTCATAAACCTCCACCCGATGAATTCATTTTCCATCGGAAAGGCTTCTCTCCCCTGCACATGCATATTCATGGCAGCCTGGTTTGTGTCCTTACATTTTCACATTCGGTGGAAAGTTTCTTCTACTTCGCAAAGACAAGACAGGTTGGCTTGGTTTTCATCCTCAAGGCTCACAACATTTCTCTTGCTGGCCATGAAACAAGTAATTTCCCTCACACCTCGCAAAATCTGAGCTCTGCTTCTCCGGCTAAATAAGACTTCTCCACGCTCTCTTTTACATACGTCTCATGCAGCTTGCCATTTACAAATCCTGGGCACCCTCTTCCCCACCTCCTTTTTATTTAATTTGCGTGAAATAGCAACATTCTTTTTTTTTTTTTCGCTTAATGTTATCCTATCTGTGTCACATTGGGGCTGTGAGAGTGTGATGTCGTGTGTGGTAAGAACTGCACCACACACGACATCTTCTCCAGAAACCCGGGCTGAATCCCTCAAGAAAGACGATGAACCGCGATGCTATCTTTGATTAGCACGTTTTGGGGAAAACAAGTTGCACACGTATATAAAGCTGATGAGCAACCAGTAATTGCATATTCTGTGACTGCAAGAGAGGAAATGACCTTCTTCTTTCCTGACAGAGAAAAGGCAAAACACGTATTTTTAATTCCCAGCTAGGCCACACCCCCCCACTTACTGAGCCTAGTCAGAGTCAAAATACTGCCGGTATTCTAATAATACAAATCTCATCTTGTCAATAATCACACAGATGCTTGCTTCAGACATATTGTACTTGTATTTGCCTCTATATGTCCACAATTAAAGTAGGAAAGGTAGGAGTTGCAATCTGCAGTATGACCACTAGATATCACTAATTCTTACACACTGGACCCTTAAATAAGGAAGGCATTGAAGGAGATATGTAAGAGCCCTCAGCGTGTGCGCACCAGTTTGAAAGTTGTCCTATTGCTTTGTCATTTCTTGTCTTCCGATTGGCCTTGACATGCCAAATTGGCTGTAATTGGCTGTGAAGTCAACAGGAGCCATGCCCACGTCGACAGGAGCCGACGGTGCCGCGCTCCCCACCCTGCCGAGGGTTAGAGTTAGCCATCAGCGGCCGTGTGTCTGTGTCGGTGTGTCCCAACCTTTGGTATCTGTGCTGTAGCTGTGGAAGGCAAACAAAATATTAGCTGTGTTCACTGATGGGAATCCAGTAGGGGGGTTGTCTATTGTGATGTTTCGAAAGCACCACATCACATCAAGCAAAATACGGCCTCTCCCCACAGTGATAAAATCGGAGTCCATGTGGCTGTCGACACACGCAGTAGAGTGTAGAGCAGAGACAAGCACTGTCTGGGAGTGGCCATACCAAACTGGCAAGCAAAACTAGGGATGGATGGTGGTGGAGGTGGAAGTGGGGGTTAATGAAGTGTGTTGGGCAGCATGACAGCTCTGTCTGGTCTGTTTGCTCAGTGCATGTCTGTGCTTTGTGTGGCAACCGCTATCCCAACCAGTTGGAGTGAGAATGAACTGACAACACGGATTCATGCTGCGTGCCTTTCGCCGGATCAAAAGCGGGGCCGTGTTTCACCTGAGCCTCCAGCATGATAATGGTCGGTCAAGATTGATAGTTCTCAAAAAAAAAAAAAAAACCCAAGGAAAACAATTCCACACAAATGTGAATGCAATTAAATCCAATAAAAGAGATCTGAGGTGTTCAAAGTTTAAGAATAACCTTTTTGGGAATGTAATCAATTATTTAGACTTCATTGTTAATGGTCAAAACATGTTTTGTTTTTTATCTGATTCAGCTCATTGGCATATGGGGGAACACAGGTCCTGGGTGTGAATATGCTAATTCAATTTTAATCTGCTTCATTCTTTTCAGCAATTCAATTTCTGGCATCATTGCTGGTGCAACACTAAGATGCATATTCATCTTCTAGCAGTTAGCATAGCTGCAAGCCATCAATGTTATGAGGAAACCTTACTATTTACAACCTGGGACAGCACTCAGTATTTATTATTTCATCTCACTCCATTTTATTTAATTGTATTAGTGCCATTTCCCATTGAGTGTGAACAAGGAAACCAAAGTAAAAGGTACAAACAAGTCACGATGGGATGCTGTCACTAAGCACCATTATGCTGTATTTTCCATCTCATTTTGTGAATTTGTGAATTCATATTTCATGGCTGGGTGAAAAAAAAAGGACAGACCAACCACCGGCAGTGGTAATGGTGTTAATCTTTTTTTTTAGCAGCTTCAGCAGGTTCCAAAATTCTTAATCGACCTGCTAATTTTAGAGTGAAAGATGCTTGAGCGAGAAATGCAGGTGGCATTTAATGCAAACGTGTATGTTTTGTTGGCAGACCTGCTGCTACCTTTTAATAGTCCTGCGGTGTTGATTCTGGCACAGCAGCAGTACAGACATGTTGCTGCGGAAGAGGCTACTTCCACTGTAATGTGTTTACTGTCTAATTTGTGTCTCAGCAAGAGACCATATATCCTGTTTAGGGAGTGACACCTCCCCTCCTCCACTTTATGGAGCAGTGCAGGCGTTTGATGGGGACGTGAACATGCCGCGCTGATGGATGAGCTTGTCAGTGCAGCCCCATGATGCTCTGCTCCCCACAGAATGCACAGGGCAGGAGAAACTCAATCATATAGAAAGCCCCTCACTTGAAATGTAGTTAATAAGTCATTCATAGCAGCTGAAAATAATCCTTTTAACAGTATAACGCTTCACTTCACGTGTTTCTTTTTCAGTTTCCGGTGGGTTATAGGGTGTTGTCTTTTATCCTATGAGAAAAAAAACAACACATTTTGCTAAAGAAATGCTAATTTATAGTGTCGTGACGACTTGCTTCTTTTACCTGATAAACATGCCCAAGGTTGAGGCTGTACATATGTCAGAGAGCTGTTTTCTTTTTCTTTTCTTTTCTTTTTTTTTGAAATCACACTATCTGTTTGTAGTTCATACTTCTCCTTGCCTTCACTCGTCTGCCTCAGCTGCCAGAGCTACGATGTTGAACACTGTGCCTCTAATGTCAGGGATTCAGCTCTTGACTGGGAGTTTGATTCCCGGAGGCAGAAGTTCTGAATAGCTGGCAGGTGTTTCAAAGTATTCAATTTGTGCACGTTCGAAGACAAATTCTTGAAGCACTGTGCTTTAATATGTACCTTTGAGTGACTTTCGGCACTATTTTTATGCCTCTATTTTTTGCTCGCTATATTTTTTTTTTCCTCATGCAAAAAAAATCCAATCAACAGCATTCCTGAGTGACGCCTAGAGCTATTCTATGGGGCTGAATAACTAACAAGACACATTTCAAATTATAATAATTATAGCTTCAACCTATTTCATTGCACATGTATTACTTGCGTTTGGTATTGAATATATTGGAAAATACATGTGACTGCAGGGGGTGAAGGGCATTATGTTGCGCTATAACGGTGTTCTGATGATGTGACCTGCATTAGAAATCAACCTGAGGCTGTGAACACTCTATTACACCATTTAGTGCAATAACTGAAACCATAAGGTTTTTACTCAAATAATCAAAACAACATAAGAAAAACTCCACATGGTTGATATACCTGTGGTAACTATGGTAAGTACAAAGTCCTTTTCCAACATTTGCTATGGTTGGTAGATTTAATATGTGTCGATTCCTGTGCACGTGCAATTAAATGAAATAGAAATTTAAAATAACATTTTGCCAACGACTTTTAGTTTAGTGTCTCTCTGTATGAGTTCCTACAATTCACAAACACAAGCTACACAAAGTAAAAATCTATAATTTTTAGTTTGTTTCTAATAGCTTGAAAAATAAACCATTCCCCACCTCAAGGTGTGCCCTCAGAGGAAATATTGCACTTTTTTTTTTTATTTAAATTTAAGATTAACACAAAAATGGCAATTATTAGTTGATCTGTGGTTTTATTAAACATTGGACCATATGGCCCTCAGGTGGTCGGCAGCCCAGCTTTATCTGCTCATAAAGGAACAGGACCTAGTAGGAACTGTGTGCGTTTCTAACACAGGAACTATAGTACCAGAGACTTACTTGAAGAACTATGTTCCACCACAGGAACCAGCAACTAAATGGTAGTTTTCTGGCCTGAAAAAGGCCCCTGCTTGGAGGGTAGTATTATGTCTGCTGGCCCATTTCCACAAGGGCACATAAAATATTCTTACACAATAAAAATCCAGCAGTTCATGTGCTCTGACTTTGCTTTGTTACTAGAGCAGCACAATGTGAATCTCCCTCTTGTTCAAAGTTGCTGTTATTCATTCTGATAAATCACAGGATCTTTGTTAGCCCCTCTGTTAGCTCAGCTGTTATAGTAGTAGTAAATTTACTAGATATCGCAAGAAAATGAGAAATGCTAATTAGCATATTTGTGACATCATCACACTGTATTTGCATTTTGCTTATGTCTTTACATCAATTTGATGACATTTGGCTATATTTACATGTAAACTGATTAATGAGATGGACATTTTTCACAGTAATATTTTTACGTTATTTGGACAAACATCACAGATTAGTGATTGGTCCACACACGGCCAGCTGCACTGCACATTCACAGTCTTTGACTCTGTGCCAGGGTTATCTGAGAAGTTACAAAATCTAGCAAATCTGTTTGAAGTGGAAGTTTGAAACACTAGCTCCACCACTTTACTCAACAGGAACAGACTCCATCTCACTCTCCTTTGAGATTGTGTAGTCACCTCACACGAGGCACACCTCACGACGTAGATCAAGATGCATCCTTCACAGACGTGAAGGATGTTAAGTTTGGCCATAAAGTTTTTGTTCACCCCCCACAAACAGACAGGACTCAACATAAACTCTACTCTGTATTTATCACTTTCACTGCAGCAGTTATGAAGCGCCAGCACCTCAGCAGGCAAACACTGTGCGTCTTGTGTGTGTGTGTGTGTTTACAGAGCAATCACTCCACCACCTCCCACCCACAACCTTAGAAGGAATCATTTTACATAAAGGCCATAAAATAATGATCTTACAGATTCACTCTCATTGTCTACCACTTTATCATCCATCCACACGAGAGGTGCTGGAGCCAATCCCAAGTGACATAGGGCCAAAGGCAGGTCACACCCTAGACCAGTCGCCAGTCCATCGCTGGGTAAACATATAGAGACAAACAATTTAGAGTGTCCAATTAACCTCTGCATGCTTTTGTACTGTGGGAGGAAAGTAGAGAACCTGGAGAGAACTCACAGAGAAGTGTGGCTAAAAAGTAGTAATGTCACCTCTGTGTAACGTGTTATCTTTCTGCCTCATGGTCGACGGGAGTGGAACAGCTTGTCGTGGCCGTGGGTTATTCACAGTTTTACTTCCCTGGTCTTTCACCACAGTGGGAATGCACAAAACAGTGGAACCATTTACTTCCAAAATGTTCCTGTAAGCCTACTAAGTATCTGGAACTAATGTTTGTGGTAGAAAGGTTGTTATTTTTTACATCCGTGTGCTGCCATTGTCATGCAGCAGTTTGGACTTTCTTCCTTCTGTTTTTGCATTTGTGGACTGTTTGTGTGTTTTTAGTTTGAAGTTCTTCCTAATGTGTGTGTCCCTTGTCCAGTTTTACTTTCTGTGTTTGTCCTGTTTGGCATGGTTTCCCTCCACAGTGACTGTCTGCCCCACCCTGGTGTGTTTCACCTGTGTCCAATCATCTTTGCCTCCCTAGTGTGTTTCATTTCCGTGCTCCACAGGCTCTTTGATGGTTTGTCTATTCTGCTAAGTTTTGGTCCCTTTCCTGCTCCCAGGACAGAAATCTGTCCACACAGAAATGGCATTTTGGGAGAACCTGAAACTGAGTGGGAAAAATCTCCAAACATCACCCTTGTGCTTTTCGTGTACTTCGGGAAAGCAAGGATGTCATAGTCACACCTCTGATGTTCACTCTGGTCTTGGATCGCGAGCATCAGCCTTTTTCTTTCCCAAAAAACGTCTTCCGTTTGCGGCCAACACCTGTTGTTGGCACCAGTTCTCCTGCCCCTGGAAGTTTGACTGTTGATTTAAGTTCTAATCTGCCAAAACATCCCAAAGATCTGGTATATTTACACATATCTGATGTCAAATAAAGTTAAAGTTAGTTTTTATTAATCCCCTTAGAGAAAGTATTCCTCTGCATTTTGACCCATCCTACAATTAGGAGCAGTGGGCTGCCACACTGAGTAGCGCCCAGGGAGCATTGGGGGTTGGGTACCCTGCTCAGGGGTACCCCAGCCCATTTTGGCCGGGTGGGGATTTGAACCGGCGGCCCTCGGTTACAAGTCAAGTTCCCTTTCCACTTGTCCACCTTTCCAAAAGGTTTGTTTATGTTTGAATACAGTAGAACTAATAGTAGTAGAATTTAGTGGGTTTTTTTGTCTTATAGTTGTGGTTATTAGTTTTGATGGAGCCTCCGGTTAATATTATTTTTGTAAATATTCCATGTAATACTGTAGTAAATGTGATGTATCTCAGACTGAGAGACAAACATGGGCAAGAATAAAAACTATTTTCCTTAACTGTTACTAACCTGGAATATGATTTTAATATGTATAGAAATAAGACATTATTCCACAACAATATGTAAGAAGAGGCTTCGCGTCTCTTTAATCCACACAAAAAATAATAATTCAATAATATGAAGAATCAGCTGTAAAGGATACACAAAGTTATCCTTCAAAAGGGGCAAACATCGGCACATGAGAAGGAGTTGGCGGTTATGACACATCGTCGTGACTCGCTAGACTGTTATTGAAGAAAGAAAGTCACTGGGGGTCTGAAAAATCACTAAATATAGCAACGACGTCACTAAGTGGTCAACACTGTTGTTTGGTCTGTTTGCTTTAGGATAACTTTCTTTCCCCTGGCTCTGTTCGTTCTGTCTCCATTTCTGTGATTGTATCTGTAATGTGTATAACGTCTTCTCCGTTGTTGGTGTCGCATTTAGAGTCATTTTGGGGGGTTCCATGTGGATGGAGACATTTCCCGAAACAATGCTGTGAGTATGGGAAACTTTTTAAAAAACGGCAAAGAAAGAGATTGTTTAGATGTTGTCCTGTCACCATGTGGATATGGCCATAGCTGCCTTTTCTTGTATGCTGACGAGATGGCACTTCAATCCAAGATTCCTGATGTCACCATAGTTATATAAGGTATTGAGGATCCACCCCTATGTCAGGCAGGTACACAATCTGCAGTGGTCTTACCATACAGTAGAACCAAGACGTGCCACTCTGGGGTCTTCATTACGTGGGATATTAGTGCCACTGGTCTGTAGCTGCCATGGTATTTGTGATGTATTTGTCTTCCAGAGCAGTTGTACTCTCCCTAGCTTATTGCTCATATTGAAGATGATTTACACAATTATTCATAGCCGATCAGCACATGTTTTGAGGAGCCCGCAGCTGATGCTGTCATGACCCCCAAACTACTTCAAATTGATTTTGTCGAGCTGAATTCACACCTGGGTAGGTGTGAATTAATAAAACAGGAAGGAAACACACAAAGAAGCAGACAAAAAAAATCCTCACTTGCCCACTTAGGTGGTCTTGTGTCTCCCCCAAGCTCGGGTCCTGCAGACTGAGGGACCACAGTTGTCCTTACTCCACATCTTCTCTAGTCCCTCTTTCAGGTCTTTCTCAAGCTTCTTGTGTTCCTTCTTCTTGATGTCACTTCTGCTGGTCAATTGAGGTGTTGGCTTACAAAAAAAAAAAAAATACTCTTTCTTACTGGGGTTGTAACATTCTTTCAGAGCTCCAATTTATGGGATGGCATGTTCTTGAAGCCCACTTCTGATCAGCCCTGGATCCTCAACACCTAGTGCTAGCCTTCTTGACCCGGGTGATGTCCGAACCAGTATTTCGGTCAGTTGAAGGACCTTGCCTAAGGGCCTAAATGGACGATCACATCCTAACCAGGGAACCCCAGTCCAGTAAATGACAATAAATGAGGAGAAACAGCATAGGCTGTGTTCCAGTTAACAAAGAAAAATTATGACCAATATAAAATAGATGCCAAAGGCACACAAGGAAATGGTGTCCATAAGTTGCCTAAGGACCAAAGTGTGTAAGTGACAGTGGTGCTAAAGTGCTCTTGCTAAAGTCCTTATTATATTGCATCAGTATAATAATATAATAATATTTATGTTCCTTACACTTCATTAAATGTACACATGTAAATGTCCTTGTTGTAAAGTAGTTGTTCTGACTGTCACCATCCTGGAAATGCATGCAGTTTACATGACTTGCAGAATGTTCCTTATCCTCTTCTCGTTCACACATACTTTGGCGAGAAAGATGAATAATCATGCAGATTCAAGGCTGAACAATTGTGTGTGTGCACTCAAAAGCAGATTATGCAGACACTGCTTTAAATAATTGCAGTTTATACTCATCACTTACTGTAAAAGTAGTGTACGCACACACGCAAAAAGCCTATAGAATTTCAAATTCACATTTCCATAAACAGAAGTCAGCACAGAGTAGGAGAGAAATAAAAACCCAGACGGAGACACTGGATATGTCCAATAATGGCTGCCATATCTGCTTTAGTGTTTTTCTTTACAGCCGTCACACTGTAAACTGAGCAGAGAGAGACACACGATATGAAATTTCAACTGCACCATTCCCATATTCATTGCACATCAGCTGCACAGTTTAAGTGATGATATGTAAACCTATACTTGTGTCAGAATAGCAATGATACAAAAAAAAGCATACTTGTAGTGCTTGTTTATAGTATTATACGGGAGGATATCATGCTGAAAAGATTAAGTCTGCAAATGAAATATCAGATGGTGGCTCATGCAGGCGTGTGTTTGTGCAGGCAGTCTGTGATATGTGCAGCAGCTCTGACAACTGACGGGTGAATTATGAAATATAATGGTTATTGATAATTTTATAATATCATAATATGGTTCTGCCAAACAGCGTGTATTTACCTCTTCTCTCTGCACACCTGGTGAACGTAAGTGTTTCTCAAAGTCAAGGATTCTTCCTACTAACTAGTGTGTATCATTATGTCTGGCAAAATATGCATGTGCAAAGGAAAATTACACATACAAATACAACAAATGTATCCTTGTTTGAATTCTTAGACAATAATCATAGTTTTTGTAAAAGAAAAAACTGAATCCTCAACACATCAATTTTCTACAAATGGAATACACTCCTTTCATGTATTTATTTAGTTATTTAGTATTTATTCATTTATTTACAGTAAACCAGTTCTTTCTAATGAAAATTCAGCCACCAGCCTTGACTTTCGGAAGCACCTACCATGAATGCAAGACCTACAGCAGAGGAGGCGATGACACACACTACAGTATATTTGCTTTTCATTAAAATGTGAAGAATGGCAAAGGAAATGCCATCGTTGTCTTATTAAGGCCAATTCTTGCTCACCAATGCCAATAACTGACTGCATGATCAGGAAACGTTTTCAAATGAAATCACAATCAAACAACACATATTGATTTTTTCCAGCCTTGTACCTCGTGTCGCGAATGCAGCCCCACTCTCCTGCCAGAGAACAGTGAGTGCTGTCACCGAGGAACACTGCGTTTCCTCTCAGCGATGCTTCAACAGACGCGTCACTCTGTACTGTTTGAAAGGCGAGGATTACTTGCAGGGAATATGTGGTTTATGACAGTAATACAAGTTTGAAAAAGAAAAAAAAAACAAAAACAACATTTGGAATGTATAACAAATACAAGCCTCGCATCCATCAAAACCCCATAATGGCACTGACTTCCCCTGCTGCCTTGTGTGCGAGATGGCCCTAAAAACACAGACACAGTATTTCTTTGGCTGTGTGACCCTGGAAGTGGGTTTGGGAGATTTTATGACACTCACAAAAAGGTTTGCCAGTTTTGCTGACCACATGTCTCACACTGCCAGCAGTGCATTACAGATTTCCCTATTCAAAATTGCCGTAGTCCTGTCCCTGTATGCAATCTTCTAGCACACTGCAAGAGAAACAAAATAAGGAAGTGTAGTAGGAATGACAAAACAAGTAAAACATGCTGCTGTTGAGTCGGAT
Organism: Solea senegalensis; assembly: GCF_019176455.1. Taxonomy (NCBI): domain Eukaryota; kingdom Metazoa; phylum Chordata; class Actinopteri; order Pleuronectiformes; family Soleidae; genus Solea; species Solea senegalensis. Next base: position 15,726,235 of record NC_058033.1, read on the forward strand.
TAGGCAACATCCCGGAAAAATACACACTTCCTGATCGATTTATGGCTCCGGACATGCCTCAGTCTGTGTGTCCTTTTCACTGTGGTGTTCTGCTTTCACAGTTCAGGTGGCTGAATAATTCAGTGCAGTTGTATAGGCTAAGAACAGCTATTTACTGCAACTGTGGAGCATCTTTCACAGGAAGTGTTATAGATCAATATATTATTATGTTTTGACTGGATGCTGCTGCCGATGTTATTAAAGCTAGTACTTTGTTTCTAAGTCTTTTTTTTTATGTATTTGTTGAAACCCATAAGTTAGTGAATAGTGTGAAAAATGCCAGAGGAAGTGAATCCAAAATTGTTGTCTGCAGATTTGCTGCAGACAACAGCTTTCTGTGTTTTTCGGGGCCGAGCTTTGATGCAGCGTTTGGAATGCAATGGCTGTTTTTTTTTTGTTTTTTTTTCTCTCTTAAGTATAGTTTGGTACTACTATTCTTCACATTATCTCACAAAATTGTCACACATCAGTACAAGACGAGTTGCCAAGTACAAGCTTTTTAGATTTGCAGATGATACAGTGCTGATTGTTTTTTATTTAAAATAACAATTTCACCCGCTATCATCAGGCGATAGGAACCTTTATTCAGGACTGTAAAGACCATTTTAAAGCGAAAGTGCTCAACTTTTAGTGATTTTAGTTGCTGTATTATTGTTATTGCCTCTGTACGGTCTATGTGAACAGTAATGATGTAACATTGTTTGTATGCTCTGTCCCGGCTCTCTCAAGTAATCCTATCAGACCTGACTTATGGAGTGTTTGTGTATACAGGGGCAGCACAGAAGACAATATGTTTTTATCACATCAAACCAACAACAACGGCTTTTTTTGTGTGTGTGTTTGTTTGTTTTTGAGCTGTAGAATTCACTTCTGAAACTTTTTGTGGACACTTGTGTGAAAAAAGCTACTAGACTTAACAGCCTTGTGTGAACTTGCGGCAATAATTTGAATATAACAAACAATTATTTATATATATATACTGTATTTTCAACAATGATAGGCTCACATGGACTCATTGTCTACTTAATGGAGAAATGCAATTTAGCGCATACAGTAAATTGTATTCGGACAATTAAGACGCGTCAGCTATTTGCATGAATTCATAAAATAACAGGAAGGGCAAAGATGACAGCACAGGCAGACGAGCCAGTGAACCATATTTTGGGATCATTCGGCCACTTTGCAAAGACACAAGAACACATGTATTATTGTGACTTCACAAAACAACATAAAACCAAAACCCATAGAAAAAAGTGGACAATTTTAGTGTTGATCCACTCAATATTTTTCTTTCGTGGCTTCAGTGTTAAAAATACTTCGGTGACACAAACTGTGTAAACTGAGTAAATTTTCATAGAAAAGGCCATGTTTATTATTGTAAACTTCAGTAGACAACGACTATGTGTCAGTAAGTCACACACTAAGTGTACATCCTTGAGTTTAATCACAAAACTCTCCATTTTCAAGGATGAAACCGTTTTATTGAATAACAGTAACACTAACAAGCAGGTGAGTTGAACTCTTTGTCTTGTACAGTTGTGTGACTGCAGAGTCGAAAAGGAAATCAAAGCGATGCGTCTTCTTCTCTCGACCAGATCAAAACCACAAAATATCCTGCTTTTAAGTATCTCGATCAGCTTTCCTTTCATGATTCCCTTTATGCTCTTTGCGCTTGCATGACAACACATACCATCGCAGGTTTATGGCATCCACAGTCACATTCACTTGTCAGCGAGTGACGTTCTTAAAGTGGTGAGGGTAAGCTGTAAAGTGAAGCGACTCCTCGTCAAAGGGAGTCTCTCGGCTCTTTAGAAAGTGAACTGTGTGTGAACCACACAGGACTGAGGCGCTCCAGAGAAGAGTAACAATTTGTCTGCAATAGTGTCTCTCCATAGCCACAAGTGCTTTAAACCCGTGCATGTAAGAAATAGCACAGACGCTTTGGCTGCCATTCACTTCCATGTACCGCAAAAAAACCTGCACCGGTTTTTGACAAAAATGTGAAAGAGCCTGAGTGACAGCTCACACAGGCTGCAGTGGAGTACAGCTGAAGACATCTGTTTCACATCCAAACGGCGCACCAATCAATCAGCAAAAGCATCCCGACAGCTCCAGCCATTCATACTGCCTTTGAATCACTGTTTTGTTTTCATATAAGTGCGATCGCCTCGCTTCAAATTCCACTTTTTCCACTCCGGGGCTTTTTTTTTCCCGTGCTCTGTGGCATCAGTATGCTTGGATGGAGATGTCAGGCTGACAAAATGTCATGCGTCACTTTAAGAGTCTGACCACCATGATTCATGAAAGTGCATAACTCAATCAAATGACAGAGCCTATGAGCTACATTTAAGGGAAAAAAAAAAAAATAAATAACCTGCAGACAATGAGTGGAACACACACACACACGCTATGATTTTGGGATGTTCCTTTTGCCAAAGATAACAATAGACTGAAAGCATTTCTATGCAGTTCAGATAAGGAATATGTGACCTTTACAAAAAAGCCTTGGAGATAGAGCTCGGAAAAAGTTTTTTGTAGACGTGCTGAGAAAACTTGGGGAACTCAGTTGCTCTCAGTTTTTGACTATCGTGAACAAGAGCAGCATCGGTAAGAGGTAAGTGGCTGCTTGCAATAGCAGATGGTGGATTGATCAATAAAAAGTAGCTTTTATCGCATAAACTCTAACCATCAAGTAATTCCTCCTTATCAAAACACAAATTGAACCATTCAGTGTGTTTTTAAAGGGACGGCACAGCCTCTAATTGAATTGGCGAGCCTTTCTGTGGAAAATAAAAAAAAAAATATTTTTTTTAAATTGTATGGATCTTTAAAGGAGCTCAGTCAATATTGTTTTTGAAATAAACTGTTATTTTTCCAGTCTTTTCTAATATGATGAGTCTCTGCTTAGACAAAGAGAGGTGAAATCTTTTCTTCAGCACAAGGAAGCATTCGTTTGGTTTATGAAAGTGCAAACCGCCTTTTCCTGGCGTGAACCAGCGTATACGTGGTTATCTCGCAGGGGTGCAGCGGTTCGACAAGCCCACGGTTCGGTTTGTATTGTGGTTTTTGGGCCATTTCGTTTCGGTGCAGTTTTTATTTTTTACACATTAAGGGGAAGGAATACTTCTCAAAAACTCATTGTTTATAGTTTCATACTACCATTTTTCACAATACAATTTAGTGGCTTTATGTGAAATGAAACTCTAAATTCAAATTTAAACTGCTAATCTCCTCAAAATCTCCTCAGCACACTTTTCCTTTAGCAAAAGTAGCTGGTACTTTTTAAGTACCTGCTCAGGCGACGTTTCAAGCGAGCTGAGCTGAGCTGGTACTTTGCGTGATGTCATCAGACTGCCGGCCACTGATTGGTCAGAGACAGGAAGAGGCATGAGCAAGACGTCCGACACGGGAATCAAACCGAAATGTAGACCCATTAAAAATACTTAAAAAATCCTCGAAACGTGCGCTGCGTCACTCCTATCGTGACAGATAAATAAGTCACGTATAAACACAGTTGCCTACACAATCCGCTCCGTGCAGAATCTATTTATAGAGGATAAATACACACCTTTAATGTACCAAAATACACAGTGGCTTTCGTGTTGAGTGTTTTTTTTTTAAGGTTAAGGGACGTGATTTGCTTATCTTCACAGCTCTGTGTAAAATTTTGAAATGAGACGTCGTGATGCTGCATTCAAATCTTGACGTTGCCTTTTTTTTGAGTCCACTCTTTCATCATTGGCTCATCACCCGCCTGAGACGGTGAGAGGCTCGTCTCGTACGACTGCAACTCGGATTTCAGACAAATACTGTATTAATACCAACGTTCCACTAGCAGACATGTACCCAGTCGTGTCCTTTTTCCCTGACCGTGTGTACATGAGGAGTCGGTTTGTCCTGCAGGGAGAGCAGAGGTACAGCTTCTCTCCTGTACAATAGTCTCTGTTTTCTTACGCCTGTGGCGTAAGCTGAGCCGTCAACTCTGTACAGACAAACACTTAAATTCACACCGCTGCATAAGCACGTTTTATGATGTTTGGCCATCTTTCCGAGCGTTGTAGAAAATCTTGGAAAATGATTTCACACAAAGATAATTGAATGAATTAATTGCACTTACTAAATGATTATTACAAATGGATAAATGATCTTCATAAAAATGCCTATTTCTAATCCCCATACTTAAAAATATATGCTTTTCTCTTCTTGAAAAATGATTATTGTTAACCATGTACTTTCAAATGTACAAAAACAACAAAAGACAGAAACAAACACTAAAGCCCATTATTATTTCTTGATTAAGATGTCAAGTTTAGTTCATGACTTGCATTCCTGAACAGAATAATTAGTTTTAGTGGTTGAATGTGACGCTTGATTCACGCACACTTTGCAGTTTCCAGTTCAGTTGCAACAGTCATTGGCAAGTTGAGGAAAAAAATAAAGAAAAAAAAACACACCCACACAAACAAGCAATACAATTCCAACCTCTAGGCTCAGGCTGTTGTGAGGCGACAGTGATAACCAGAGAACTGCTGCTTAACATGAGGCAAACAGCTGACTTCATTTTCATAACGAAATGTACAAAAACAATCCCACAACCGCTTTGACAATACTGGCATACCCTCTGGTTTCGGGGTTCTTTCCCGTGTCGTTAGGAGCAGAATCTTTCCCTTATCAACCTCATCATCGTTTTCTTCACCTTGCAGTTAAGTCTTCAATCACGGTGTAATTCTGCCCGCTTCACTTCCCGTCGCACACCTCATTTGTGGAAAGCAAAGAAGAAAAAAAATCATTTCAGCCCATTCCTTACACCAGTGAGCAGAGAATAACAGGATCGGGGAAACAACCAAGCCTAACTTGTCAGTAATTCAATGTCTCCATTAAAGGATCATGATCTGTTTTATGATTCATGATGGCCGCGCAGGAGAGTGGTGTAATTGGAATATATGAAAAGTGATGGCTTTCGCAACAGGATTTCACCGCTGTTATCAGAGCAGTTACCGTTCCAGTGTCACTTCTTCTTTCCCTTTCTACTCGCGCGTCGTGTGCACATCAAAGTCACGTTCCCGCGGTGTGCTGCCGTAATGAACGTCCTACATTGCTGCTGCTTCAATCCGATGACCTCCTGGCGAAATCTGCTTCTTAATTCATCAGCTCCCAGACAATAACAGCAGTGTATTACATTCCCAGCATTCATGTTGGGTTAAAGTATAACTGAACTGCTCTTGTCAGCGAACGGCGTATATGTCTATCTAGTTAATGTTATTTATTGATCCAGATGCAAATCTTTACAGTTTAGTATAAAGTATTGATATTAAACATGTGCCAAGGCTCATTATCGCAGACTCCTCCCCCTTTTATAAACACAGGAGCTGTCGCTACGTTGCCCGCATGAAGGTCAAGGACTGGGGTGCCCCTGCCCAAAGTGCCCGACCCTGATTGCTTCCTAGGCTCAGATCAGGATGATAGGATAAAGGCAGAATTCACAATCACTAATCGGTGTGTGTGCAAATACAATTAATTCTAATTCTAATTCTCCCTCACCCTCACTCATCTCTCAGCCCACTTCTTATTATTTGTCAAAGGCAGTTGCAAGTTAACCTCAGAAGAGGGGGTTTAGTTGTATGTTCTACATTCCCAGCTTTAAAGTTGTATTGTTCTTAATTACATTTCTGCTTAAGTGGCGTGCTTCTTCACGTCTCTGCTATTGTTATTATTTTTATTTTTATTTTTATATATATTTTTATTTATTTTATTAGTCTTTTCTAAGACTAACAGTTATTTACTGGTAGAAATGATTTCCAAAAAAAAGCGAAGTCGCTCAAATGTGGGAGGAAAAAGTCACTCACAAATGGACTATTTCAAATTGTTTGGGTAATAGTTGAAATGCTCAAGCCTTAAAGGGATCGTTTATGTTGTATGAAGTGTGGTTACACTGATTATAGACCATATTAAAACATATAGGTATATATGTAAATCTACATACAGATATACAATATTTAATTTGATCTTGGAGACATGTCACGTACCAGCCTGCTTCAAGACCTCCACCACCATCCCTGTCCCCAAAAAAGCAAGGGCGACAGGACTTACTGACGACAGACCTGTCGCTCTGTAGTTCTGAAGATTCTGGATTCTATCCCTACATTAAATTCACCACCTGGACCCCCAACAGTTCGCCTACAGACGATGCTGTAAACCTGACCCTCTAGGTCTATGTGGAAATGATCCATTCTGCATTTGATTTATAATACCAGTAAAGGTGTCTCAATTAGTAATGGGAGTCCGGCTCTTTTCAAGGATTCGGTTGTTTTGGCTCAGCTCCCTTAGAAGAGCGGGCTCATACAGCTCCCAAATGGCTCTTTGCTGAGTCTCACTCAGAGCCTTCTTGTTTAGCCTAATTTAGCGATTTTAAAGTGTGTTGCAAACAGTGTTTTAATTAGTGTTTTCATGAAAGACTTATTTTTGTGTTGTTGTTTTTTTTGTTTTTGTTTTTTTATCACAAAAACACATTTCAATTAAAACTTTAAGTGAACAACTGAACACAGAACCTGCACCTAACCAACCCACCAACCTAAGCCTGTCTCTGTCACTCTGGCCTGTATCACTGCACTGGCTGTCTTTGGAGTTGTTTGGAACGTTCGGCTCTCCCCGTCGGGAGCCGACTCTTCTCGTTCACGACAAAGAATCGGCTCGTTCGCGGAACGACACACCGCTGGTCTCAATTCCTAGTTCCAACTCTTCTTGAGCAGAAGCATGACCTCAGTCATGTACATTAAGCTCTCCGTTTAAGGCTAAAACACAATAACAAACAACACATATGAGTGGACACCAGTGCGACTGACAGCTGCTATCGTCCAATAGGAACAAAGTTGCAGGTGACATCTGTTAACTTTGCACAAATTGTACATTTTGAGACATTAAAATGAAATGTTTTTATTCTTATGGATGTTTCAGCCATTATTATCTCACTGTAGGACAGCTTTTCCAACTGGAAGTTTAACACCAAATTCCATAATTTGGTGTTAAACCAATGGCATATTGCTCCACTGCTGCATTCATCAGTAAGCTGGACTATGTTTTTTGTTGACTTTGGTATTCAATCTAGTGACATACACTTATTTAATTTAAATATTTCAGCAGTAAACCAGTAGCCTCAGGAGATAAAAAACAAAAAAAGTGATTTTCACTGTGGACTTTGGTTCACAAGTGCTTGTTTCCAGTTAGAGGTTAGGCTTTATGACTGTGTCCATTTGACTGACAAGAAAATGTGCGCTCTAGAAGATGGACAAAACATGTTTTTTGTCTCGTCATGGTGCCGTTGACAGTAAACATATAGGAAAATACCAACCTTATCATTGGACGTCTCCCTCCTCTCAACAGAGTGCATGCTTGACCTTCACTGGGCAGAATGATATATGTGCAGAAAATAGAAGGCTCTTCCCACATTCATCTGCTGAACGGTGGAAAGTTTCTTTGCGCTCACCTCAAAGCGGAGTTCAACGTGTGCACGTAAAGGCTGCGAGTGGTATGGAAAACCAATCACAGCCTTGTGATGTGATGTGGAAACTTGATCACGCCTGTGAATGAACTTGTCTGTGATATGGGGGAAGCATTTCGCGTCAAGCTTTGCTGCAAGCAGGAGTGCTGTGGCTTATTGTTCCTTTTATGATTTGCATCTGAATGAATTAACCTTGAGCCAAAGAGCTCCTTGTTAGATAATTGGACTGTTTCTATTCGCCTTTCCACATGCCACAAGGTGGTATTTATGGGTGAAAAGTACATTAATCCTGTAGACCATCTTCGATTTTTATATTGACACAAATACAAAATATGATGCAGCGACTGAAATATGATACATTTCTGTGGAGGCACGTTAAAACAAAGCATGAACTGAATAACAACGGCCGCAACCTTGTCACCTATTCACATTTGCTCTATTTCAATGAGCCACTGACAACATTTATGACACCCATAAACTCACTTTGATGATTTTTAACAAACAGAAATACAAGTGCCTTGAGATTCACATGCATGAATAAAAAAAGCAAGTGGGAAAAATGCAAATTAAAATAATACGTGTTGTTATATTTGCCTGATGTAGATGAAACATCACCAGCTTGTTTTAAAAAAAGGATGCTTCGGGTTTATGGCATATTCTTAAGGTATGGTAGATTTAAGCAAAAGTAGATTTAAACAGGCTCTTGTTTTGCGGCTACTGGCTAAAATGTGCTTTCCCTTGTGTTACACCTGGCAGTCATGTTTTCAGTAAGACCAGGTGTGTGTGTTTCAAGCCTGTTTCGGTCAATGCAGGTACTGTACACTACTATCAGTGCTATATTATACTGTATGTGTCAGTACTTCATACACGAACACATGCCCAAAAAAATAACGTTTAAATGAGTGAACACTGCCCACGTATAAATGTCTGGTCAATAAAGAGTTGACACTGGGAATACGAACGTACGCCCCTGCTCACAGATGAAGGTGATTTAAACTCTGTCAACAACGCTGAGTCATTATGTGGGGAACGAAATCCCTGTGATTTACACGCAGGACATGAGTCAAGCCTGTGAAATCTGACGAGGGACAAAAAGTTAAAATGACTTCAAATAGACGTCTGAAGAAAAAAAGGACGAGGATAACTCGACAGAAGTGCGTTTGCCTTGACCTCTTTAGTCTGAGAGTTAATTGAATGAAAGAAGATGAAAGTGAAAACAAGAATATAACGGTCTGACTGCAAGGCGCTTTGAAAGCTTGAATAGACCGAAAGTGCACGTGGAAGCTCGACATGTCAGATTCACAAACACTGATGCCACGGGGGCTGACTCACCTGGTTTATTATCGTATGTGTCTTTTAGTTTTATTTACACACAGCTCATTTTTCGTGTTCTGCCCTGTGTTAGTGAAACTAAATCAGCCCGTTAGCATCCAGTCTTTAGTTAAGATGTGTACAGCTGGTCTCGTGGCTGTTCATTCGGCAATAAACACAGATTATAGCCTCATTTCATGTCCCACTGCCATTTCAATTCACTCGCAGTCTGTGTCCCTGGCAGCTGATCTATAATAGGTCAAAGAGTCATTTTGGAAAGATCAAGGGTGAAATTAGCCGCTGATCAGTGGTTTGCTTTAACGCTTATGCTTCACCCAGGCGCCCTGATTGCCACTTTAAATGTAGAGGACCCAAGGGTTTGCTCTATATATATATATATGTGTATATATATATATATATACATGTATGCTGAATGTGCAGAATCTTCAAACTCTACCATTGCGATTTTACAAGGAGGCATGTTATGTATATTTGACTTCCAATCAACCACAGTTGGCAATCGATGGAGTCGCCCCCTGGAGGCCAATCACTGCTTCCATCATACTTCCTAGGGATTCAGCACACTATAAGTACTCACAATCCTTTGGGCAAGCACGTTAAATGTATTAAAGAAACAAATAAACACGTACAAATATAGGAGACAAACACTCCGTTATTGTAAAGACATGTATGGCAGCACAACAAACAACAATGAAGATATAAATAGGAGAGGTGTGAAAAGGAAAGAAAACTTCCAGAAGGATGAGATGTTTACCATTTTTCTTTTTTTTTTTACTTACTTGTGTTATATAATTTCAGAGATTTAATCAATTCTAAGGACAAAAAAAAATGTGTCTATATGACATTTTCCATGCAAAATCAATATACAAACAGTTGAATCAACACAATGTTTCTCGTGTCCAGTGTGCAAGATAATATTTGTAATTTATATATGTATATATATATATATATATACATATATATATATATATATACATGTATATGTATATATGTATATACATATATATGTATATATATGTGTATATATATATATGTGTATGTATATATATATATGTGGAAAATGTCCTATAGACACATTTTTTTTGTCCTTAGAATTGATTAAATCTCTGAAATTATATAACACAAGTAAGTTAAAAAAAAAAGAAAAATGGTAAACATCTCATCCTTCTGGAAGTTTTCTTTCCTTTTCACACCTCTCCCATTTATATCTTCATTGTTGTTTGTTGTACTGCCATACATGTCTTTACAATAACGGAGTGTTTGTCTCCTATATTTGTACATGTTTATTTGTTTCTTTAATACATTTAACGTGCTTGCCCAAAGGATTGTGAGTACTTATAGTGTGCTGAATCCCTAGGAAGTATGATGGAAGCAGTGATTGGCCACCAGGGGGCGACTCTATCGGTTGCCAACTGTGGTTGATTGGAAGTCAAATATACATAACATGCCTCCTTGTAAAATCGCAATGGTAGAGTTTGAAGATTCTGCACATTCAGCAAAGTCTGATGGCGTTTCAAGTAACATCTGCTCTCTTCTTGCCTTCAAGCGTGACTGCAGCCTGCAACGAAACATGTCCTAACACTTTCCCCCACGAAAGGTGAGCTCCCGGGGTGATAAGGTTGGTGGACGGGGTCATCAAGCCAAGACTTCAGTGAGTGATTTCTGTCCCCTAAGGATGGAATTAATACGATGAAAAGCTGAGAGCACGGAGGTTTAGAGCAACTAAATGTCAAATCTTGTTCTGACCAACAAGACATCTTTCCATGAGCCTAATTCCCCAAGAGGCAAGCGTGCGCCTCACTCCGAGAGATCGGATTCACGTACAACTGATTTGCAATGGCTAATGTATTTTGACACTAACATAATTCCCGGCGGGATTTTCATCATCAACAGAGTGAAGAAGTGTCTTTTAACGAAACAAATCTGCCAAACTGCGAAATGCTCGAGCAGAGCAAAAAATGTTCACTGACTTTGCAGATTGCAATACGATAGCAGCAAAGTCACTGGGGTGGTCGCAACACTTGGAGTAGACTGAGGAATAATCATGGCCATGTATTTACTCCACTATTGTGTATCCTGTAATCGTGCAGTTTAACCAGAACCAAAATGTTATTGCCACATTTTTGTCCTAAACACACGCTGTGGATGTGTCTCTGGTACCAAAGTCATGCAAAATGATTACACCTACAAGCTTTGACCTCATCCCTGTTTGCAGTGCACTCACAACAGCACTTCACACCAGAATATCAATGCTTTTTTATAGAAACATTTTTCAATATCACATCATGCAAAAAAAAAAAAATTCAAGGCAAATGACTATTATATATTTTATACTTGATGATGTTTTGAATAATATTTGAATTTCTAAAAGTTGAAAAGCTAATTTCTGTTTACTTTTGATTTGCAACCCAGAAGTGGCAAAAGTGTTTAATAGACCTACAAACAATTTTTTTTTCTTCCCCTCAAACACTGGCATAGTAGTTTGCAAATAATGAATGCATTTTCATATTTGATGATCCCATTACAACATTTGTTTTAGTTTTTTTCAGTTATATATTAAAGGGAAGCAGTTATTGTGGGACTGTTCACTGAGAAGTGTATTTAAACATGTGCTATTTGCGAATCATTTGCTGCATTTACTGACAAAAATTTGCACGTTGCGGTAAATGGGTATAAAATGTTGTTTCAAATTATAGCACTTAAGATAAGTGGCTGAGTGTGTTTTTCAGGACAACGATGATAGTATAAAAAGACATGTTCTCTCCGTGACGTTGTGGGTTATTGACAAAGTAATGACTGCACTCATTTCTGTTTTTGCCTCAATCATTTTCATCACTGACAGCAGAAATAATTCTCAAAATGACGGGCTACTTCATTGAACTCGTCCTAGAAAACCAAACAGAACTGTTAAAAACGGCATTGTTACCACTTCACTTCATCAAATTAGCATTTCATTCATTTGTATTTTCATAATAGAAAGAGAAATTCAACAAATACAGTTATGTCTGTGTACCGCTCCAGGCTGCACTGAGTGTTATTGTTCCACTTCCACTCAAGATTTCCCAAGCACCAGATATGCACCAAGGAGGGTTTAATAATATCATCACCACTGATTAGATTAGTGCATAATCAGTATTTTGTCATTTTGATATGTCCCACCCCCACCAATCACACACATGCACGCGATCTAAGGCTTTGAGCGTGCAGACGCGGACAGCAAGTTTCTTTCCTCGGCCTCAAACTTTTTAAATACCTCCATATTAAAATGCAAAGATCTGATAAAAAATGCTCACTGTGTGTTTTAGTCACTTAGACCTCATGAAATATTTCCCACAGTGCAATGAAGCAGACAAAATGAGGCAAGTGGATGGCTTCTTCCAGGCCTGGCCACAGCTCTCACATTAGACAGCCCATCAGCAGGCACATTTGCACAGGGGGAGCACACTAATGGTGTGATTAGGCTGGAGGTGAAGCTCAAGGCCTCAGACGCCCAATAATCACAGAGACTGTATAGAGCCCAGTTTAAGCACTATATCAGTTTGGCATTAGAAAACACACCGTTTTGTCATTTAATGAAATAGAAATGACATTATCTTCACACCGACACCATTAGAGTATTTCCAACACTGGACATGAACCTTAGAAGCTGAAAAGAAGGCCATATGGCAAATCTCTTAATCCATCTCAATCTGGGCTGTGATGTAAACCAGGGACAGAGAGTACAGAAAAAGAAATCTGTTTCCATCCATCTGGGTTCAAAGATCCAGTACAGCTGTGCTCAGTAAATCCACAACGTCCCTTACATTATGGAAGCAGGATGAGGGGATCATGACATGTAATAGTTCTAGAAATCCACTCAAGGGAAAGATGATGTAAATCTTGTCTTTCAGAATCCTTCTGCTCCAAGCACAGCGGCTGGGATGTTTCGCAGTGAACTCTCATGACCCAATTTTTCACAAACCTATTATTATTATTGCTATTATTATTATTTTTGAAAAAGACAAAATGCCAAATATGAATTAGTCAGTGCCTCTCTTTCTGATAAACGAAGCTTAGCAGTATTTCACAGAAGTCTTACCGCACATATCTGCTAAGTCACAAGCGCATTTCCTTGCTATCTAAACTCGCAGCAGCTCATTCTCATTTTCATCATGACATGCTCTCCTTGACCCAATCACTCGTACGCTGCCAGATTTTATAAGCACTCGCTCACTCTCTCACTCTGTGCAGTCAGCTGTCATTTCATCACTGCGATTATTGCATGACCCCCTTTCCAGCCGCGCATCACCTCGACTCAAGATGCCTGAGCATCTTCCATCAGCTTTTTAACCAGAAGCCCTTAACAAGACCTACATCTCAATTTCGTGTGCTCCTCTACTTATCACCACCACTGGAAGCAATGATGTACAGGATATGATCCGAGCCAGCACGTCCATGTGGGCCTCATACGGGTTCTATTTGGGCAAACAAAATCAATTTAAAAGTGGTTTGTCAGTGGTCTCCATGGGGGGCCCACTCGTGTTTGGCCCATGTGACTGAAACCATATGGGATCTGCATAATTTGTCCACTTCAAGCTCATGTCTATAGTACCCACATAGTACCCATGTAGCCTGGTACGTGTACTAAGGGCATGGGCTTGAAGTTGGCCTCCATGGAAACCAAAATGTAACCCTTATGGGGCCCACACACTGCTCTCTGCCTTCACTGACATGTTGCTATACTTAGCAACTTAATCTGCTCTGATAGCACAAACCCTGGCTCCTGCTGCAATTCCTAAATCTGTCATGTGGAGTTCAGATCACTATATAAAGGCGACAAGGGTATGAATGCTACTAGCTAATAGCGAGCCAAGTACAAATTACAGAACAATGGCTATATTTGCCAAATTATGAGACCATTTTTGCTAAATGTATGTGTATAGAGATTTTTTTAAGATACTTCATTAATCCCCTTAAGGAAATTATTCTCTGCATTTTGACCCATCCTAGAATTAGGAGCAGTGGGCTGCCACACTGAGTAGCACCCAGGGAGCAATGGGAGTTGGGTACCTTGCTCAGGGGTACCCCAGCCCTTTCGACCTGGTGGGGACTTGAACCGGCGACCAGCCAAGTTCCCTTTCCACTTGTCCACAGGCTGCATTTTAAGATTGCTCTACACAATCCCATCATGCAACACTCCATAAATGTATATACCAGGCAATGTATTTACCATTTACCATCTACCGGGCAAAATTAGTTTGTTATTTGTTACATAAATGTAACACATTAGACGCTACGAGCCCCTTCTTGTTTGCAATGGTGATGACAGGTTGACAGATGAGGTGGACTGTGGACTATGTGTTTTGCAGATGACATTGTAATCTGTAGACAGAGTAGGGGACAGGTTGAACAGAGCCTGGAGAGGTAGAGGTCTACACTGGAGAGAAGAGGAATGAGGGTTAATAGGAGCGAGAAAGAATACCCGTGACAGGTGGTACGGTACAGAGTAGGGTTTATTCACAGCGTATAATGTACAAAAGAGAATGGTCTATATTGGCGAGCAAATAATACACAGCGACCAGCTACAGACTTGTCCACAGACTTCCCTCCTCACTGTTGTGACAGTTCCTCCAATCATCCGCGTCCGCCCGCTGCTCCATTGACTCCCAGAGAATCTGAGCTTCCCTGGAAGGGACGCTTTTTTTTCCCCACATTTGTCCAACCAAGCTGCGCTCACCGCAATGAAAAAAAACCTATTCTGTGGCGTTCCATAGAGAACAGTTGTAGCTGAGCGCACACTTAGAGCAACCACAGGTAGTGACAAGTGTCAGGCCTGATGTGTGACAGAAGGAGAGCAGCGAAAGGGAAAGGAAGGGTCTACCAGACGATGGTGAGGCCTGTTATGATGTATCACTTGGAGACAGTGGCACTGTCTAAAAGACAGGAGGTGGCGCTGGAGGCGGCAGAGGCGAAGATGCTGAGATTTTTGTTGGGAGTGACCAGGATGGACGGGATTAGAAATTATATTCCAGGGACAGCTCAGGTTGAACGGTTTAGAGATAAAATAAGAGAGTCAAGGTTGAGATGGTTTGGTCACACGCAGAGGAGGGACAGTGATTATATTGGACAAAGGATGTTGACGATGGTGCTGCCGGGCAGGAGGAAAATAGAAAGACCACAGAGAAGGCTCATGGATGTTGTGGAGGACATGAGGACAGTTGGTGTGACAGAAGAGGACACAGGGGAGAGGACAAGATGGAGGCAGATGATCCACTGTGGCACCCCCTAAAGGAAGAGTCCCAAAGAAGTAGAAGCATTTGTGACATAAATGTCACGTAACTAATGTGCTTCTCATGATTTATGATTTAAAATCTTAACCGAAAGATGTGCAACTGACACAATTCAGTTTATTTCATTCATTTATTGATAAGGAAATATTATTTATTGTTAACTTATCAACAATTGCTCAAGAAAAATGCATGAACGTTTGCAGTGCTATGTCTTAATGTCATTTTTTGTATTCAAAACATAGTTAAAGTAAAGATAAGTAAAGCATGGGACATACAATGCATTATCAGTTATGAAAATCATTACTATGATAGAATGATTGCAATGATTTATTTTTGGTGTGTGGTGGTAAATTAATCTTTAGAACACAGTTACTTTCGTCTTATGTCACAAAGAAGCAATTAACACGCTGACTTGACAAGTTCTGACGCAGTAATATTTACAGCAGCACCGTAACATTGCCTCATCAGATGGAAGAATATTACTATACTGAGAAAAGAACGCTTCGCTTTGTTCGTTTCGTCTTGTTTTTTCCACTTGCTGGTATTTTTTTGCAGGCACCGCTATTTCAGTGTGCAAAAGGCAGGTATGTTTCTTTTGTTTAAGAATGCACAGTGCAGAAGCTGTCGACAGCACTTTTTGCACAATAATAGCTGCAAGAAAAGAAGAAATGGATACGAGGTGCCACACTTGCCTCCGTCCATTGTGCTCACTTTTCACTCCCCCACATGCCCTCAGTGGTTTCTGTCATGTGGCACAAAAAAAAAAATGACTAGAGAGACAGAGTCTAACTGGAGGAGAGCACTTTGATGAGGATCCAAATATTCCTAGAGAGGAATCCCTTCTTGACTGCTGCCTTCCAAACATCGCTTCCCACACTGAAAGGTAATGGGAGCTGCTGCGAGCGCGTAGGGCACCAAGTGTGTAAGAACAGACAGTGTCAAAGCGTTGATCAGTCACACACACACACATAGCTGACACTCTGGTGAAGCAGTGGTTAAAAACGAGCAGTCTTTGCACTTGAGAAATGGTGCAATCTCTGGTCAGGAGACAGAGTGAGGAGTGAAGTCACTCCTGCCATTTCACCATAGATGAAATGCCCGCGAGGCAGGGGCATTAAACAAGGCACGGAGGAGCAGCAGTGTTAGACCTGCTCTCA
Organism: Solea senegalensis; assembly: GCF_019176455.1. Taxonomy (NCBI): domain Eukaryota; kingdom Metazoa; phylum Chordata; class Actinopteri; order Pleuronectiformes; family Soleidae; genus Solea; species Solea senegalensis. The sequence continues at coordinate 15,742,530 of NC_058033.1, forward strand.
GGGCAACAGGACGAGCTTGTAGGATTTTTGCACATGGTGGCTTCAAGCTGTGAGTGTGTGGGCACACACACACACACACACAGGGTTGTATTTTCGGCAAATGTGCCTTGTTGAAGCTGTAGTGTGAAAAATATTAAATAGAAGCAACTGCTATATTCAAACCCTTGTCAAATGAGTCCAACAGTCTCTGAGCTCCTTGTGACTCTCTGTGTGTCATCATGTCAGTGTTTAGTTCTGACGTCCCCCGTCAACATATCTGTGCTGCACACAGGAAGCGATTTGTTTAACGTCAACACAGACGGAGGCAACAGCAACATATTGTGGTTGTAAAGTCAGACGGCTGCAAACAGGATATGACTGAAAACGCAAGGAAGCACCCAAGAAAAGTTTCAGGAGGGAATTTCTTCTGCTTCCTCTGATTCAAACTTCTTGCCCCCATTCCACCCCTGCACTGTTGTTGTACACATACATACATGCATACAAACACAAATGAAACAAAAACAAACAAGTGTAGGGGGTTCAGGCCCCTGTATCAAGTGAGGCAACATCAAAAAAAAAGAGTAATAATAACATTAACATTAAAAATGTTAATATTATATTAGTGAATTTACTTCAAAAGAAAGGAAACAACAGCCAATTCACTGATTCAGTCTCACATATTTAGCCGATTACCAATTTGGATTAGGATTAACAATTCACTTTATAATTGATCAATCACAATACCACATCAATGGATGAGATGAGCGGTCAGAAGCATGCACATCCAGAACTAAACGCTGAGAAGCATGGACATCACTAGCCTCATATTAACCAACATCTAGACATAACAACGACACTGTGTGTAAGCGAGTAAGCTCAATCCAATATTTCACAAGATTAAAAGGCCTATGCTAGGCCCAAAGTTAGCTGGTTGGAGCTAACTAGGCTTTGGATCCTTGGTTGATCCTTAGGCAGGCTCTGGTGTTACTGCCTATGGGAGGATAACAGGCTGTTTTTGAGCCTGCTTGGAGATTAGCAGAGAGGGTTCTCTTGCTGCCGGGTGCTTGTTTAGCTCGGTACAGAAGGACCTTCAGTTGGAGAGCTGATGTCTGGCCCTTGGTGTCTTGCCTCCGCCCACAGGGCCTGGGCAGAGAGGGGGGTCAGAGGGTCACACACACACACACGAAGAGAAGATAGCTTTACACTTAAGCATTTGGCAGACACTTGTATCCAAAGCGACTTACAAAAGAGGAATAAGCTCCATAGAAGAAGTCTTTGAAATAAATCCACTAGATAGAAACGGTGGACTGACAGAGGGTGAAATTGCAGAAGTGAATCCAAGTGCAGAAGGAGACACGGTAAATGCTAGGACAGAAGATGCTCTTTGAAGTGCTGTGTCTTCAAGAGCTTCTTGAAGATTGACAAGGACACGCCTGTTCTGGTACCACTCAGTAGGTCATTCAGGTTTTTAATGACATGTGGGGTCATATATCTCAAACTGACCAGTGAGGTGGGCTTTACACTAATGTCTGGAACATGGAGCTCTTGTGAGACTGAGTTTTATAGCCCTCTTAGTCCTAAGGTATTTTACATTTTCCTCAATTCTCAACCATATTTTGTTCATTTCATTGTTACAGTGGTGATACGCATTCTGTGTAATTACACATAAATAGATGTTTAAAATAAACATACTGTATCGTTTATTAAACATATATTACAACATACAATTTGGCATTGTTACGCTCCCTCTGTCAGGTCTGATAGTATTGCTTGACAGAGCCTGCTTCCAGATAAAGGACGGAGCATACAAATAATACACTGCATCTGTTCACAAAGACAAAAACAGAGGCAGAATAAAAACATCATCAACAACCCCCTCCCCCAAACAAAAAAAAAATCCCCAACTGTTTTTTCCACTGCAGCTTTTAACAAAGCAAAGTCGGGCTGCAGTGTAACATCTGAGGGCAACGAAACGAGCTTGTAATATTTTTGCACTTAGTGGCTTCAAGCTGTGAGTGTGTGTATGACATCGCTTACGAACTCCGGCGACACACAAACACACAGCGCGACTTGTTCAATCGGGAAAATGAATTATACACTATGGAACGCTCCCTCTGCGGTGACAGTCGGGAAAACTCTTAAAGGTGATTGCCCCCTCTCTAAGTCTGTGGCCATACATTTTTCTGAGTGTGTAAAAGGCGTGAGAACATGTTGAGTCAGCAGTCGAGGACGTTTGGCATAAAAGCGTGTCACCATCCCAACATCTTGCACTCAGCAGGAAGTAACTCAGCTCCCTGGCGTTGGTCTTGTTTGGTTTCCGTGTTGTTGTTGTTGTTGTTGCAACGTAATGAATGACATGCTTGTAGTTTTTTTTCCTCATGAGCTGGTTTTAAACGGCAAGCAGTGAAGTACTACTGCAGAGACTGTGTGGGAGGAAGGAACGCAGAAAAAGAGAGACAGAGAGAGGGGGGGGGGAGAATGGGGGTCATTGTTTGGGAGCTTGTTATATCATCAGAGAGTAATAATTGCCGTAATTAGTGAGAATGTACATCCATCTCCTTCAGATCAGCTCACGGAGAGAGGGATACATTTGACAAAAGGGCAAACAGAATGTGTTGTTGCAAAGCTTACTTCATATCGGACGTGGGGGGCAAATCTCCGTCTGTGAGCAGCCAGTGATAAGAGTCTCTGGCGATCCATAATGTTTGTGTGCAGTAATTAACTGGAGGTGAAGATTAGGGGAGATTTCTTCTCTGGAGTGTACACATCATGTTGAATTCATAGTCTGACCTAAGCCCACAACAATGAGCTCCATTTATAGCTTCATGCCCCAGCTGATTGAGAATGGGTCTGACAGCGATCAGAAGCACACTGTAATCTACCCAGTTAGCATTTGTCATTGTCTTGTATTTATGGCATGTAGATCATGCATTTTAATGCATATTTGCATGATAAGCTAAACAAAAGGAGACATTTACAATTGCGAAGATGGAAGATGTTCACAGTCCTGGTTGGAACTATTTAGCCGTCAAACCTTGTCTCAAAATGATGCTAATGATGCTTCAACTGCATTCCCAGTTTTAACATAATTAGCGTCTCTGAAGGGATATAGTTTCATTCATTCATTCATTTTCTATGGCTTAATCCCCCACATGTGGGTCACGGGGTGCTGGAGATACCAGCTGACATAGGGCAAACGGTGGGATCGCACCACCATGGACAGGTCACCAGTCCATTACAGGGCACACACACAGAGACCAGCAACCATCCACTCTTAGGCAATTGTCCAAATAACCTCTGCTAATGTTTTTGGACTGTGGGAGGAAACTGGAGGACCCAGAGAAAACCAGAAAGGCCATTGGTCAAACTGGACCGCAAACCGGGGTCTATTTGTTGTAAGGTAACAGTGCTAGCCACTAGAGCGCTGCGTGTCCCAGGGATATATTTTCCGAAATAAAACGATCTTAGTTATTTACATGTCTGCAGACATGCATGTATTGTTATAAAAGTGCACCATGTAAGAATTACTGGCATCTCATGGTGAGATTGTCTCATTTTTTTACTCCCTCGCTTTCTTCCCAACCGTGTCAGGGAACTACGATAGCCTCTGCATACCAGAAAGAATAATACATGCACAGTGTGGCCGGTTTTGTCTGTCCAGCTGCTGTAGAAACGTGGTGGTGCAAGATGGCACGATTGAGGGACCCTCACATAATCACCAGTGTTATTGGGCCCCATTGAAATATCAGCATGAATAACGTAGTAGTGAATATATTGGGGTAGAAGTGCAGAGGCCTGAGCTCTTGGGCCCCTGGGCCCTGTAGGCCTGTTCAGTAATCCATAAAAGACACATGGTCAAGGCTTGGAAAAGATTCTATTTTTTCTTATTCCATCAATATCATCTGCATAAAAACACACTCTGTCCGCCTTTGGTTCCTTATTTGTCTGCACTTTGAACATTTTGTCAAATTGTATTTGTATTATTTTTGTTTATTTATGCCTTTTTTTGTCGACAATGCTGATTAAGGCAGCAGCAGTGGCACGTGGGTAGGCGCTGTGTGTTATGTAGGGCTTTGTGAAAACGCGTCTGACAATGGCTTGCATGGGACAGACATGTTTATGCACTGCACTTTTCAGTTAAGCAGTAAGTTGCGCACGGTGGTTAATTAGGTGGTTAACTTGAAGAATGTGTGTGTCTTTAAGACCATATGCTGCACAACACAAACTTCAGACTTTGTTGTTACCTGGCTGAGCGAGAGAAACACTCAGCACAAGAATGACTACAGTGCTTCCATCCTTGAATATGAACAGCACTTGGATTTAAATGTGGAGAGCCAAGACCTTTTTATGATTACACATTAGCAGCTCCAAGAACAACTGTAAACTGGATGTGCCACTTTCCAGTGAATCCATTATACATCCATCACCCATCTTACAGAAGCCACCTCTTGTGCTCTCTGAGCTATATGGAAAGGGTTTTGACTGTAGAGGCTGTTCTGCTATTAACAGAATTAACTCCAGCCAGGAGCGCAGCTCAGGGAGAACACACCAATTCCATTATCTCAGCTGGACGGAGGCCATTCTCTCTCTCTCTGTGCCACTCTGCAGCCAAAGTGCTCCAAGCATGGAGCCCGGCGAACCCCATTGTACGGAGACGCCACATGCAGCAACTCTCTATCAAAGTCTTTCTGCCTGAAATATTCATCCAGCTGGAAAATCACATTTGAATCTTTAGAGGGGGGAAAAAAAAGTACAAATATTTGATTTGATTTTGCTTTTACGGAGGGAGTTAAGTGGACTACAGTGAACTGTGACATATTTGGTTCATTTTCGTTTACATAAGTCACCTTTGACATATTTTCTCTGCATTTTTCTGCACGTCGAGCAAACACGAGGAGTAGTACAGAGAGAACCGACACGAGCTCATCATTTTCATTGTATAGTGTTTAATCTTTCGTTGTTCGTGTTTGTAAATAAATTCAAAATGATTTTATATCAGAATTTATATCGGGACTGGACTTTATTAATCTTTGTTTAATGCATAGCCACAAAGGAAGTCAGCGCAATGTATAACTTAATGTCATAATGGCATAATGTAATGGTGGCGCTTTATAAAGTCTAACAAACTCTTTATAAACTTTGTGATAGAAACATATGTGTACCGTTATTAGGATAGAATAGAATAAAATAGAATAGAAATACTTTATTCATCCCAAGTATTCATCAAACACTTTAGCTAAAAGTATATTGAATTGGGATGCAAGTGCTTGCTTGCATCTTCTTCCAATACAATACTTAAAATAAAGAGTATAAACAAAAATGATAAAGAATGAGAAATAAATGTCCGTCTAGAAAATTTATTTTCAATAAACCAGATGCACGCTAACAACAACAACTATATTACCGAATACAAAGAGTGTTTTTTCCCAGTGTTATTGAGCCATTATCCGATGAAAATCCACTGCACTCGTTGGGGCTTGACCTTCCCTTGGATCCAGTTTGTTTACACTTCACAGTCCATTTGACACATACAAAGTCAAAATACAGTGGGGAAAAACAAACAATTATTCTGATTACTGCTTCAGACAAATTGTGTCATTCGCGACAAAAAGCCATCACTAATGAAGATGGTCATAATTGACTGTGTTTACGTCTCGCGGGAAGGGTGACGTTGGTGACCGAAAGTAATTTGAAATCGAAAAAAAGAGGGGCTGAAATTTAACAAAACAACGACGACAAAAAAAAAAAAAAAAATTGATTTTCTGACATAGCTTGAGAGCTGCTAGCACATTTGTAAATGAGTGAAAATATGTGAAATTGCTGTTTACGGTGACATGTAGTTACTTTCTTTCGACGCTTCTACACTTTAAAAACACTTTTTTTTAAAATCATTAAACAACATGTGTTTTTCCAATTGAAGTTAACGGAGCATTTTGTGCTGGTCGCCGTTTAATGATGTCATACGCTCTGCTATGACTTGCTATGAAACAACAGAGTGAGGGAATACATATTTAGCATCACTGGTTAGCCAGTAAGTTTATTACAACTACTCATTGCCTTTTTGCGGCATGTTCTGAGACGAACGCGCAGCAAGTCCCGTCATCACAATGCCATCAAACTAGGTCTTTTGTCATTGTTGTGATTGCGAGGCCCCTTGTGTCACAAATGACATACTGAGTATTAAGTGACTTTGAATATGGTTATTGTTGTCGTCTACAAGCATCTCTGCTTGAGGGATAATAGAGTGAAGGAAGAAAATATCAAGTGAGGTGCAGCTTAATATGCTTTTGTTGATGTCAGAGATCAGTGGAGAATGGGCAGACAACAGGCAACAGAAAACTCACTCCTTAAAACCAAACAAGGTATGCAGAAGACCGTCTCTGAACGCACAGCACATGGAAAAACCTCCTAATCCAATGCGGTCTTATTCGTACAGCACTCTTAAAGACAAAATCGCTGGCCAAAGTGCTTGTATAGTAATATTAAAATCCATAAAAGACAATAAAACAAGTAAAATGTATGAAACGCAATAAGAGACCAATGAAATAAACAACATCAAAGACACATTTCACACTGTGTTAAAAGCCAAGGAAAATGAGACGTGCTATAAGAAGAGATTAAGAAAAAAAAATAAAATAAAAACAGGCGGTGAAGAGGTCTGCTTAATGTAGAGAGGTTAGTTTTGGAGCTGCTGATCAGCTGACCTGATAGAGCTGAGAGGAACATAAGGTTGAATCAGGTCAGAGAGCGAGGGGGGGAGCGAGACCAATGGGGGGGGATACAAAAATAAATAAAATGATTTTAAAATTGATTCTCTGACAGACAGGGAGCAAATGGAGGGAGGCCACGGTAGTGCTAAAAAAACAACAAAAAAAAACGAAATAACACAGCAACAAAATCTGGACTGGCTGCAACTAACCTTGAAGCAACCTTGGAGCAGATGGACTAGACCAGCAGAAGACCTCACCAGGTGCCACCCCTGCCACTTTATTAGATGTCCTGCGTACCTAACATACACTGTATATGCAAATAGATGTAGTTTGAAAAGTTAAGCCTCGGAAGTGGGATAGAAATAGCACTTAGCCACCAGGGGGGCAAATCCACTGTTTTAATGGAAGTCTATGGGAAAATGAGCCATTTGATTTATATCTTTAAACATGGTTTCATGCTCTCAATCACTTTAGTCAAAGTTTCTTTATTTGTCTCCCGTGGGAGAAATGATGGGACCATGATGCAGTGCAATACGAGACATACAAACATAATAAATAGATAATACTTGGCTTGTAACCGGAAGGTCGCCGGTTCAAGACCCCACCAGGTCGAAAGGGCTGGGGTACCCAACCTCCATTGCTACTCAGTGTGGCAGCCCACTGCTCCTAATTCTAGGATGGGTCAAAATGCAGGGAATAATTTCCCTAAGGGGATTAATAAAGTATCTAAATTAAAAAAAAAATAAACCTATAACTTAAATATCTGTGTACATACAAAACCCCATACACACATGGGGGTGACATTGGACAGCTTCAAGTTTTCAATAATGACAGTGTGTGTCAATTTCTTACGCCCATATCCTTTTGTTCGCGGTAACTTTCATTTAATTCTAATTTGCTTATTCACACTGGTGTCTGCATGAGTTGCAGACACATGCCGGCACCAACTGACTGAACTTGGATTCAAAGAGCCCTCACAGGGCGGTGCTTTCATATTTCCCTTTCTTTAACTAATATGTTTTCACGCCGGCATATTGCTGCAGAGTGAAGGAATAGCAGGCGTTTTGAAGTCCAAAGACTGGTTTGCGCTAAGCACGTCCCGCGTTTCGCTCCCCGCGCTGAGCACCGGCTTGAGACGAGGACACGCGCTTCGGTGAGTAAGAAACGCGGTTGACAGCAGTGGCGCGAGCAAAACAAAGATTTCAATCACTTAACAACGGGGTCATCTGATAAAAATCTGTGGCCGCTTTGAATATGCGAGGACTAAACGACGATGTTACATGCGAGAACGCGGCTCGTTTTAAATGTGTTATTTTGTGACTATTTGAAAACCTTGAAAAACCAAACGAGGCAGCCGTAGACCAGCATCTCCCCGTGTACCTGCAGTCTGAAAATGATCATTTTCTCTATGGACTATAGCTCTATTCTTGTCTTGATGACACTCAATGCTGCTTCACACCCATTCACTCGCACATTCATGCCCTGCTGTCACAGTCGTCAGGAGCAATGTGGGGTTAAGTGTCTTGCCCAAGGACACGTCGGCATTTAAAAATAGGCTTGTATTGTTTTCCTGGGCTCTGCGAAGTGGATCGGCACTTCCTTAATTTGATGTCGTCATCAGAAATCCTCACCACTCCTCTCACCACCGTAGCGCCTCCCGGTGCCGGCACTAGTCCGGGCACATCCGGTTGCGTACATTCAACCGCAGAAGAAGAAGAACTACTCTCGTCATAGCCGCTGAGATGCAGAGCATCCACCGTGCCAGAGGGGGAGCTGACGTGCTAATTAAGTCACTTCCAGGTACCTGGCCAATCACAGGACAGTGGGAAAGCTCTCGTTGGCTGGCCAATCACAACACAGTCCACGTTCTGGGGGTGTGGTTTTGGTCTGAGGAGATATTTTGAACGGCTCGTTTGCAGCGATTAGGAGGTTTTTAACCATGAAAAAGTTAATATATGCAAGTAGACCTCCATAACTAACATATATGTTTGATACAAGCATTCGATGTCACCTTTAAGGTTTTCTGATATTTTATGGACCAAGAGATTAAAAGATGAATCGAGAAAATAATCGTTAGTTGCAGGGAATCAAACTCACACGCCTACGCCGCAATAATGAAAAAAAACAACAAAAAAAACTGTCATTAGTCACGTGCCATTCTATTGCCTTTAACACAACACACACACTGTACAGTTGGGTGCAGCGAGGCCAATTTATCATTTCCTGTAGCACCGTATTTGCACATATCATTTTAATGTGCCCGCTGTCATCAGACATCCACGTCAGGAAGCGACAACATTTGTCGACGTTAAAATACCTCTCGCCTCTGGCTGAGTTCGCGGAGAGCGTTCCTGTATTTATGAATGTTTCTTTGTCTTTTTTTTTTTTTTATGGTTTCTCCTTGAACAGACATGCCACATTTAAAAGTAAAGTTGACTCATTACGCTGCGAGCAGATAATAAGAACGTTTATGGACTCGCTGCTGTCTGTCTGTCGCCCATGTTTGTCGCTGCTAATGGAACCCAACACCCACCTATATTTTTAAAAGCAAGTAGCCACAGCTATACTCTTTTTTTTTAATTATTATTATTTTTATTTTTTGTACATATACAAAGCCATTATGTCCTTGTGGGCGTGCGTGAGAGACCATTAGCATTCTTTAATAAGATGTATTTTACAGCGGAAATGTGTTTGCTTTTTCTCCTGGCCATGAAAAGAGGATCAAATTTGAATTTGATAGAATGATGGAGCCTACTGGCAATGGAAGGAGAGAAGAGCAGGTGATGATTAATTTGTGCTATAACCAGGAAGTGTTATCGCATGGAGTATGCCAATGGCATTTGAGGGCTGTTATACACATATTTCCCTCCAGGCTACTTTTGTAAAGCACTGAGTTGTATCTTTCAACACAGGCGCTCTTGTAACCATTATTAAAACATCCTTGTGGTTGCAAAGTTGCGGGAAAACATTCGCTTCAGTGTTACTGCCGTGCGGTAGCTTATTTACAATATAGCTTATTTATTACCGCTTGTTTTTGAACACCCAGCAATCGTTGTACTTTCAAACACGGAGGTGGGAATAAAGCGTTCTGTGGATAAAGGAGAGGAAAAAAAAAAAAAAACCAACATTTTTTAAGCACAGGAACAGATTTATACTGTAGTGTCTTCAGTGCAGGCATCAAAGAGGGAAAGAGACGAGAGCCAAGCAACGCGAGGGAGGAACAGCCGAGACTGTACACGGTGAACTGCGTTGTTATTTCATCCGCTACACTCCTGTGACATTCCTTCCAACGTACATGGATAATTCAGAGCGAGTGCGCATTCGTAGCAAGATCAAAACAATAACTTGAATTGTCTGAGAATCATATTAAACTTGTCAATACAGGGATCTCGTGGGAGGTACAGAGGAACTGCAGGGAAACGAACTGACCCGGTCGCTCGTATTATCAAATAGAGCATGTCATTGGTGCTTACGTGTTATTTTCTGCTATTTCCTCCCCCGTGGAAATGCATGCTGAGTGACAGCGAGTGTTGTTAGTGATGTAGACGGATGGAAAAAAAAAAAAAAAAGCGCGACCCACAACTCGACATTGCATTCGTGTCAGTTTATAGTATATACAGTTTATTAAGTAGGTGGAATTTAAACACATATTTAATGAGGCAGCGATGCTCAGTGTCCCATTGTACATTGTACTACTCTCTCTCTCTAAACGACGGTAGATGACCTGAAACTAGCAGAAAGAGATTTCGTATTCTGTCTGTGGTTGAAAATGCCTGTAACACCAACTCATTCCCACTGGTCTAAAGAAGCAGTTTAATCCTGGGTCTGCAGTTTTCGCACCCTGGACAGGTTGTGAATACACTCACTCTGCCATCGGTAGCCACTGTTAGCTGCTGTTAGCAATTCCAGTGTTATTTTGCAACATCTCTACAAGTCAAGAATAAATAGCATCAGTGAGGTTTTTTTTAGTTTTTTTTTAAATAATAATTAAAACAAGTATTCTGAATTTTGAGAAGTTTGCTCTGCTCTCCTGATTTTTGATTTTTTTTCTTAAATGTGAATATTTTCTGGTTTCTTTGCTCCATATAACATTTTTTGAATTTTTTGTGGACTAAACAAGACGTTTGATCGTTTTTTTTAGCTAACCTGATTCTTTCCAACTTGGGACAGCGGTCAATAGTTTTTATTTCATCGTACTTCATTTCATTTTATAGGCGCCTTGAAATAGTTTGAGTCCGAATGAAGGCAACAAAACAGTCTCGACTGAACGCTATGGTGTTTTTGTTGTTGTCTTCTACCTTTTGAAACATTTGCGTCATCATAATTCAGACATTGCTTGAAAAAGAAATTAAACAAAAAAACAAGTAGATTTAAAAATGATTTTCAACCCATGCAGTCTCAGTGGCATTGAAAATGAGATATTCTGGGTATTTTTTTAATGAATTTCTGCAGAAATATTGTCATAGCTGTGGTGAATGTGCCCTCTTTGCTTTGTGTTCGGCTTGATGACGATGATGGCAATGAAAGCGTCCTTTGCTTTGAAACTCCAGTAAGTGGAACAAGAGTGGAGGGATGATTCTTCTAATTCTTGCAAGCTGTTCAACTGTGAATGCGTGAATTCACTCCGGACTGGTTCATTTGATTCATGATTAAATCCTGCACGTGTGGCTGATCAACCTCATTTTTTGGAGCGCAGCCAGCCAGGAAGTGAAGTGAATTCCCCAAAGGTGGGTTGAAAATAATTGTGTTTGTCCTGAACACTCGTTTTGTGTTAGCAAACACTTAAATCCGAACAAACCAGGCTATAGCAGAATCGCCGGACATTGATGTATTTGCCGTTTAAGCTCAGTTGAGCTGAGCCATCCCTTTTAATATATTATTCAGTGATATTACTGCCTCTAGCTGGAATAAAAATCATAAGTGCCATAGGTACTGCATGCTGTTATCACAGCAGTTCAGCAGAATATATCATTGGAGACAATATGGCCCCAATTTGGAAAAACACAAAGCACCATACAATACATTATTATATAATATATATATATATATATTCTATATAAATCAGAATATAGAGTGGTTTCGATGAAAGCAAAAAAGGCTGATGATTATGGAGGCGGGTGGTCAGGTGCTGTGCTGAGCGTGACGTGCCCAGTGGTGACTTTGTAAAAACATAATATGTATAAATGACGTCACTAAAACTCTCACTAAAACTATTTATACTGATATGCATCCATTGATTAAATTATGTTGATTTGTCAATATATAAACTTCCTCCTGAAGTCAACCAGAACCCACAAATATATTGAATAGCCACCAGGGGGCAACTCAACTGGTTGCAAAAAGAGCTCAATTAGTATGGAAGTCCGTGGGAAAACTATAACTATATTGTATAATCCTGTGGAGTTAAGGTGATGACATATGAGACATAAATGATAATCCCATTTATGTGTTAGTGATTCCTTAGTGATTCATTGTAGGGCAACAATGCGCTTCAGTACCACTCGGATGTATAAGAAGGACAGATAATCTTTTGGATTATAAATATGCCATTAGACAATTACTCACTCATGCCACAGTTTACATATGCAGTAAAGCAGTTCTACCATAGCAACCACATGTCCTTCTCTTTTCTCAGGGAATAAAATGCATGCAACCTTAGCCTACATAGCCACATTATGACTTCTCAATCATTCACTCACCATTCAGTAAACCGCGCTCTTTAAATGAGTTTAACAAATCGCCCTGTGTTCAAAATGGGATTGGTGGCTAATCTGGCAGAAGAGAAACGACTACTCCGGGGTATAATACTCATTTGGAAAAACATGTCAAGGATGATAACTGTAGCCGTTTTGTACGTAATGTACATGTGATGACGTTGCCGTGCTCTGCTCTGTGATATTAATTCAAATCATATGTGGTAGATCACAATGCACTCTAGTGAGTACAAGTTTTACATGATCCAGTTTCAGACGATCTCAGTCTGAAACTGGAGGCATGTGCACACATTTTAGGGCGTATCCTCAGTGTGTACAAGCTTTATAAAACGAGCCCTCCGAGATCCGCGTCTATGATCTGTGATGTCACTCTGATGTACAGCCTCGAGCTCTTCTTCTACTTCAATGGCTGGGGGAAACTGACTGGGTGGATTTTGTAACCGTTATTTACCCAGAGAAAACCTGCATGATCACACAGAGCTGCAACTGTTACTTCATCCCCACTGCCGTCGAAGCACGCAATTACTCACTCACACTCGCAACTTGCCGCGTTTTGACGACGCACTTTGTGATTGGGGGTGTTTTTTTTTTTTCCGCCTTTATGGAAATGATTTGGGGTAAATGATTGACCTCAGAACGCCATATCAGACTGAGTGTGACCGGTCTTTCGGCGTGAATGAACGTGCTTGTGGTACTTGTGGCTCGGTGGGTAAGGCAGAGTTGGCGATCCAATCCCCTGTTCTTGTCGTTTGCATATACCGGTAAACCGGTCTAGTCTTGATTAACTCATTAACTCGCTGCTTTACACTCACACTTTCATACAGCAACACTTTTGCATACAAACTCACAAGCCGCCAGCACAGTGTTTTGCCCCAAGGACACGTCAGCATGTTGACTAGCAGAGCCTGGAATCAGACCCACAACGTTCCAGTAGTCTTTCCACCGGCAGATCGAGGGTTTGATCCCCTGGGCAAGACACTTAACCCGAAGTAGCTCCCGACAGCTGTGCTGGCAGCGTCTTAATGGATATGAAAGATGTGTGATAGAAAAAGAGCTGCACATGGAGACAATGGCAAAACATGTAGTGTAAAGACTGTAAAAGTGCCAATTTACCGTTTCTTTCACATAGCGATTTCAAGTCAAGTGTTTTTTAAAGGACCATCGTGCAAAATATAGGTGAATTATTATCATTTGGATCACTGAATACAAACATACAACTCATATATTCATGAATATAACAAATACTCCCCCTTTTTTTTTATATATAAGCTAAACAAAAGGGACACAAATGTTCCCCTGGTACGCTCAAATGTCTCCAAATTCACAGGAATGGATTTAAAAAAGGTTCTGCTGATTTACCGGGAAAAAAAAAGAAAAAAAAAAGAGAAATATGCAAGTTAAATGTCACAGAACAATTTCTACTCTTATGTGGACCAAAAAGGTTAAAGGCTTTCTCATCCATGAGGAAAAATGCTTCTCCCATGCATTTATTTATACTCGGGCTGTTATGGCTTTTTCAAGTGTCCCTACAGGGCCGTGTGCTTCTTCCAGCACCTCTCCACTCTGACGCACTTCCCCTGGCAGGGCTTGACTGCACCGGTGAGCATGTAAACGTCGTCTCAGAGCACTTTTCCCTTCTGCCTGGGGAACGACACCCCCATAAAACACCTACATGAAAATGCAATTAAAAGCCTCTTTCTGTGGACGGTGCAGCCCTGGTTTGAGAGGAACGGCGGTGGGAAATGTAGTGTGAGCGCAACATGGTGCAGGATGAGCAGAGGATAAGGGACCGGGGTTGGGGGTTGGCGGAGGGGAGGGTGACATCTGCATCCCCCCATCTGAGCCACTCATCTTCCATGCATCATTCCAGCATCACACTCGCTCTTACTTTACCAGATTCAACACGGCCTATTTATAGCAGCTCTAAACACAATCAATACTTTTTGATTACGAGGTCCTGAAGACGTCTCCATTCAAAGACTGACCTGTGCAGCGTGAGCTATACAACGGAATTTATACCATGGGTTGCGGCGGTTCCTGTTCGTAATCCTGCGTTGGCAGCAATCAGTATTTGAAAATCATCTAAATGGTGGATTATTGTCCATGAATGTGTGCTTCCTTTGAGAACCTGAACTGAGTGCAGTGTGGCAGGGGGAAAACAAGAGTATTTGAGCCAAATATTTAATTGCACATTTTTTTTTTTTTTTTTATGTTTTGCTAAGGATTAGTCTCTCTCCTAAAGGATTCCACATTTCAACTCATACTTATATTGATTTCCAGCACTAAAGCTTTTGTTTTTTTTTTCCACGAGCCATTGGATGTAATAAAACATAATATTCATTTAAAGTACTTCATCAATTAACCTGAATTGGGAGGGGAAAAAAAAGCCCCCATTTTACATCCACTCGTGACTGCATCTGATTGGATGTAGCCTTATTGGTGCTGTTGGGGGAAACGTGTCATGAACTTCACCCGCAATCCTCTGTTTCATTTCCAGTTCTTTGATTTATTTTGACTTGTTGGTACGAAATGTGTATTTTTTTTAGTTTATTTGTGTCTCATTTGTGTGACATTCGAAAGCACACGTCATTGTTGCTTGTCGCTAGTGCCTCGTTCTTCCTGTGGTTTCTGGATTTTTGTACGTCTGAGGTTTTCCTTTGTTTTCTTTTTCTTTCTGGTTTCAGAATATTTCAGTTTGAGGGGGAAAAAGAAGCTGCTTTACATTGAATGCGTCGATTCAAAGTGTGACGTAATCATCGCTAGTCGCGGCTCCATTTACCGTAACTGAAACGATTAACAGTGAAGTGTGACGTATGTGCTGGATAACAGTATATCCTACATTTGCTAAATGTGCTGTTTCATATTGTGATTTTAAAATGACAAATTTTAAGCCCCAGCGTGGAGGACAGTCCTCTCGAAGAGCTCCGTTTGGACAATATTGTCTGAGCTTTAACTCGTGAACACAATTTACATGATTTCTAGTGCCTGTGCCGGAGTATTTGCATAACGTGATTTGAATGGCCGGCGCTCACACTAGTGTTTGGATAGTTGACATTTTCTCAACCTGTGGCGCACACATCATTATGCAAAGCAAAGGCAACAGACCCACAATGGAGAGAATAAGAAGCATGGTGTGGTTCACCATGCATGTGAGCTGGCCTTGTGAGGAGCACTATTTGGCAAATACAAAAGCTGAGGGTTTTTAGTTTCATGGGAACCATCTTAGCCTCTTTATATTTCATTATAATCAGATAGTAGTATTTGTTAAGGCTCCGGTGAATAACTTTGCATACTTTGTGAGTCGTGCATTTGTACAAAACATGTTTCGTTGACTTACATGCTATTTTTGTTATGTTGATTTCAAATTTGTGAGTTTGAACAAGCTCGTTTGTTTGGTTTGAAATGGAACTATGAGAATGAATGTTCAAAAAAAAAAAAAGCTCCTCTAATGTTTAGTCCACATATAACCGAGTATTTCTAAAACCGGATATTTTCTACTGTTGTTTTTCTACTCTTCATACACGCATGGAAACCCAGTCAAGCTCTGTAATGAGCCAAACAGCAACAGAACATTCTCTCTCCATTCCTTTGTTAACAAAACTGAGGTTTGTGCCGGTCTGGCCTAAAAACTAGTGTTGGGCGATTATGTGTCTGCGTCGAGGAGGTTGGAGTAAGCTGAGCACTGGTTCTCCTCTGCTCTTCCATATGGTGTATCACTGTGTATCACTGTGACTGTGAATGAATCTGAACTCAGAGGGTGTTTTATAAACCTGGCATTTTAGACTCCAGCCTCGCCCTAAAGTGCTGTGCCATTATTTTAACAAGGGCTCTGGAGCTGTTTAAGGAAACCCAGTGTTGTCGGTGTAGCCGGCGGATCATTTATCAAGCAGTTATCTGCAGCAAAAGGAAGGAGCGCGCGACGCACGTGTACCTTCCTGTGTTTGTGTCATGTCTTTGCTTGTCGCGTTATCAACCTGTGCACCGCTGGAGGGCCGTCCCGTAAGTGATCACTGTGAAAGTGCAGGAGACGCCTTTTTATATATATGTATATATATATATATATACTGTATATATATATATATATATATATATATATATATATATATATATATATATATATATATATGTATATATATATATATATATATATATATATATAATATATGTATATATATATATATATATATATATATATATAATATATATATATATATATGTATATAATATATATATATATATATATATATAATATATGTATATATATATATATATATATATATATATATATATATATATGAGTTGTCCTCACACGTCGGCTTTATCATATCGTTGCTGTATTTTAGTTCTATTTCAAGAATGCCACTGTTACGAGATAATTTCACCTACTGATCAAAACCACATTAATAAAGAGCCACAGTCCGCGATGGACTGCGACTGTCCAGGGTGTGACCCCCGCCTTTCAATGGAGGTCCGCTGGGATTGGCTCCAGGAGGATAGCAGTAGCCGATAATTAACACAGGGTGAGGGGAACTGATGATGTGGCAATAACTGACTGATCAAACCGTGATCTAATTATTAAATAAAGAACGATAACATGGCCTGTATCTGCTTCCCTGGCTGAGAGAAAAAAAGATCCACACACGGCATCCTCATGTTTCTTCTCCTCTGGTTGAGATGTTTTTGAGACAGGTACTGAGGCCTCTTTTTTTTTTAAGGTTCAGCATCATTCAGTATTTTCCTCCTGCTGATGACGGCTACAATCTGCCAAGCAACAAGAACAAAACATAAACAGAGTTTGTGGCCCACAAATGAAAAATAATGACATGCCATGCTGTTTTTACGTCCTAACATAAAGACATTTCCTACACGTATCACCTTTAAACGCCATTTAAATATAATCACGAAATCATCTCTTGATTGAACTTGTAGCCAGTGAAATGATGGTTAAAAAAACCTCTTTGTGTGTATCTGAGAGTCTGCCTGCTGACTTTTAGATAAGCTTTAATTAATGTTAGTTTTGTTGTGTGGGACAGGTGTCAAGTGGATTACAATAATCTAAGCAGGAACAACTTTTTGTATATTATTTTAATTTTTTTTTATTTTAACTTTGAATGTTAGATTTATATTAGTCGCACGGTCATTGTATCTGTATTTAAATATAATATGTAATTATTAGATATGTAGGGTAGTATATATTTGTACACGTCATATATATATATATATACATATATATACTACTCTACAATGCTGTAATATATCTATTTTCCACATTATATTATTTATATTGTATATTTTAATAGAAATAAATTAATAAATGAAGTTAAATATTTAAAATGTAAAAATAATAACAACATATATATGCATTTATTAAAAGTATTTCATATGTTCATTTATCAACACCGTAGGTGGCAGTAATGAGGCTGCAGCACTTGGCGCCAGCCACCATTCAAACAGCGGAACATATACATACATACTTGAGTATTGAGAAACAACCACATACTTGTGTACTCCCGTACTTGGCAAGTATATACTCCCAGCGTACTTCTCAAGTATATACTTCCCAAGTAAGCAAGTACATACTTGCTAACTTGAGTATTGAGAAACGGCCACAGATTTTAGCCACTTAACAAAATATACTACAATCCATGCAGATTTGAATTCATGATACATAATGATCACATGTTTGCCTCGTGTTTTACTGATGAAGTTCCTGTGTCAGCGTCTAAACCTATCGATGAATTATAACACGACTTTGCGAAGTTACAAGTTCAAGTACGAGTAGCCTATATACGTTAAAAAAGATGGTGTGGTGTCCAAAAGAGTTGGCTTGTGATATATTATCTATTTACCGGGCCCATTTTAGTTTATTGTAGTGCATTGTCATCGAGTGTATTCCAATAAATGATGTTGAATAAAGATGAGCCTTTTTGCTCAGTGGTTAAAATCTGTTTTTTCCTTGTGTCCCCACTGGCAGCCATGTTTTTAGTGAGAGTGAGCCTCCTCCAAATATCTGCGTAAACACCAAACACGCAGCATTATTACCTTTTGTTATGAAATGTGTAAAGGCTACTTTGCTCTTTGTGATTTTGCATTATTGTGAGAGAACATCATTCAGCCTATGGAGTATACAGAACTCATTATAGGAACTATTTTCCGGGGCGTGTGAAGGCTTTCGCGCACCTGCTCTCAAAACAACGTCAAAAGGAAATGACAAAGCTTTTAACCACACACTGAGCAATAAAATCAAAAGTATGATGGGGAAAAAAAAAAAAAAAGTGCATCCACGATCATTGCCATACCACTGTGCCATTTGCTGCACGTCCATTACCAGCGGCTTTCACATAATTTAATTATTTCCTATTGTTTCTCCTCTTAAAAGACACAGCTTTGTTTTTTTTTGTGTTTGTTCCCTCGTTATGAAAACCTTCCGCGGCGCAGCGCGCTTTAGCCCGAGGTTCAAACGCTACGCTGGAAAAGGACCACAGGCGTCTTCTCTCCTCTAATTGCTTGAGATTCTAATTGGACTGCAGAAAGTGTCCTCCTGTGTTTCACTGGGGGATTCTTCAAATCTGAATTCAGAAATAAGATGCAAAAAAGGTTTTCCAGTTGCCATAAGACATCTGGATGGCCCTGCCCTGAAAGCATATTCATTATTAATCCACAAAGTCTGGTGGAAGGTGGCTTTCTTTGATTGAAAGGCCTTCCTGCACTCACAAATGTCTCATGCAAGCATGTGACATTTGAATTAAACACGCATCTCGCATTAAATTTAAAGTGTCGAGTGCACTGTCTTGCCACTAAGCGTAAATGGCAGGAAGCCCTTTGGATCATCATTGAGCCTCATTACGAACACAAGGTTTTCTTTGTCTCAAGCATCTGCGCGCAAACGCCTAACACAAAGACAAAAAGAGTTGTAATTGTTCGTCCATAAAATGCAGAAAATAGTGCTAGGTGTCAGTTTACTGTCAGAGAGGAGGAGGAACCTTTTTTTTTTTTATTGTGTTTTATTTTGCTAAAAAAACATGTCAAAGAGGTTATGATAAAAGGGAGAGGAAGACATATATCAAAAAAGTGACATAAATAATCCAGGTCCAGGCACACAACATGGTTCGGAATAAAATAAAAAGGCCTTTCATTTGCAGGGTGTTAGTGACACACTGGGACACTGAGACTCTTTGTCTCAGTGTGTCAAGAACACCCTGAAGAAGGCACAAGGCAACAGCAGTTTTATTTTTATTTATATCGCACAGACACAAACAAGCTGATTACGGACAATTCAACTGTATTATATATGCTTTGATCACAGTAAATGTCCGATGTTAAAGACATGTTTACTATGTGTATTTATGTTTTATTAATGGCAATAAAAAAGAAATATATTGTATATTGGTTCATGGTTTTTCATTCATAAAAACTTGAGAAGCACTGATTTAAATCACGCGCTCACGCTTTGTCGCCATTTTGGTGTTTTCATTACTTTTATTATTTTTTTTTTTAGCTTATGATTTTAGCTAATTTCATCTTTCTTGTTATTGTGTGATATCTCCTCTTTTTAATTGCCCTTGTGTTTGTATTTGTTTTGACATTTGGTGTGCTGATTTTTGCAGTTGCGTCCCTGAGTTTTGTTTCTTTGTCTTTTGAAGCTCTTTTGAACTTGTGCTTTTAAAAATGCTATACCATTTTTTATTTTTTTTTGGCCTTTTTTTTTTTTTTTTGCTTTCGCTTTTTGCTCTCAACACAGTGTTTGGTTCGCTTTGTCCTTGAAATAGTGGCGCGTGCCAAAGGACTGGATCGCATGTGAAGTGTTGCATTTTCAGTGGCGCCGCAGCGACGGGCGCGCGGGTCATGTGGTGTCGCGCCGCGATTGTTGCGTCGTGAAAAATGTGGCAGTCTGAAAGTGACGGCTGCCTCAAATGACTATGTTACGCAAAGGCGGGACCGCTAATGGTGACAAGCTCTTTCCATTACTGGACCATCTGTTCCACTGAGCAGTGCTGCTGCTGGCAGCTGCACACATGTTGGAGCGAGACCCAGAAAGCAGACAGAAAAGGAGCAGGACCCCGCACTCGGTGACGACCTGACAGAGCCAGTTACTCCAAAACAAAGCTCTAATTAGCGAAACAGATCAATGGAAGTCCTTTGAATCCTTGCCTCGGTCTGTTTTCCGACTCCAGAAATGAGCAAATGTTTTTCTTTTTTTTTTAGATGCTCTAATATTATGTTTAATTAACAAACACATCAATGGAAGCAGATGTAACAGATGCTTGGGCCTTAATAGTTGCTCAACCAAAAGGATTGTAATTAACCATATGATTTTATTTAAATACACAACACAACACGTAACTGAAAACTATTTAACAACACATTTGCGTATGGGAGTGTGCCATGCATGATTCTGTCCCTACAACACTAGAAAATGAATGAAAGCAATAAAATGCAGCTGTTGATTTGGTCAGAGGGATTCACCGTTGAGCCATCCTTCCACATAAAACATTTATTTCTCCTAATTCTCCTCGCAGAACCTTTGAGTGGTAATAACATGTTTCTTTCCGCTTGGCCGTGCCAGACGAGAGACAGAACGACTGTAGGCCATAATTATCCTGTTTGTTCAGAGGCCCAGTGCTTTTTATTATTTAAATCTCCTAGGGCTGTGAAAGTGCTGAGAGGCAATTCTTTCTCCCATTTTTTTTTCTTCGCCCCGCTGCGATGGTCTGTGTTAATGCCGCTCTGTAATTTTTTTGATGCGCTTGTTTGGCTCGGCGTTCATCAAGAAACGTGAGATGTTGAGCGACGCCTGAACCGAAAGAGAAAAAAACGCGGCACGACGGTGTAAACAAACAACTTGAACTAATTGCTTTATTTGGAAAGAAACCCCCCAAAATACCAAGTACCCAATATTTATATGAGGAATCATGTTTACTTCCTTTACTGTAAACATTTTCTTTTCCTAACCACTTCCCTTACCTTTAATGCTTTGGGTGGGTGTCTGAATATGATTATAACATTTTCTGCAAATAAGACAAAGGGTATTACTGTGCTGCAAACCCTAACCTTGATCAAATCCAACAGTGAAAAATGAATATTTTTTAATGAGCAATACAAAAGAATCATTTGTCATGTAATATGTCTGTGTGGATAATGTTTTTTGTTTTGGATACCTGCAATCCACTTGGAAAATGAAGTTTGTGTAGCTTTGGTGCAGAGGAGTGAGCGGTTCACACTTCACCGATTTGCATTAAGCGTGTATTGCTAGAATACGGGTAGTATTTTTGAATGAGTGTGCTTTCCTCCCTCAGTTTCCTATAAATATCTTTATTCTTTGTCTTGAGAATTGCAAAATGACGTGATACGTGCAATTCTTGGCTGAGACTGGACACTACATTGCTAGTTCTGCATGTTTTAGACCCACCCATAGGGGGACTGAACCTCACTCCCAGAATGTAAACACAGTGTCCGTCATCTTCCTGAGAAGCTACGCTAGCAGGCACTTTCTCTGCAGAGTAAGCTAAATAACGACGGTGGTTTTCAGACTCATATGGCAACACCGTCTGTCTGTCACTGTCTGTCAGTGAAGATGAGGAGCCTAGACCAGGGGTGTCAAACATACGGCCCGGGGGCCAGAACCGGCCCGCCAGAGGGTCCAATCTGGCCCACAGGATGAATTTGTTAAACTTTCACTCCACGATTACAATCTAAATCTCTTCCAGATACCTGTGACTAAATGTTTGTGCCTTTATAGAGCCAGTGTGATGTGTAAATAGCACATTTAGGCACGATATTGTTGAAATTGCACTTATATTTCGCAATAAACTTCATTATTTTGTAAAAATATCTTTCATTAAATATAAAACAAAGGAGAAAAAAGCAAGGAGTTCGTGTTGTTCATAGGTTATTATGCTATTATTTTACTATTTTTACTGGTCCGGCCTACTTGAGATCAAATTGTGCTGTATGTGGCCCCCGAACAAAAATGAGTTTGAGACCCCTGGCCTAGACCGACCGGCGGCGGCTGCTGCGCCCGAGGGGCGAGACTTTCCTGTTGGTGAGGGTAAGGAGCCCGGGGCTGAATCGAGCTGGGGCGGACTGGTGGTCTCAGTGCTCACACTGTGTGCCTGTGCACACAGAGACTGAGTCCTTGTGCTACTGTAAATGTCAGTTTCTTCTTGAAGAAATAGAGGAATCAGCTGAGGGAATAGCAGTGTGTAAAAGAGCACCCCGGCTTTGTGCGACATATGGATAGATCGGTCCTGAAGACACATTTCAGGATTCCAAAAGTGAATTGGAAACGCCAACCAAAGCCCACAGCGAGAAATGCCCATCTGAGTGTAAAGTGAGTATTTTCACATTTAGTTTTTACCACAACGTTCGTCAGCTGAGCTAACATTAGCATCTTTACTGTAGGCACAAATACTTTGCATGGCTAACGCTGTGCTCATTGTTTTGAGACAGTAATACAGCTTACCGTCCTGCAAGAGACTGGGGAAAGGCGGTCATCATGTTTTACCTACCTGTGTTGTCATTAGATGATAATCAGGAGAAACTCAGTACTGTGGCTATATAAAAGACAGTTGACAGCTCAATGTGAGGTATAAAAAGTTTTACATTATTCATATATTTTAAATTAAATGTGCAAATTCATGTTGATTGCGGTTCATTTTCTAGCACTTCTTTATTTCCTAGCATGTGCTCCATTAGACATAACATGAATGATGGTCTTACCTTGCATCCAGGGCCGGCTCTACCTAATTTTGTGCCCTAGGCGGGATTGCTCTCCGGTGCCCACCCCCCCCAACAACAGCAAACTTTCAGTTAACTCTTTCCAGCGTGTCTTTCACTTCAACTAAAATTGTACACGTCTGGACTTCCTTGCAGCAAAAGCAATCTGATCCCTGATCCCTGCTCTGACCCTGAGGTCACCCGTCATGTGATTCAGCAGCACCACATTTTAGGAACATTATTGTTTATTCATTTGTTAATATTTATTATTTTCAAGAGAGAACACACAAATGAGGGCGACTGGGAATAGAAAATGATTTTTATTTTCATTGTTTTAAAATGATTTTTTAAAAAAAATAAAAAGCGCCATCTTCTGGAGGCGCCCCTCCAGCAGATGGCGCTCTAGGCGACCGCCTATATCGCCTATGCCAAGAGCCGGCCCTGCTTGCATCATCTTTTTATTGTAGATCTAAACTTGTGTATAGTAAGTAATATAACAGCACAATCAGTAACTATTCAGTGACCTTCCATAAGTCTATGCTGTTGAACAATGGAGGACAATGAGTGCAAGGTAAGGTTAAAAGAATGATTGTATTATTCACAAAGGAACATATTTTGCCATCATATTCAAGGGTACACATTAAAATAAACATGGAGAAAAATCTAAAATGTTCTCCACAATATACCCTCTGGGTCATGGAAAGGGGGCTCCTGTCAATACAACAACCTCTGTATCACCGACACCAGGTTCTCTCGCAAAGCCATCCAACTTGGAGTATGCAAACGATGAAGAAGAAGCTAACGCATGTTGTGATGGCCCAGCTCCTCTCCCATTCCATACTGGCCCCAACACCCCAACACCAAGTTTGTCAGCTCATTTCATCGACCACGGACATGGCCTTGCTGCCAGAGCAACCTTTACTCACGTTCGACGCAGCAGCAGAGGGCTGGAGGAGGCCCCGCGGCAGGCGGAATGGTCATGATTAAGGAAGACCTACAGAAGTTTGACATCACCCTGGAGGGCACAGAAGGGCTGGCACAGCACATGGCCGGCTCTACGCACAATGACGTCTCCGAGGCCATACATGTACAAAAAAATAAAAAGTGGCAGAATCTGATTTGGCATAGCTGGAGGAGTTGGGGAAGTGTAGCAGACACTCTGGATGAGTGTTTCTATAAACTGGGTGGTGTGTTTACTGTGAAGATTGTCTTCAAGACTTGCTCAAACTGTGCTTCTTCTGTAAAGGACAGGGATTACAATTACACCTAAATTCTGAATGTAGATTTGACTATGCTAGACTTTTTTTTCCCCCAGGAATACATACAATTTTCAGCAAAATATGCCTACTGAGTTAGCTGCGAACATTCTAATTTTGGTAATTATGCATCTCTGGGAACACAGAATAACACACCTGTCTTGGTTGTGACTTGCTTCCTCTGAACAATATTCTCATTGTGCTCCGGGATGGCAAGGTGTCATGTCTCGCTCATTCCCTGGAATGAGAATGCCTGGTGTTTGGGTAGATACTTCAAGTGTACACGGGCAACTATTCTCACCAGTATGTTTGTGTGTTAGTGTGAATTGTTCATTCATTTCGTCATGTCATACTAGCTAGATGCATCGAGGATGCAAAGCTCTGTGGGGGGGGAGGGCTATAGAGAAATGAGGATGATTGTGTTTGTTTGTGTACAGGGAGGGCAAAATATACATCCCTTTGGCTGTATGCCAGATGTCAAATTCCTGTTTTAGGATATTGTTTACTCCAGATTGTTTTGGATAGAATGCAATTTTCAACATTGCAAATGTAATGTTCTGTTGTTATTGTTCATAATTGTACAATTATTATCAATTGTATAATACTAATTTAAAATAATGATGGAATTGAAATGACTACGCACACAGTATATGCTGTGTACCTGGTTTTGCACACTGTTGTTGTATTTAGTTAATTACTGTCTGTGTAAATATTTAAGTTTCTAGGTCATGGACGCCGGCAACATGAGTGTGTGTGTATGTGCTTCAACTTTTGGTAGTCAGGTGACCTGGAGCTTGCTCTCTCAACGGGTTCCATCAGATCCTCCCTGGGATGCAGCTCCCCACGACTCTGGCCAATCAAGTGACACTTTCAAGGCTGACTCCCGACTTCTCCCCAGCAGGTGAAGTGGGGGATGACTGAGTCAATCATGTCTTCTTTACAGCACATTTGTGCACGCCAAACTGGTTTGAAACAACACCATACTCGCCAAAGCAAGAGACAACTCTCGCTCTCTCCGTCTCTCTCTGTCTCATAGCTCCAACAAAGATCATCAGGTTTGATTTTTAATCAATCACCCAGCCGTCACTTTTCTTTCGATTCATAAACAACTTTGCAGCTGCAGATCAAAGTCTGTAGGATTGCAATAATTACACCACATAACTTGTAGAAAGATCTTCACCTCATACTACAGTTTTCTTTCCATTCACCATGAAATGTGAGTACTTTACAAGTCGGTAATGTATTTGTGCTCTGTCTACACTCGGTAAGCAGGGGGTGTGGCCTATGGCTGTGTTAGGAGTGTCCTTGCAATACATTCTGGGAGTAGCTCATCAAAAATATATTTCAAGAAAGCACCTACTTCAAACATTATTTCACAGTTTGACTACATAGACGACCCAGTTTTTATATACATTAATCTTTCCAGCAGTGAAATTTTCCTTTATATCTGTTTTTTTTTATCTGCACCATTGCCGGCATCAATATTAGTTTGTAATCATGTAAAAGTCACAATATAGCCATATGACATGATCTGATGAAGCATATATTTTACTGCTAACCCAATCATTTTGATAGATGAACAACTGTCCCTTCTCCACACTAGGTCACATGTAGATTGCTGGCCATTAGTTTGTGTCAGGGATCATCACCAAATGTTAACACCCAGTAGGTAATGACGGTGGTTCAGTGGTAGGTAGAGCGAGGCATCTTTCAACTTGGTGGTAAAATGTTGTAATGATTAACTGTTTGAAAACACAATAAGAGACTAAGCCTTATTAACAAGCAACCACACCAAGTCTCTTAAAGCAATCACACCCACCATGCAGTGTAGGACCAACAGGTGCATGATGGGTGTGGCTGTGTGCTGAAATGGTAAAACTTAAGATGTTGGCATTAGTGGATGCTTTAGCTGGGACTTTAGCCTTCACTTTTGCAGCCAGTGATATTTGCAGTGCAGTCGCTCTCTGCTCCTTTCCAGATGATCTCTGTTGTGACTGTCACTCTCTCAGCTCTGACAGGGAAGACATGGATTTGCACAGTGAGACCAGGCTGTGTTTGGTTTTTACACGGAGGATCAGCAGTGAGCACGGAGATGGATGTACCGCGGATTGAGGGGGACTCACTCACTCACTGTGCGCAGGATCACAGGCAGGTGTGTGTAACCACCGACATCTGCTGCCACCACACTACACAGTAGATATACTGTAGACACCCACTACTGCATAATGTTGAGTGGCAACGCAGCCTGTTCGTTTGTCCACAGCTGCTGAGCGTTCTGCTGTTTTGTTTGTCTCTGCATCATTGTCAGTTAATTCCTTTAAGAAATGGTCAGTGACGTGCAGTCAAGAGAAGTTGATTATACAATATAATACATTTTAATATTTGTCACCTGGTATGTATTACAAATCCCTTTTCCGTACAAAACCAGTAATAAAAAAAATATTTGCAATTAAGTATGTCTAAATCTCAGCATGTCCCATTCAAATACAGGGAGGAGACGCGTCGTGAGGCAGCACCTTGCTGTGCCGCTCGGTGCATAGTGTTATCCTATGGTAATACCTCACAATCAGTGCCTGTATGCGATGCAAATAATGTGTCGCTGTCCCTCTGTATATCCAAAATAAAACACTCTGACGATGTGCTCTGACTTTGGAAAATCTGGATTATGTATGAGATATATTTCTCTAACGTGTTTAGGCTCGCAGATTAGTTACTCGGTGAGGCAAACAGTACACCTGACTCAAGGCAGAGGGCGCTGTGAGCAGGCATGGACTGGCCATCAGGTTGAATTTCTTGAAGGACATTGAGCTAGTCCAATGAAAGCTCTCAGCCCTCCCCTCCCTCCTTCCTTCCGAGGTAATCAAATTTTGCTATTTGAGTTCATGGATGTATTATAAGAACTGAATAGAGCACCGCCCCCTCTGGCCACTTCCGTGTACTGCAACAAAAAAATACTCCCGGGCTCAAAAAGCAATTTTCCCATTGACCACAATAGTAAAAGAGACGCCCCTAAAACTGTTCACAGGACACCTCGAGACATGGACACAGGCATGTATAGATCTTTATATTCTATATTTTTAATTCATGGAGTTTCATATTTGAAAAACCTTCCTAAAGGCCATAAAAAGCACAGAAAAATCTAATTTCTCAGAGTGACGTCGCAGCTGTGTACGAGCACAGCAAAGCGCGGTCATGGCGTCTTGGGAACGGCGCTACTGTTAGGGAACCGTACGATGTGAAAACTTTATGAGAAATGTGAATAAATGAAGGCAATTAGATTAAATTTCTTTTACATTTTTTAACGCACTCAATAGGAATGAACGGAACCAGGGGGGCGGTGCTCTATCCAGTTCTTATAATACATCCATGTTTGAGTTACGCATGGACGTATTATAAGAACTGGATAGAGCACCGCCCCCTCTGCCTTGAAGACAATTTTGTCATGGTGGCCATTTCCGGGTACTGCAACAAAAAATACAAACATTTCTCAGAGTGACGTCACAGCTGCGTACGAGCACAGCAAAGCGCGGTCATGTGGCGTCTCGGGAACGGCGCGACTGTCAGGGAAGCGTACGATGTAAAAAACCTAATGAGAAATGTGAATAACTACTACTGCGCGTGCTCGTGCGCTACACAACCCGGAAATAAACGCAGAAAGTCAGAAAACTTTTTTGGCATCGGCGCTGGGTGAGCAACTCCACAGGAATGAACGGAGCCAGAGGGGGTTACGGCGGAGTTGGAGCGAATGAACGAATTGCGAAACTCAGGGAAAAAAGCCTAAATGTTCACGCGGCAAAATACACTAAAATTACGGATATATTCACCGCTACAACAAGTTCCACCGCTGCAGCGGGTGCAGGGGCCGTCAGCGACGGCGTCATCATCATCATCAAGTGCAGAAACAGTCCCATCGAGTGCACAGGGGCCTGTCAGAGTGACACATGTGCAAGTACCTGTTCAGGTGGATTCGAACCCTAACCCTTCGGAGGAGGAGGAGGAGGACAGAGGAGACCCACAAGACCTAGCAAGGACAGATTGAGGAGGTGTGTGTGACAATTACATTCGTAGCCTTTGTTTTCCAATAATACTATGAGTAGACTTGGTGTCCAGTTTACAGTGTTATTCTAGCTTGTCATACAGTTATAGTTATATACAGTTATATGTTATATAATATGAGATGCGTAACATAACTCATTATCTGTTATCAATCAAATGGTGCTCTTTTGGGTTCATTTCTATTTGTAAATCTGACTCTGAAAGAGTCAGTGCCTCACTAGCCATGAACGTCACTCTAAATGGTGGACAGTGATCATCAGCTGACGTATGTATAGGCTTCAACAACATGTTTATTGTTGCTTTAAGTGCAATTTACTGTGCTGTCAAGGAATCAATCTATTCCCTTTCCTTTAGGCCCCAATCATGTACAAATGTAACCATGTGGTTACTGTGCATGCATATACATGCAAATACACATATAGTGGCCTGATGATCTTCTTCTTATTGATTTTTTTTTTTAGTCAAATTCCATTTCCATATAACATTTCCTGTTTGTAACAGTGAGCCTGCTAGCTAGATAAATAGATACTGCATTCATCCCTTGGAGGCAATGCAGGTGTCCAGTAGCTCTTATCTGTAATGACAAATATGTTTGTACAGGATACACAAATATATTGATTAAATGAATACATGTATAAAAAGGTTAAAAAATAAAATTAAGTATTATGGCACATGGTCCCATCTAGTTCATGAATGTAAAGATTGAGATCAGGCAATTGGGGGGTGACAAACATAGTCCAAAATGGGTTTTTATCAGTGGCCTACTTCATGTTTTTGGTTGTGTTTGTTTGTCTGTCCGTGAGCAACAAGCCCAAATGATCAGATATGGATGGAATTTTCTGATGATGCAGAGTATGGCTCAAGAAAGAAGATCTGGATTAAGATTCCGGATTTTCTTTTTGTAAGCAATTGCATTGAAGTGAGTTCTATAGGGGAGATACTAACTGTACATCTGATGCTTCTAAAAAAAAAAAATCCCTAAGTAACACTTGTTCTCTAACTGATGTTATCGTATTCACAAAGAAGCTCATGATGCTCAGTGTATGCTCAAAGGAATGGACGGCTCAGTAGAGCAGTGACTCTGCCAGTTCCTCTTAAGAGTCCTCTTTCAACATTTCTGATTAGTAATACATTTGAATAATAAAACATTTCTGTTTTTCACCCATTGAATCTAAAAATTGAAAAAAAAAAATGATCTGACCTCCACAGTTTGGGAAACACTACTATAAAAACACAAATAGAGTAAATATTTTATAGAGCACGGTGTTTAATGTGGCTCCACGTCAGTGGAATTGAACTGTTTTCATGAACTGTATTTACAAATTCAATAAAAACATTATATTAGACACGGAACACTGACCCACTTCTGATAAGTATATGTTGCTAACAAGCTGAAGAAGGGACATTGTTTGTAATGAAGTAGGGCAGGGCAATACATTAATACATTAATATCAATATAATATGGCAAGACTCTGGCTCAGTTGTGGTTCTCAAACAACATTTTGAATTAAATTGGTTCGGATACTTTGGTTTGGTTCCTGCTGGGAATTGTTTTACTTGGGAAATGTTACATCAGTGGACACGTCAGTGTAGGAAGAAGGAAGGACGATAATGTGAAGGAAAATAATCATTAAATGGTTTGTATCTATATAGAGCTTTTCTAGTCTCAATGACACTCAAAGCTGCTTTACAACTACAGTTTTGCCATTCACCCATTCACGCCAATTCACTCACACATTCATACAGCGACGTGCAGCGCATTGTATTATCGCACATCTTTCATACTCATTCACACGCTGCCGACACAGCTTTCAGGAGCAACCCCGTGTTTAGTGTGTTGCCCAAGGACACATCGGCACGTAGACGAGAGGAGCCAAGAATTGAACCCACAACCTTCAATTTGAAAGACGACTTGCTCAACTCGCTATGAGTGGTAGTGAATAAGACGGAATCGTTTGTTTTTGTCATTTAAGGTCATTTTCTTCACTTCACTACTCTACACTAATAGAGATTTCTGCAAGTATCCATGTTTCTATAAACACACACTTATGACATGACCAAGATTGATGAGTCCCCCGCCCCGTTTAATTCCCCATCACTTTATGACAATATGTACTTTACGTGATTAAAAAAACGTTTCCTTTCGAAGGGTCAGACTTTCTACAGTCTCTCAGTGGAAATTAATTTAGAGCTGATAGTGAGCAGTCGCTTTCAGCAGCATGTACACAAGACAATTAGAGGAGAAGAAAGCTGGAGCTTAGGAGAGCAGAGATATCTGATTGTGAGAGAGGTTGGAGAAGCCCCTGTGTGGAGCTTATATGCTGCCTGGAATGAGACCCCAGCAGTGCAGTATTGTATCCTCTGTTAACTCAAGTGTGCATCAGCGAGGGAGTGGGCCAATAAAAGGTGCACTGGTTAAACACCTCCCTGTCATTTGTGTCTTCCCATCACTCGGAGAGTGGTTTTAGTCGTCTCCAGACAACGCTTCGCTTAAGTTTTTAACAAACTGATTCCAGCACTAGTTTGACCGTGAAGGCAATTCACGCTTGGTTGCTTCTCATTAAGGGCTACTCAACTTCTGCAGCGACTGTATGTTTATACCAGGGTCTGCACTGGGATTTTTATTTTTATTGTTAGACATCAGTCAATTAGTGTCGTGGCTCTGTTTCCTCTTTGTGTATAATAATAAAACCCTGTGATTAAATTATCCTTTATCACACCAAAGAAACCCTAATAATGTTGAGAATGAGTTTGAAAAGTATCATATTGTGACACCTGTGTTGAGCAAACACATGTTGTGTGTTTGTGTTTTGTTTGAGATTCAATAGCTATTTTTATTCATGTGTGTTTTCAGTTAGCCTGAAAATACTCATTTAATCTTGGGAACGATTGAACATCTAACAGTTGGTATAACAACACACAATCATTTTACAAGATGTTTGAACAAAATCAAATTGTTGTACTAGTTCGACTAAAACCGGACTTGAAATACACACAAACCGTTTAGTCTGACGGAAATTGTACTAAATTGAATTTCTCAAAGTTGGACTTGAAAGTTAAATAACTATTGCATGTATATATGTTCAGTTTGACTCAAACTGGCCCTGGTGCTGTGTTTCATTGCATTTTTGGACCTAGAGACCAAATGTATCCTCTGCCTCTGCCAGTATAAAGAATTAAATATTTTGAAGTGAATCAATGTAAAAAAAAATGGTGCTCAACAAGGTACCAGTTTGCTGCCAACTGAAATTGGTTTGCTCTGTGACTTGAAGCGGAACTGACAAACTGACAAACTAAAAGGGGGCATAATGCCAAGATAGCAGAGCGGACATGGACACACTTCATTCAATAAATTGATTTTCCACGACTGCTTGTATAATGGGACATGGACAGTCGTGTAATTAAATGGCAAAGTTGAGTTGGAACCATGTAGTTCTACTTAAAGATATAATGTGTAAAATTGCTACATTCAAATATCTCAAATATCTTTAGTTTAGTAGTGTACTTACATTAGCCAAAATGTTTTCACCACTCTTTAAATCCATAGAAATCTGTTTTATTTATTATTAATTTCATACGTGTCACCTTTTAACGATATTACCGGCTTTGCCATTTTTTGTTTTTTTTTAAACTTCCAGGGCAAACTGCTATTACAACATCAGAATGAAGAAGAAAATATCGTGTATATTTGTTACTAATGGATAACGGCTACTCGCGAGAAGAGAGAGAGAGAGAGAGAGAGAGAAAGAAAGCACAGTCAGTCACGCAGCGTCATTGTCCAAATGGGAGTCACCAGGCAGCTGCCAGCATGCTGCGGGCACTATCGGTTAGGGGTGCAACGGCTCAAGCACTTTCAGCATGTGTTCAAAGCCCTCGTTTTGCACAACCGAATATGTCCTCATGTCTGCACCCATAAACACACCGATAGTGTTTGTGATGGCTTTAGCCCGGTCTGATTTTGCAACGAGGGGCTGCTTAAATGCCGCGGTGATAAGCGGTTGTTGAGCAGTTATCTTCGTTTTCACTCCTGTCAGTGAAACACCGGGGTGATGTCGCTTCAAATGCGTGGCCATGCTTGATGTGTTTTCACTGTCATATGGCTTTCTTGTGCCACAGTGCCTACACACCGTCACGGTTTTATCCACTAACCTCTTTCCTTCGTCATTATATTTGACAGGGAAGCCAAAGTGCTCCCATACAGGGGATTTAAATGACGCGGGGCGTTCAAGCTCCTCCGTTCCTCCGCTCGCCATGACCACGCCAACTTTTTTTTTTTTTCATAAATCAATCCGCGGATCACGTGTGTGCCGAACCGAAGATATTGATCCGAACGGATCACGGGTCAATGATGATCGGTTGCACCACTACTTATCGGTGCTATCTCGGTTGTATTAATCGCAACAACTAACGTGATAACTTTTACAGCCATAACTTAAATATTATTTAATCTTGTGGTGAGCAGACACACCAATCTGGTGGTAGCCTACAATCTCAGAGAAGAGGTTTTTATTTCTTTTTGACCTTTGCATCAGAATGGGTTTCTGGTTGATGGTGCCGAGGAGCAAGAACAGCTCTCAGAAGATGGCAGTAGCTCAGGACTGGAGACTAGTATGAGGCGTATCGCGCGGCAGCAGCAAGAGCGCGATGTCCGGTGGGAGAGGGAGAAACCCAAAGACAGAACAAGCACTTCAGGTCCCTACAGCACCAATTTAGTCCGCTCCGAGCCGCTCGTGAGCTCAGAGCGGTTGGTGCAGCAGTCCCCGGAGAGGCCAGTATCACAGCCCTCCTGCATGAACATCTCGGCAGCTAACCAACCTGGTTGGAAGGAGCACTGCACCTTCCAACGTGGTGACGGTAGCGTCTCACCAGAGTAACCCTTCCACCTCCTGTGACATGGGCTGACATGAGCATGCAAATGACGTTCATTTAACTACACAAGAGAGTGAATGACCTCTGCATTTGGGTGCACGGAAACGTGATATGTACCCGTATTGGTTTTTGGACAAGCTCTCCTGATATATCGGCATAATGGGTATTGGCAAAAAGTCCGACATCTAATAGCTGTAATAATACTAATTGCTCTTTGATGTGCTTTGCTGATGAAATACCAGGGAACCCAAACCAGACAATAATATTCCCATTATGGCATGCTGCTTCTTGGTGCTCCTTTTATTATAGTTTTTGAATGAGAGACCCCTAGTGTCTAGTTATCTGTACAGTACTGACACTGTCACAGTGGGTGTGGTTTAAATGAGTGCAGTATTTCACTTTTCGTGTCTTGTCTCTCTGAACTCGTTTTCAAGTCGTCCTCTCAACAAAGCAGGCATTTGCTTTTTGACCCCCTTTTCCACACTGGCTCTTTGACACCAACATGACACCAGCCTGATATTTACAACCCTTAAAAGCTATCTGAAAGCCGTAACATAAAATAATGAGACATGTTTATCAGCAGT
The DNA here is from genome assembly GCF_019176455.1 of Solea senegalensis. NCBI lineage: Eukaryota > Metazoa > Chordata > Actinopteri > Pleuronectiformes > Soleidae > Solea > Solea senegalensis. The sequence continues at coordinate 15,776,414 of NC_058033.1, forward strand.
CTCAGGCCACGCCGGGCTTTTTTAAAGAGGGAATCCTCATACACTAATGTTCCCTGTCTATAGTGTGGGAGTGTGTGTTTTGATAGTTGTAGTTTAAAGCGGATGCTGCTGACAGCGAGAATGGGGTTTTGGAAAAATGTGTCCATATTTGCACATGCAGGAAATTGTGGGATCTTAAATGACAGTCGATCACGATAGGAAAGATAAATGCTAATATCAGTTTGTCACTGAGGAAACAGTGTAGCGGTGTGCCGATTTATTCCTGCGACAGTAACTTACAGTATGACATTAAAGTATAAGACCTGAGGGTAGCACTGTCCTTTGGTAAATGCTGAGGAGGCACAATAGCATCACTTCCCCTCAGTTGCTGGTTGTTTACAGTAGGATGAGTAACAGAGTTTGGAATTTATAGGCAGTTGTGATATGAGCGAGCACAAAGACATAAAAATGTCACCGTTTGTCAAATGGCTCGTGACCTGGAAGAAAAAAAAAGAGGCAGTGTTCAGAAACAGTGTAAACTGTGGAGCACGCACGACCAAGACTGCTATCCCTCGTTTAAGCAAATAATCCAAGAGGTCCATGTCAGGCCGGTTCCTGATTCCTGAATTCTCTTTTTTTTAAAATACCAATTTCATTAAATCTTTAGATTTAGCTGCTTTCTGCCCTATGTCAAGTGTTTCATTAAAGTTGTCATGTCACTTAAGAACTACTCAACATACCTTCATTTATTAAACCAGCCTCTTAAAAATCAACACACTCTAACAGTTGTCTTCCTCTTTCATGACAATGACCATGCTGCATGATTGGCTCATTGATGTTGATGAGAGTAACTCACTTAGGTATTAAACTTTGACATTGAACACATTTCAATATTTTATACCACAAAAGTAGTCGTTTTTTCTAACAGCGTTTAAAGTGTGTGTAAAGCAAATGTAAGTTTCTCTTCACACATTTTACATGTTAGAAAATAGTGAGTGACAACACGGTAACAAAAGAAAGAAAAACTGAAAAGACTTCTGTTCAGAATGGTATTTAGTCTATTTTTTGGCTCAATGCTGCGTATTTAAATAACTTTGTAGTTCTATAAGCATGACTCAGAACTGTCCTGGTCTCTTCCTTCTGTCTCTGCCTCATCCCCCACCTCGTCTCTGTCCCCCATTTTTCCTTTCACCCCAACCGGTCAAGGCAGATGGCTCATTGTGACACATCTATCGCGCCACAGGGTGACTTTGTACATTTTGTGATGCGATGGACGGAAGTTGCCGTATGTTTGGCCTAAAGATAAAAGTAATTGACAATTGTTTTCTGCCTTTGCTGGAAAATTACGCTCCATTCTGTTCTGTTCTTGTAGGTATGGCATGTATAAAATGAGTTGAAATCATAATTATGTCGACAGCCATACATTAACACATTTCCTCCGTACTAACATAATTGCCATGATTACTGCAAGTGAAAATGTAAATGGAATTTTAAAGACAAAGTGTAATTATTTTGTTGAATAACACATACGAAGGAGTTTGAATATTCACCTCTAAATATTAAATTAATTTGTTCACATCCCCCAACTTTTGTGTCCTTTTTCACAATGTGCACTGGCCTTCAAATTGGTTGTTATTCCCAGCCACTGAACTCGTTATTTACAAGCCAGGACTCATTAAATTTACACTTCCACATAATTGAAGATAATGTGAAGTAGCCTAGTAGAGAATTACTCAGGAAATGCCAAGTTATCTCACAAACTGCAGGCAGAGACAGCAGGTATCCACAAGCGTTTCCAAACAGACACACGCACTGCCATCTATTCTGACCAGGCATTTCTAGTTCAATTCTGATTTGATTAAATACTTATTTGCCGCGGACAATTGATCAAATTCTGATTTAAGTTAACGCTCATCTCCGCATTCATGTCATTTATTAAATAGCTGTACATATAACAAAACCCTCAAAGAAATAATTCAAAACAGCAAACAGCAAAAAAATATGATCTGAGAGTCTAAGAAAAAAAACGCAGGCTTAATGAATAATTAAAAATAAGTAATGTGGATTGTGCTGGTAGTTTTGTACACCATGCATATATTTGTGTCATAGAGGAAAAAAAAAAACCTTTATCAAAAAAAATGCAAATAAATAAATAATAAACATTCTATGGCTGTGCGGGTATCAATGACTTCATGTAAGTCTTTATCAGTGATTTTTCTAACCAATCCACACTGTATTACAATTCTGTTTATCCTTTCTTTACCTTGACAAAGACCTAGTGGTCACCTCTCTTCCCGATAACATTATCTAGACTAGAATGTTTTTAACAGACATTAACCTTAAGCTTATTATTGCCTTTATTGTGTATGTGCAGAGTTGGGTGTTTATGCAAAGTGTAAATGAAGCAAAGTCTTTTCAGAGACACCAGTCAGTCATATGTGGCACATAATCTCTTGTAACCTTGCGCACGAGAGTGAAGATCATAATAATGTCATTACCAAGAAAACTTCCATTCCGCTTACAGGCTGACATTGGTGTCATCAATGTTCCGGCACATTTCTTAATTAGCTTGTTGTGATTTAAACTTGTTAATGAATCTGTGAGACTTAATTGGAGTCAGCTGTGCAAATCTTCAGTATTAATAGCTGATTGTTCAGTTGAGGGTTTGCTTTACTTTGAGACATGCTATCACTGCTATTATGACATGGTGCAGAAAAAATCAAGTGGACAGTTTATTTAATAAAGTTACTTGGGGAAACAATCTGGGGGAATAATTGTTTCTTGTTGGATCCTGAGTGGGAAAAAAATGCGTTTAACTGAGCCGCACGTTTTTCGCTATCATGAGCAAGTTTCTCGTTACAACTAAATAGTCTTCTCATTTTAACGAGAGGAGGAATCTGGAGATGCTGACAAAGTGAGGAGTGGCTAAGTTGCTGTTGCAGCTGTGAACTTCAGAGCAAACCGAGCCACTGCACCATCAAACTCATCCCCCCATGATGTAAACGTCCCGCAACAATCAATCAATAAGGCCGACTTCGAGGTAACAACCCAGCTCATTATAACGAGACAACATTCTCGTTATAATGAGAAATGGCTCAGATATTTTTTCTTCCAAGTGGCAGTTCTGCACTTAATCGTAATAGAGCATATTCCAAGCAGCCAAGTGACCATCACATACAGCCAGCTGTGGCTGGGATGGTCTACCTACAGTGCTTTCACCAAGAATGAGTTTATTTTTGTCAAAGCCTGTGCTGTAACATTTTTAACAGGGCAATATTTTTGGCTTTCGGTGCCAATTGGTTTCTTTCCTCGTTCTCCTCTGGTTAAAAAAAAAAAACAAGCAAGGACCACATAGAACAACACAGCAAAAGACAAGTGCAACAAAAGAGAATAAAAATACTTTATGAACCACATTCAAAACTTTAAAAACGAGGAGAACACCCCTAAATTGTCACATAGATAGAATCAGGTGACATTAGCTGCATGATAAAAGTTATATTTTAATTTTTGATATAAAATAAGCCACTGACTCACCCTGTCATTTTCCCTGAGGCAATGAGATCCAGAGTCTTTGGGCTGTTATTTCAAACACCCTGTCATTCAAAGTCTTCAGTTGAGAGAGTTTGGAACTGATAGAAAGCCCCTCATCGAGGTTCATGAAATGTGAACAAGGTCACAACAGTATAAAGGATCTAAGATAGGCTACTGGGCAGTCAGCCCATAAAGTGTCTGTAACTTCAATTACCAGGAGATCCTGAAACAAATTTAAACGCACTGGGTAGCAATGTACAGTAAATAAGCTAAATTTATAGTGATGTTTTTTAAACTGCTATACTCTGCTTGGGAGCCTGGCACCTTAATTAAATTCATTCAGTTTTGCAGTTTGAGGCAGAAGAAAATAAGAGTAAGAGGGTTAGAGGAGAATGTTAGTGATACCAAGATGGACCCCTGGTGTACCCCATACGTATTTGTACCCACGGGTAATTAAACAAATGTAATATTATCAAAATGATTCAATAATTGTATTATTTTGTTGATCTAATAGGCAACTGCAAAAACCACAGGTTATTTTGAGATAAGCTGATCATTTTCCAGAACCATATGGATGGCAAGGCACCTAAGCTTTTTCAGAAATAGTCTAGGACACAATCCAGGGATCAGGAGCTGTCAAAAATTGAGAGCAACCACGGCCTAGTTGCTTGACAAACATCAGTCAAAAGCTTTTTGCCACTACATCCAGTGGACAAGGGGAGACCTTTATGGGCGATGCTATATTAAGGATTTTGGTGCGAGAAAGTAGGATACAGCATAGCTCAGGGTGTCAAGTTCTGGGAAATCAACACCAATGAAATTTGTACAAGACATTATAGTGTCTCGACCCCGATTCCAATACTCTGTGAAGAAAGTTACACATTGTTTCACGGAACACTAACCATCACATTCAACAGGGACATCTGCTGGGTCAAGAGTTGCAATCTACCTTAAACAGTACTTATGAATACTGCCCTTAAGTGAACTCCCCCTGCATTGTTTCCCTGAATTCTTTCCTGCTTGTGAACAGCCTCCACTAGACTGATACAATATTGCAGGGGCACAATGTAAAAGTTGCCTGAGGCAAAAGGACAAGGCTGTTATTCATATGAATAACAAATCCCACTCATTGTCTATTGATGCTGCAAAATTTCAATCAAACAAACATTATCTTTTTTAATGATTTTTGCTTTCCCTACACCTCCGTGCTCACTGCCTGGCTCAGGGTAACATACAGTAGCACACTGCATGGATGTTATCTGCAGCGTGGATTAGTAAATGTTTGATAAAATGTACACTTCATTTTGAATGAGGCAAAATGACATCTGGTTCAGAGCACCGAACTTTTTACCACTTTTCAAAAATGTGTTTCACAATATGAATGGTGTCCATGAGCATAATGTACTGTTTTTGCAAGAGATATATTACAACTGAAATTTATGCATGTTATTTAAAACATGCCAAATACATGATCTACAGTTTGTGGGGGTTTGAGTTTTACTGACAGATTAAGCGTTGGTTCATGTCCATCTCTACCTTATTTTGACTAACTAGCCGCAGACTTTCCTATTCGATTATTGTGTTTGATTTACAAGTGGGGTCGATTCATGTCCACGTTCACACCAGTTTACCTCACAGTTGATAGTTGGCTAACTTTAGCTGCAGTCATCTCTTTAACTTTAATGTTTGTGTTTATCAGTCCATCCTAATGCGGGCTTGTCTCTCAAATGATAGTTTGGCTAACTTAAGTAAACAGTCGGCTCATGTCTATCTCCATGCTAACGTTCCTTTGGCTAACTTGCAGACTATTCGAACTTTAATTTTTGGATCTCATTAATAACTTGGGTTGATTCACGTTCATTTTCATGTCAGTTCAGCAGCTGCAGTTTGTTCATCAAGTGCATGGGATTTTGTGTTTCATTAACAATGCAGGGATCCGTTTACATCGAAAGTGGAGGCAGAAGAAAATCGAGAGTACATATCTGAAAAACAATTGATTCAGTATCTAAGGAATGACTAATGTAAATGGACCTATTGACAAAAAAGCTCACTGATCATGCTTACCCCTATTTGGAGTAAACCTTAAATATTGGTCCAGAGCTGGTTAGCGACTTTTTACATCAGTACATCAAGAACACTGCAAGTTGTTTCGCCCTATTGTTCAGTTTGTTTCCTTGTCGGATCGTCTCTGGAACATGTTTGGCTGAAATCACATTGCAGTGACGGTTTATATGTTGGAGCAGAATGGAACTCAAAAAAATCATTGGCAGACGGAAGATGGTAAAGCCTTAGGTCATTGTGTAGCAACTGGAACATTGCATACACCAGCGTATTCACTGCCCTACAGATTCACTGCACTTCGTCTTTCAGTATTTTGAAGAAAGTGCATTTTTGCACAGCAAAAGCACAACATCTCCTATAAGGTGGCAAATCATGTAGGACAGCATAACTCATCAAAGGTCCCTATAAATCTATGTATTTTCACAATCACACGTGTCCCTGTGTTGAAATGTTGCGGAGACTCAATTTGTTAAATTGCATGTGTTTGGCTGGGCCATACAGTTATAGTTCAATTCCCAGAGCTTTTCATTGCTTCTGTGTTTTTTAGACGCCAGCTCTATGTCATTGGGAATAGGGAAGAGCGACAGAATAAAGTCACTAACCTTGAACATCAGCTCGTTCTGCGATGGCTGGGTCGGGTGTGCTGGCTCGACACACTTATCTCATGCACACAAATTAATCAAACTTGTGTCAACGAGTGAATCAAAATGCAGGGATGGACTGTTTTTTTTGTGTGTGTGTGTGTTTTTGTGCAACAACAGCAAGGGCTCCATGTAGTAAAACATGCCCCCAAGAAAATACTGTGCGCATGTTTGTTTTTCTCATATTTTCATGTTCAGGCTTTGAGAACAGATGCCGTTTTCGCTTGACAGGTCATAGGAAGAGTTGAAAGTTCAAATAATGCGTGGGCTGTAGAATTCAGCCAACATGCAACTCCGAGTATCACTTCTGCACGGTTTGGCATCATAATTGCCTCAAAAATGAACGTCATTTGACAGGTTACGTGTAGTTTCCGCTGAGGATAAGGACAATCGTGCACGAGATTTGGATACTAAGCAGTGGCACTGAACAGGTGACAAAGTGTATGATGTTCAAAAAAAAGATTGCATTTGCATTTTTAATGTAGCCCTCTTCATTTCTCTAACCATAAACACAGAGTCGGACTCCGACTGGTGTTGCCATAGTAACTGACAGAAGCCACTGGAGCGTAGAACTATCCTGAATGAATTGTTACATGGGCTGGAAAAATCCATTCATGTTCCTAAGTGAAGCATAAAAAAAATATGGATTTGTGTGTCTGTTTAGTTTTAGTGTTCTTTTGGGGTTTTTTTTTTGCTGAAGCATATACAGCTGTGTTAAATATGACATGTGTGAAAGTAAGTGACGCAATGAGACCTTGTTACCAGAAGATGGCAGCAAAGCTTACATTCAGTGGCTACAACTGGTGTGGGTGTGGGATGGGAGGACCTTTTGTCCATTATTTATATATTTACACATGTTATATTCTTTTATCAGATGATGGTATACAAAGCACCTGAGATCCTTTATTTATTTGACTCCCACGTTTCTGTCGCAGCCGACATGGACACTCCGAATGCAGTGGCTTCCACAGTTGTGGCGTCTCAAGTCAATTCTGATTGATGTGATTTATGGGACTAGAATTGTCTAAATTTCCCCTAAACCGTACAACCATATTCAACCGAAAGATCTGAATCTTGTCATGGAATCGACAATATGGGAAGAAGAGCAATGGTTTTGTGATGAGGAATGATGCTGATCACAAGTATCAGAGTTGTGTCTCTGACCACTTGATGGCAGTGTAGCTGAAGACATCCGCCTTAGCCTGAATGATAAAAGCAAACTGGAAAAAAAAGAAAAGACCATTTACCATTTTAGATCAAGACAATCAGTGAGTGGACCATATTTATGTGACATATATAAATGTGGACACATGGAATGTATGTAGCGATGATTCCGTTTACATCTCATAAGAATGAGAGATCAACAAAAGAAGACATCAGACGTTGGTCCAATTGCATCTCAGTATCCCTCACTGAATCCAAAACGAATAATTTAGAGGAGGGAAAATAAACGGTCAACACACTTTACATACACACCCTCTCTTTAAAAGCACAATAACAAATCTGTTTTTTTTTGTTTGTTTGTTTGTTTTTCTACCACTGTCTGTGTCGCTGATCGAATAGTCCAACCTTATTTTACAGCAAATAAAAGTGTCAAACGGAAACAAATTGCTTTAAAAAAAAATGCCGAGACGTTAAATGATGTATATGCCATTCCACTCCATTTGTGCAGTTCCTTCGGCGCGAGTGTCTTTCCTATCCAGCGGAGCACGAAGGAGTCCGGCAGGCAGCCCTGTTTGAAATGGTAAACAGCATGTTGTGAAACAGCCGCTGTCAGGGTGATGAAGACTAGAGGAAGCGTGCTGGCTTTTACTTTTTAATGTTAAACAGCATTGTGTCTACTGTGCTTGAGATGAATATTTCACTATGAATGTCCAGATGACCCCACCACTGTGGAAAATGACCAGCATCCTGCTGCTCTGACAGGTATAATTAAATGAATCTATGCCCTGAAGATGTCAGGCCATTCCGGGGTCAAACGAATGTCCAGTCTAGTGCAGCATGGATATAATATAATGTAATTATGTACCTAGCCTTTGACATCTCTAACTGGACAATCCATAGCCATTTTAGCGTCATAGGGTAAGGATTTTGGTCCCTCATCACTTTTTTGGTGACTAAATAGAGAGTCTAGGCCAGGGGTGTCAAACATACGACCCGGGGGCCAGAACTGGCCCGCCAGAGGGTCCAATCCGGCCCACAGGATGAATTTGTTAAAATTTCACACTACAATTACAATCTAAATCTCTTCCAGGTACCCGTGACTAAATGTTTGTGCCTTTATAGAGCCAGTGTGATGTGTAAATAGTACATTTAGGCACGATATTGTTGAAATCTCAAGAAACTTCATGTTTTGTAAAAATATCCTTCATTAAACGTAAAACAAAGGTGAAAAAAAGCAAGGATTTCTTGATGTTCATAGGTTATTATGCTATTATTTTACTATTTTTCCACTTGAGATCAAATTGTGCTGTATGTGGCCCCTGAACAAAAATGAGTTTGACACCCCTGGTCTGGGCGAAACACATTGTTAACATGCGTTAGTTTAAAAAAGTAACAACAATCATCAGACTGCTGTGTCTTCAAACGTCTTCACTCGGAAACAAAAACACACACGAAGACTCTTTTAATCTGTCACAAATGTGTGACAGATGCGGGGGAGTAAAATATCATATAGTTATTTTTCCCTAATTATTGTGCATTATTTCACTTTTAAGAGTAAGTGTCGTGTCAACCAAAAAGATTATCTTTGAGGTCTCTTTCAGTTTATATTCTTTGAAAACGGAGAGGTTGTAAACTGATCACTCCCCCGCACCAAAATCCACCGAGGAAATCTGCATTTCTAGCTCACGGGGACACAGACACTGCTGACCTCATATGTTTGAGTCAAGTTTGACAAATCCGAACAAAGGATTTAAAATGTGGAAGTAACAAAAACACACATTTAAACTTAGCGACGGAGGCAGCGAATGGCTGATTTTCTCTATGGACTTTGATGCGTTTATTTATTCATTCATTTATTTATTTATTTATTTATTTTCAGGAAAGGCTGTTTTAGTGCTCGAGATATCAAACAGACACTGGCTAAATGTCAATACCTTACACTAGTGTCGTTCACCGGGTCAGGTATCCATCGAGGTGACCCGCAAGAAGTCTGTGTAATGGGTAAAAAAATATACACGATAAATTCACATGGGTTATTTTTTCTTTTTTCTTTTTTTTTTCTTTAGACTTTTATTTTGAAAGTCAGATGCCGCCGGCATCAACAAAGAGAAGGAATAGACATCTTGTGCACTCACTGCATGGCTCCATTGCATTGCTATGTGTAATGCATGTGGAATACTGGAGTGCTACTGTCGTTGATGATGTGTCTTTTGATCTGCTCGAGGCATTTTGTGAGCGTACATGAAGGTGCTTCTCTTTTTTGAAGCACCTTTTTTCGGCCGTGTTTCATTGAAATTTGTACAGAAACGAAGTTACAGTTGCGGGTCGGGTCGCTGGGCGTTTATTAACAGGTAGGGGCGGGTGCGGTATTGCGCTTGACCGAACGACGGTTAATCTGTCGTAGCGCTCCAAAAAAAAAACAAACCCTGAACTAACCCTTTAGCACCTCCCCTCCTAGCCTTGACGAAATGATCTGCGGATGAACTTTTTACAAGTTCCCCGTGTCAGATTCAGTTAGGCTTCATGGCTGTCATTTAGCGAGGGGAACATGGTGAAGTTAAACAAGGTGTGTCAGCGAGATACAGCGACAGTCAAAAGCCCGGGGCGCAGTGTATATTAAGGTTAATTTGAACTGATTAGATTAAGCAGTGGGACTGTTGCTGCTGTGGGGAGACGGAGCACCGTGGCGTGTCCTGCCATGATGGGAGTGTTGAGCGGGTTATCTCGTGTTCCTGCTGCGAGTTCAAGTCTTGTATCCAGTCAAATTGGCAGTGTCTGCAACATGGTAAATGCTGCTTTTTATTAACAGAATCCTCCTGAGAGGTGTATTACGAATGGTGAGCTTTAAGTTTATTCTATTCTATTGGATTTTCTTCTTCTTTTTTTTTTTTCTACGTAGTGATCCTAACTCGCATAAGCTCGAGTCATTTCCCCTGTTATGCCCCCTTCTTACGCGACAAAGCACAGACCTAAATCCTTTAAATCCAACGATTGCCTGCACTGCACATGCTTGTTGTCATGTGACCATACATTCAGGAAGCACTTTCATTTCCATCTAACTGTTATGGAAAGGAACACATGGCATAAGTGGTTTAAAAATTGACATTACATATATGTACAGATGTGGAGAGCTCCGGACGTCACATGACTCAGTTCGCTCGCAGCGACATGTTCGCTGGTAAAGCTCCTGAAAAATTAATGGCGCCAGTGCCGGTTTCAAGCTTTAATAGTTCACTGCACACCATAAATCCACAGAGATCTAGCAATATATCGCAGGACCTGAGCGACTGAATATGTCTGATTCTTACACTTCCCCCGGGTGCTTTTACAAGTATAGAAACAGCCGAAGTGGACATTGTTCCCGGTTTGCAGCGTTACAACCTATTGAACTTCTTTTAGTCAGTATTCTGGGATCTTGGTAAGTTTGCCGATATCTGATAATACATTTTAAAGCCAATATCTTGCCGATAATATTGCATTTTTTCAGGGGAAAAGCAAGAGTTTTGGGCCCATGAATTTGTGCAGCACTGTATAGTTACACCGCTGTCGTACATTTCATCTTCATTAAATAATTGAGTCATGTACTGGATATTTATGATTAATTGTGCAGCTTTAGTTTCTGCACATCTAGTTTCTTTAGTCTAATTTTGATTTTTTTTTTATTCCACTCTTGTTTGTACCTGAACCCTCTGGAGGACCCTCTGCACCTTTAAGAACACGGTCTTCTAAAGCTCAACCTGAGCTACTACTACTACAAAAAAAAAATCAAAGATTTGAAAGCGCCTCTTGACCTCAAAAGATCACAAAGAGTTCTTCAAAGTCCTCAGTGGTCGTTTTTCTTTCAGAGACATCATTTTTGGCTGTCACCATAGTCGCCATGAACTGCATTTGAGCACAGCAGCAGCAGCAGCTTTGAGCTCACAGGGTGCACAAGTACATTTCCCCTTCATCGTGTTCACAACAACTCAGAGTTGAATATTTGCTTTTAGCACTGAACACAAAGTAGAGTATTTTCATCACAAAGTGAGATTATGGGCTGGTGGTGCCACTGGATGATCCCCTCTGGGGATCATGAAAATCCAGATTTCATGGCAATAGATTTAATGTTCTGCCAAGACATTTCTCTCAGTTTCTGGATCAAAATAGTGGAACAGCTGGTTGATTGACTCCATCACTAAATCCAAGTAAAGCAAAACACCCAGGTGAGGCATTAAACTGAAAAAAATATTCACATTTCAAATGATCTTAGAGTTGTTTATTTGCTTCCTGGAAATGGAGGCCAAAATGAATCAAGCAGTATGTTCATTAGGGATGCAACAGTGAATACATAATACATTATCATTTTAAAGCAAACTATTTTGGATAACTGATCCGTTTGTTTGAATGTTTCTGTCATTTCAGCTTCATAAATGTGAATATTTCCTTTATGGACAAGAACAAAATATTGGTTTATAAAATAACAATAAACATATCCATCATGTAAACAATCATTATGTTGCAGTCCTGGGGTAATTATTGGCATATGATTAATTATATGCCTCAAACGCAGAAGAAAACCAAATTCCATCTGCGTTTGTCCACAAAGAGCAACTGTCATCACAACAAAATAAACATAAAGAAATGAAGACTATATGAAAACTGGCACGGTGGAATCTGTCAATATTGAAACAGCTGGCTGGGTTGTCTGAGAGCGCCACAGAACTGAAGATGAAAGGCGAGAGAAATCTACCAGGTTTAGTTGGAGGAGACACTGAGAGAGGAAAAAAACAAAAATGATGAGCAGCTTGGATAAGCCGACAGGTTTTAATCTGCCTGCGCTGTTGTTTAGATATGCAGATTCACTGTTTTTTAGGACGTGACAAAATGCTGCAAACCTGCCTAATTAGAAGAATGTAAACAGCTGGCATTCGACGAAGAGAGTGACAATTAGGACACATCCATATGCCTGAAACTGACTCTGCTCTCAAGCGACACTCTTAACTTTTTCTTGGACACGCTGTCGCCGCAGAAGAAGCTCCGTGTTGAAAGTGGAGGTCTTGAGACCTCAGCGTTGCCTGTGAACTTGCTTAGCCGTATTCTGGTGGTTTGAGAGTCCGACTGTCATTAAGTGTGACACCTCCCACTTTCAAGAGGCGTGACCAAGAGGCGTAATAGTGTCTAATGACTTCTTTAAGTCACTTAGAGTGGAAGCAACAGCCGAATTGAGAAGACAAGACATTGTTGAGACTTGTTAACCCAACCCACTTCAAAACCCATCTTCATTCTTGTATATGCAATTTCTGCCAATAGACTCTCCTAAATATTACATACTAGACCTTTGAGGTTAAAAAAGTGTGTAGTGTACCTTGCACCAGAATGCTTTTGGCGACTAAAACTGACAAGTCGGAGCATGTTATTGATTACATACATGAAAGGATCACGGACCCTAAAGGAAGTAAGGTTTCCTTACGTCTTCAGCGTAACATCATTCCCTGTCACTATGATGTGATACTTCGACACCCCGTACCGAGCTGTGCGTTCGTCACTGCCGACTTCACTCGCCGTCCAAATACATACCGTTATAATAGAAAATGAAATCTTTCGGATACGGGCGTTAAAAAAAACCTGTGTAAAATATTCTTCACCCGCCAATGTTAAGCGTCGACATCTCCGTTCCAATTAAGGCCCGCGTTATGATATATGACGTGCTCAGCCTAAGCGGCGTGCTTGCAGAGGATCCATTTCAACTGAATTTATTCCCATTCTTATGTGTGGAAAGAATGACTGAACCTCAAAAGAATTTCGTTTTTTTTGGGGGAATGGGGGGGAAGCCGCAGCCAAATTGAGATCCCCTTCATCTGTAAGCTGCTTTAAGCCTCACTAGTATTGGCTGCTGTGTATAGATTTGGCATGCCCACGCCACAGCCCCCTGCCTTCTCTGCTAACTATTTACCTTTGAGGCAGCTTGATCTTTTCAAGCAGACTCCCCCAAGCCTCCCTTCCCCCATCCCTGAGTTGCACATTATAACCAGCGCACGGCGGCTATATGCAAGAAGATTTTATTGACTGTTTGTCCAGCACGTATGTTCTTTAAACGCAGACCCTACCTGGGCGGTCGACCGCAGCGGTGTTTTATTTCAACTCCATTGAGCCGTCTGCTCGAGGAGGAATAATTGCTGGTTCTTTTCTTTTAGAATATTTCAGCAGTGGGAGGGAGATTATAGCGGCTGAGTGTTTCTCGTGCCTGGAGACAGCACCATATTTTATGTATGTGGATAGCACATTCAGGCTGATTTTCTGCCTAGATGTACAGTGAGGATCACCTCTCCAGGGAGGGAATGCAGATGTGCTGAATATATTCCTTTGTATCTTTGCGGTCTTGAGAGCGCTATCTATTGTGTGTACTGTGTGTCAAGATGCTGCTGGAGACAATGACAGCCGCTGTCATTTTTTTTTTTTTATTTTTTTTACTTTTCTACATTGTTTGGAAGATAAGAGATGATTTTTATGGAAGTGTTGAGATGCATGTGCACTCTTTGAGTCCTCTAAAATAACATTTTGTATAACACGTGATCAACACAGTCTGGTGACGGGGCAGTTCTTGAATCATTGGAATCCGTTCGTGAAAAAGATTCTTTCACAGAATCGTTCAGTACTTCCTGCGTGACCGGAGTGAAGGCTCCGTCTGACTGAAATACAGCTGAATGGGTTGTGATTCAGCTCAGTATACTGTTTACCAGACTCCTCTGTTAAATCATGAGATTTTAGGAAAATGTCCTTGCTAAATGTTGGAGAATAACCATGTTTATTTTTTTAAAGGTCACATAGAATGCTTGTATCACACATATAAATATATATATATATATATATATATGTTAGTTATGGACGTCTACTTACATATATTAACTTGTTTTCATAATTAAAAACCTCCTAATCGCTGCAAACAAGCCGATCAAAATATCTCCTCACTGACGCTCTCGTCAGCCGCGCTGTTTCAGACCAAAACCACACCCCTAGAATGTGGACTGTGTTGTGATTGGCCAGCCAACGAGAGCTTTCCCCCTGTCCTGTGATTGGCCAGGTACCTGGAAGTGACGTAATAGATAGGCCAGCTCTCAGATACACAGCTCCCCCTCTGGCACGGTGGATGCTCTGCATCTCAGCAGCTACAACGAGAGTAGTTCTTCTTCTTCTGCGGTTGAATGTACGCAACCGGATGTGGCCGGACTAGTGCCCGCACCAGGAGGCGCTACGGTGGTGAGAGGAGTGGTGAGGATTTCTGATGACGACATCAAATTAAGGAAGTGCCGATCCGCTTCACAGAGCCCAGGAAAACAATACGACACTATTTTCTCAGCAGTGGCTTAACTGTTTGTTCTGAAACTTTAGAGTTTCATAAACGAGGTAATGACGCAGATACACACACACAAACGCAGCGTTAATTGGAGCTTCCGGTCTACGTGGGCTTTAAGTCTCGATCTACAGTTCGGCATTAATGTCGGACATGCTGAAGCTCTGAGGATGCACGTTCAGTGTACTAGTTCACCGATTCATGCACAGTACATGCAATGAACGCATTACCTGTACATGTAATATACCAGTACACAGGCCGTTTTTTGTTATATTGTATTTTTCAACATGCAGAAGCATTTACATTACGTGTTGATTTGAAATACGATATCTTTGCTACGCTTATCGCTTTGTTTCTGAACCTGCTGCCGTCTCTGTGAACCGACCTGGGACCTAGACATTCACTCCCACTAATAACATGGCTGCCAGCAGGGACAAAAGGAAGAAACAGATTAACAAGAGGCTCACCTAATAACACCCATGTAGCTGGAAAGTACAATAGCTATTTGTCGCCTTTCCTTGCTGTTACATGGGCTTTTCTGTGCACCCAGGAGTTGTTAATTCACTGCTGCCTTCATCAGTAAGTTTAATTGTGTAATTTTGTGACTTCGGTGTCACAAATCATTTGTTCCGGTTTACCCAAGTGACACACATTTACTAAATAAGGCAGCCATGGACTCGCCGTTACTGTGCTCCCACAAGCTAGAAAAGTTGGTTTTCTCTATGGAATGTGGTGCAGTTTTCTGCCAGTCTCATGCAAATTGTAGGCAAACTATCATTTTTTTTATTCTATTTTTTTTTGTGTGTGTTGGAAATGTCATAATTGGACATGAGCATATCACGTACAGGTATTAGTGTTGCACCCAACAAAACATTTCCACGTACAATCAAATCAAGCACCGTCAATATTGCTGTGATTGAATGATTTGCATTCCCATTCTGAAATATAAAGAGTAAGCAATAGAGGTTCACAGTATTTTGTGGTAATATGTTGCTATATTCAACTTTTGCTTCCTCTGTTTTACTTATTTGTTTAGCTCTAGGTCATTTGTCACATGTGGCAGATAAATGGCTATGGTAAATGCTTTGTATTTATGAAGAACTTGATGACCACTCAAAGCTGCTTTACACGTTTGGCTCTTTATCCATTCACACCCATTGACTCCCACTTTCGAGAATCAAACCCACAACCTACAAGTTTGAAAGACGCCTTTTCCCGGCATCCCATCATTATTCACTCTCTTTACTCTCTTACAAATCAGAGTTTGAATTTGCTTTATGAATCAAGGAAATGGCAAACATTATGGTACCCCTACAACTGTTAGCAGCAATTACAGCATACAAGAGACCTTGATAACTCACTATGTACTATCTGCATCAGCCAACAGGTAGTTTGGCCTTCTCCGCTCTATACTTTTCAGATCTATTCAAATGTGATAAGTAATCAATCACCATTCTTGGCTGCTGTTAGCTGGTAGTTTTGGGTCATTATCTTGTCGGAGGCCCCATGAAATGTGACTAAGTCTGAACTTTCTGACACTCATTTTTGCCGATGAGCCCCAAAAAAGAACCAAACCAGGTTTCATGACGCTCTTTTCTTTGAGAGCCTTATATTTTCCTGTCTGTGAACGTTAAGAGCTGATGTGACGATGCTAAAATGGCCCAGTTTTATCTCATCAATCGAAAGAATATTCTCCTAGAGGCTTTGTAGGTTGCATTTTTAGCTAATTTGAGTCTTAATTATAAGTTAATTACAATTTAATAACTTTTCAGGGACCATGACACATTGTTTGTTTATGTAGCATATGTATCCAAGTCTGTGTTTTTTTTTTTAACTAAATTGAAGGTTACTAATGTACAGGGACAAGGGAAACCTACCAACATAAACCAAATATGCTTACAATATTTACACATACCTGTGAATAGTTACATACAAAAGAAATACATTAAATAAATGAAGTTACTTTACTGCACTGAAACCTCTTCATGCACCAGTGACCACAGATGGGTAAAATATTTGATATTGAAATATCCAGATTTATTTTACTGTCAACAAACTCCCACAAAAAAGGCTAAACCAACAATGTGCTCATCTGTCTCTCTGTTCTCTCAACACTCCACAATTCCCCATCTGTGGCTCTCAGCTCCAATGCCATTTGTTCTTTATTCTGATTAGAGTCAAACCAAGAATATGCATACAAGTGTGAAAATGAACAGATGTTCATTTGAGAAATGTTCACTAATTCACGCATGGAACTGTCATAAATGTATTCTTGTCAAAATATTGCCACCAGATGAGTTAACAGCAGCAATTTAGTGTTCATTTAAAATCACTGTTTGTGGCGCTGATTCATTGTGTTCTGAAATGAGTATGACATGTCACCAGTGATTAAGGAAATTAATTAAGTGAAATCAAGTGTACCAAAGTTTTATTTTTGTTTTTTTCATAATTTAAAACCATAACCCATGGGCCACAAACCAATGATTTCTCCTAAACAATATTTGTCTTTGTCAATTTCAAGAGGGGGGCACACAGTTGGCGTCTTGGTTAGCGCTCTTGCCTTTGCAGCAAGAAGACTAGGGTTCGTGTGGGTACATGGATGGATGGATTTTCAAAAGGTTTGCCATGAATATCAAGAAATACCAAAAAAAAATGACTCTAAATGCTACAATACATATGTCAGGCCTGTATGTGGCGCTGTAACACTGCCTCACAAAAATAAGGAAGCATGTACGCTGTGGAATAAAGTTTTATTTCAACAGTTACACAATGCAATGTGTACAATCACAGAAGCAGAATGAACCAAGGCCAGGACGACTAAGGAGAGAAAATCCATTGTATCATAAAACAAACAGACCAAACGAGTCCCAAACACAAAAAAAAGAAGAAGATGACAAGGATGACAAAGGGACCATGGGATGGTTGTCGTCGTCGTTATTACGTTTTGAGATTTTCCCACCGTTTTCAATAATATAAATATCAGAAACTCTGGATCTGTATGAATAGAAACAACATGATATACAGATACATGCAGTTTGTAAGCATAGAGTGTATTATGATTATATGGTCACGTTCAAAAACGTCCTGGCAATCCATGAGGTCTTCCGCTCTGAGGGGGAGGGTGTGGCAATGTCAGTGTTTTTAAATTTGGATGTCGTTACCTGCTTCAAATGCTAATAGCGTCTTTATAGGGTAACTAACCCCCCCCCCCTCTTCTGAGGTTAACTCTGCCCTATGCCAAGAGCTGAGAGCTGAGTGAGAGAGGAGGGAGGGGCAGTGCAGGGGGGCGTGGTCTGATAGTGAAATCTGAAAGAAAGCCCATGGCAAATCCTGAATGCAGTAGTTGGTGTTTGACCAGAGAGGCAGCAGATGAGTGGATGGCAGATTTTTTGCAAACATTTGTTACCATATACCCTTATAAGTTTTCACCAAAAAAAAAAAGAAGTAATTGAGGGGTTTAGTTACACTTTGAAAGCCAGAATCATTCGTACCCAGACAGCTTTGTTAGTTGACTTCAACACAGCAGTACCGTATTAGTCCTACAATGCCAGCAACAGAAATAATCCTCATCTGCCTGTTCAAATTATCATCAACATACCCTGCATCCCTCACTATACAAATCAACAACTTATATAAAGGGGGAAAAAAAAATTGTGTACAGAAGCACTCAGTGATTAGAATTCACTCAGCCAGTATTTAATCAGTTTACGGGGATGTCATGTGACATTATCAGTGTTTGACAGTGTTCCCTATCACTGAGGTCGCCCATACAAGCTTCCTGGAGCATCACGGCACGTGCAGCTACGTCTTCTATGATGATCAACGAATGAAGTTATAGCATTAAATGAGTTACGAGCAAAGATTTATATCACAGCCATGCGTCTCTCTGCACTGTTACTGTACATTTTCAGCCAGACAGCCTCCCAAATGCCCCTAAACTTAATCACTCATCAATCAATCTGAGTTTATTACCCAATTTAGACACAAATAATGAGCTTTTCCTTGGACACTGATCTCTTAAATGAAGATCTACCAAGACCTGTCTATGGCTTTCGAACTCTCTATTACCCTCAAGCTGGATCACAGGTCTCCTGATTGAGTTCTAGTCACATAGGGATTAATCAATGCTAGGTAGGGAAGGAGGTTAGCGCTGAAAAAAAAGTATGTTTTTGCATTTGTTTTTGTTTTTTGGCTTCCAGCTCAGACACAATGCGCCGTTAAAAAATAAAATCTGACATTTATAAAGACTATGTTTGGTGCTTTATCTCGCTATTATACAGCCTTTTCTGACTGAAAATTGAAATGTTTCTATTGAATTAAAGTGCAAATGTTGTGTGGACTACAAAGCAACACATGCTGAAAGCAGTGAACATATTCTTAAAATATTCCAGACGTAAACAGACATAGAGTTTATTTTTTTTTGTGTGTTCCTCTATTGTGAATTTGATTTATTTAGCAATGTTAATTATGCATAAGTGTCTTTTAGCCACTGAAATTGAAATTACATTAGTCTGATGATGAAGTTGACTGTGTAGTGTGGATGAATTATGGTTGGTTAACAGTTGTCATGGTCTAGTAGTTTGATAAGTATCTAACACATGGTCTAAAGGCTAATATGTCATGTTTGAGAACTTATAAGCACAGAATGATTTGAAAGTAATTACACAATATTCTTGAATTGTCATTATTCTAAGAATAAGCATATAATAACCAGATCTTACTGAATGATATAATAAGGCCTCAAAATGTGTTTAAAATGGTTCTTAGTTGTGATATTTATCTGCCTTTGAAACCCCTCCATTGGCAGTAAAATAGTTTATATATTATAAAGAGTGATTTCAGATTGTGTGTTGGGGCTCAAGGTGACATCAGATTTATTGAAAAAAAGTCCCATTCCACTTACAGGGCCACTGAAATTGAAGGCTTTACGGAATTAATGTGAAGGTGACATCTCCCTCCCTGTCAAATGTCCTCATCCCTTCTTTCGACCTTGCACACTTAAAATCCAAAACAAAATTTTAACAGTTTTAAATAACCTTCGACTGCAAAGGTCACCTGACACAGGCATGTTCTACCGACGACGTATGACAAAACACGTATCACTTACTGTGTGTTCCACAGTTCTGCTGCAACTCCATACTTCGGTTTGTAAGATTAATAGTAAGAAATGGAAGAAATGCCAGCTTTTTTAGAATTTTCAAAAAAATCAAGCCTGACTTTTTCTTTTTTTTACCTCCCATAACAACATGTTGCAGACATTAAAATAGCTTTATTAGGGCTTTTCATTGTGGTATGTGGCTATTTTTTGGTTTTAAGGATTAAATTAAACTGGCTATGAATTTATTTAACTTTTAATGGTGTCAATTTAGTTTCCTTTCAATATTAAGTTTATTCAGAAAAATCTTTAACTCTAACTAAGTAATTGATTATTTAGTTTTTTGAAGTGACTACAGCGTGCAGCAACAATTGACCCTACATATCGCCGCTATTTTGAGCGATATATAAACTTGTCACATTATTCCATCACATAGCATTAATGACATTTGTGATAATGTTTCATGGGACATTTATTTATGGATTGGGGGCCGCACGTTTGCGATCGCTGGTGTTGAACAACACACAAGATGACACACAAAAGAAGAAAGACAATGAATGGAAAATATCCTCGTTTTATACAGTGAAGGTCAATGAGCGAATGAATGAATAGGATTTGCTTCATACAAATGGAGGCAACAGCAACACCCTCATCATATTTACAACCTGTTTACCCTGTTTTTTTATGAGAAAAGGTTTTGTTTTTCACTCTGTTTGATGTGTTTAGACACCTGGAAGAGTAGCTATGACCCTCGTGATAGCAAATAATGGGGATCCGATTAATAAAGAATCAATGAAGAATTGTGCTAGTAAGGTGAGACGGCTGCAAACAGGTTAGAGCAGGGCTGTCAAACATACGGCCCGGGGGCCAGAACCGGCCCGCCAGAGGGTCCAATCAGCCCACAGGATGAATTTGTTAAAATTTCACACTAATCTAAACTCATGTCAAATGCTCCAGATACCCGTGACTAAATGTTTGTGCCTTTATAGATCCAGTGTGCTGTGTAAATAGTAAATTTAGGCACGATATTGTTGAAATTGCACTTATATTTCTCAAGAAAGTTCATGTTTTGTAAAATTATCTTTCAGTAAATGTAAAACAAAGGAGAAAAAACAAAGGGGTTCTTGTTGTTCATAGGTTATTATGCTATTTTTTTAATTATTTTTACTGATCAAATTGTGCTGTATGTGGCCCCTGAACAAAAATGAGTTTGACACCCCTGGGTTAGAGAATTATTGAAAACACAAAGAACTGCCCGCATGTTTTTTTTAATTGAATACATTTTAGTGCTCAGAAAACCTGGTTGTGCAGCAGCTTGATGGTATAAATGCTTCTTGCCTCCACCCGCCTCTGCGCTGCCTCTGCATACATACAAATGCTTCCTCGGTCAGGTCTGATAGTATTGCTTGACACATGCAGCATACACATAACTGTATATTTGTAGCTCTTTTAACCAAGGTCGGGGTTGTTCAAAATGCTAAACCCTTACAGGAACAGCTGAAAAAATATTAACGTTATGAAGGACGCATTTTTGTTGCTCTTTCAGGACCTTTTCTGGTGTACGTGTTGGTTGGATGCAGATAGTAAGCCTATCCTCCGCTATCTCTTTTTTAGCCTTGCCTCTGAACAAAAGTATACAATTTACACAAAAGTGTTTTCACTTCAGATTCAGCGAAGCCCCTGGAGGGTCACTGTGAACTGCCCTGAGCTTTTTCAGCTAGTGCGAAGGAGCAGCAATGATGCCAAGGTCCTTGTGGATCACTAAACCCCTCTCCCACTGTCACACAGAGACAGGACCATAAACCCTCTGTCACTTGTATCCACTATCTCATTCTCTCGGTCACTGCCCAGAAACCTCCTGACCACAGGTCAGAAACCAGACAGGAGTCTGACCGGGGGGGAAAAAAAAAACAAGAGCTTCAAGTGATGCGCGAAATGTGTGGTCAAGTTCACTGTCCCTCATATTCCTACTTCCTGACACATCTGAACCCCTCTCGATCAATCCACAAGAAAGCATTTTATCAGAAATGGAGGTTGAGAGTCGTCTGAAGTGTTTTTATTTTTTTCCCCTCTGAGAGAAATGCAAATAATGTGCAACAGACATGCTCCAAAATATAATCAGAACATTGAGGAGTGCACAGTGCGTTTCTATGTTTCTGGCATGTATTGTTCTTGAGTTATTATGTTCTCAAGACCGTGCCTATACACAGACAGATGCCACAGTGGCAAATTAAGTCATGAGACGCAACATGTCGGAGTCATTTCTTCCTTTATTACATGGCAGTGGCACGCGGTGATCGTCAAGCGGAGCTGAACAACTCCCCTCTTTAAACGCCAGCCCCGCCTCTATCACACCCTGTTTACTACACAACTACAAGAAGAAATACGGACGGAACTAAAAACACACCTTTTTATGACTCAACCAGCAGCAGCAAACCTGTCTTAAATTCATTGCCTGTCAGTCTTCATGATTGTGCGGTGTCTGTCTTTCACTTGCTTGGAGTCGCTTCCTGAATCTCATTACTTTTCCATCTTCACCTTTCCGCACTTCTCCCTGGTTGAGTAACCATATCAAAGGTACATTATAGAAGATGCATATATAAAAATAATAATAATAATAATCCTTTCTATGGCGATCTTCACAACATTCTGCCACACATGATGTCAGAACACGAGTTTCCAATATAAATGTATGCTCACTTCATTAGGTACACTCGATCAACTGCTTGCACATTCAAATATTTAATCTGCCAATCACATGACAGCACCTCATTCCATTGAGTCTTATATACGTGGTCAAGACGACCGGCTGGATTTCAAAGGCGATTTAACTGACTTTGCACACAGAATGGTTGTCGGTCTGAGTTTTTCACAAACTGTTGACCCTCTCTAGTGTTAATGGTCTGAAAAAGAGAAAGTTTTTTTTTTTTTTATGCAGGTCCTGCTATGTTTTGGTACCCACCTTTTTCCACACTTCCTGTTCTTGGTCTGTATTTAGCTTCCATCATGGTACAGTTCACTTTGGTGCAGTGCGGAACAGGTTTCCACTGAGCCAGACTGATTTGAGATAGATATGCTACTCGTTACAACCAAGGTATGCAGAAGACCATCTCTGAACACACAACCCACCGAACCTTGAAGCAGATGAGCTACAGTACAGTTGCTTCCACTCCTGACCCTATATTAGATGTCCCCCGTACCTAATAAAGTGGCCCCTGTGTGAAACCAGAGTTCTAATGTCTTGAGCAGAGGGTGACATCCCATTTCTTCTCAGTGTCTTGTTATCCAGCCTCTGTTGCATAAAAATGTTGCAATTGAAAGGGGTTGTGAGCCCCATTTGGGCCCCCCTGTCATATTTACAACCAATTTACAAGCAACCAATTGAATTTTTTTTTCTTAAAGCTCAGTTTCCAGGATGCCCCAAGCTCCACTTAAGATAACGACAGACAGAACAACTACCGACTTACCCTTATACAAGTGAGGAAAGAGATAAGGTCTGGCATTTCTATGATAAATGCTCTAAGAGCCACAAAATGCCTAGTTCAGAGCAGTGTAGAATAGGCTAGTATAGGCATGAGCGATTCTTGGCATGAGCTGCCACATTTGCTTTTGTTTTGACATGTGTGCTCAACTGCGACGTTAAGTGGTGTTAATTAGTATCAGTATATGGGACCTTTAACTCGCAATGGCACAGTCCACTGATAATGCAGAGTCCTGTAGTTGCCTTCCTCATTATTTTCTACCTTTTCTCGTTCATGTTCTGCTCTGTAATCAGGAAGTAGGGGGAGGATGTTTTCCTCCAGGGACAAACTGGACCCATTCAGCAACTTGCTCTGGTCAAGATACACTTGCGTTCATTTACTGACAAGGAGGCAAAAGTGTCAACACTATCTCGTAGAAATGATGTTCCTGCACAAGTAAGCCGCAACGAAAACACGTACTTATAGGAAATGTAATCACCGGCTGGATTATCTTTGGCGGGCAATGTATATATTTAATAATGGCAGTGGGGGTTGGTGTTGATAATGGGTGTACACACCGTGCCTGACTGTTAACAGCAGAGACCAGGGTTTGCAGTTGTGCTTGTTATTAGGTTTAGGCAAAAGCAGGTGTTGTGATGAGAAAATTGGATAAAGTAGTGCTACACTTTTGTTGTTTTGGCACAGCAGTGTACAATTGTAATTATGTTGTAAATTATGTGGATATAGAAAAATACTATATGAAGTAGTTGTTTTACTTGCAATATATAACTAAGAAGAGGCTTTGATGTCCAATTGTTTCTACTTATTCATTAAAGTGAAAAATAGTTAAAATAAAAGAGCACTTGGGACCTATGGCCTGTTTCACCTCCATCAGCAAATCATATTAAAGGCATATATTGGTTTCATATTTTAAAACAACATCATGTTAAAGCAGAAAGTTAAAAGCCCACAATTTTTTTTTTTTTTTTTACAGAAGCAGAACCACTTTAGAATCATCTAATATGATTAAGAGGTGACTGCCCTGTGACTCTCTCACCCATGCTATTTGAGACCCAGAGAGAGAGGCCATTTCTATGGAAATGCAATATTTACACGCATGGGGGAAGTCTATTATCTGCCATTTAGAAATCCTGGGGTTTCTCCCTTATGTTGCTCTCAGGCCTTTTTTCCATGTTTTTCCCTGTTTGTTCCTTCAGAGGAAAAAACAAATGGTGTTAATATCCCTGTGCCTGAGTAAACACAAACCTCTTTCTTTGTGCCCCACATCTGTATCACAGGACCAGTACCTCTCAACCCCCCCCCTACAAAGTACCTCTTCCAAAAGCTGAATGGAGCCTTCACCTTGAAAGCATCCAAATGGAGTCATTGAGATAGAACTCTCTCCTCTCTCCACTCTAGCAAGGTGTGTCAGGGGTTCAGCAGTGTTTTGTGGAGCATGAAGATAATTTTGGAGAAGCACTGTGTTCAGAATAAAGTGATAGCAATGCACTGACAACACCACTCCTCTCCAAAGACAGAACTCTTGAGAAGACGCGTCCTGTGATGCCTGGGTGCGATTTTAAAGATTCCTTCAAAAGTATCTCAAGAGGTTTGAAACTGTTTGAGATTTAACACGTTGTTTGATACAGAAAACAACAGAGGCTTAAAGATGAAATACAACTACTAACACATGGTATATATATATATATATATATGTACGTATATAAGGGGTGTCACAATTCGATCTTTATTTCTCCCTTTTAGCACAGATGGGTCTGCCATTTTTAGACTTGTCTAGTTTAGTCGTTGTTTTTTTTTTGTTTGTCATATAACACTCATTTCATTTTTTTAATTCCCATTCCACTTATCTACATGGTGTCATGACTGATATAATGTCCATCATTTTTTTTGCAATGTACCACACTAAGGTTTAATTTAATAAGGTTTAATATAATTTAATATAATAAGGTTTCATTTTGAATATTTTTTTAATACATTTAATTAATTTATTAACACTATGAATGTAACAATATCCAGTCACGTGTAAAAAGAAGATGAGCCATAAAGAGTCATTATCATAGTGTGGTGTGTATATATATATGTGTATATGTATATACATATATGTATATATATATATATATGTATATATATATATATATATATATATATATATATATATATATATATATATATATATATATATGTATATATATATATATATATATATATATATGTATATGTATGTATATATATATATATATATATATATATATATATATATATATGTATGTATATGTGTGTGTGTATATACATATATGTATGTATATATATATATATATATATATATATATATGTGTAATATATATGTATGTATGTGTATATATATATATATATATATATATATATATATATATATATATATATACATACATATATGTATTTGCAGTGGTAGATTTTGTTGAGTTAGTTTGCACGGATATTTTGTCTACCTCCTCCTGTTGAGCCCAGAGAAAACTGTCTCCACAAACTCAAAGAGACGAAGGGTAACGTTTGAGGCTGATAAGCAATGACCTCTGCCCTCAAACAGGTGGTGCCCTCATACCCCTAAATGCTAGTTCACATGGCCTCTTCAAACTCAGTACACACTCTCGCCTGTTTAATGAAAAACTCAAGTGCATCTCAAACATGTTTGATGAATATAGCAGCTTATCAGAAATGACTGGAGGCTTGTTTGTGTGTGTGTGCGTGTGTCGTGATGACGCCAGGTTTCCCCTCTCAGTCTTCAGCAAGAATCATTTTTGGCAAGAAATAACATACAACCAATGGTATGAATTGTTATAGAACCAGTTTTGCTGTTAAACTTTAAATGTCCAATACGCAAACCACAACGAAAGCAAAATGTTTGCACTCGTGTGACCCTTATGGGCTTTAATTTTGCTAACTTAAACTGCAGTCTGTTCCTTTCCTGGGCTTTTTTTGTTTTAATAACAAGTGGCGATTGCCAACGTGT
This sequence comes from Solea senegalensis, assembly GCF_019176455.1. Lineage (NCBI taxonomy): Eukaryota > Metazoa > Chordata > Actinopteri > Pleuronectiformes > Soleidae > Solea > Solea senegalensis. Next base: position 15,802,686 of record NC_058033.1, read on the forward strand.
AAAAATGTCAAAGTCAAATATGTATGTACTGTGTTGTATTGACATTTCAACACTAAATGTCACCTATAGTATAACCCAATTGGAACGTGTCACTAGTTCATTAATGATCAGCTGTTTATCACGGATGACTGATCGTCTCATGTGATTTTAGTATTCCCGTAGGAATAGGAACGTCTTGTATATGATTGACAGCTACCACTAGAAGAAACAATAACTCATATTGAAGCGTATATTTGTTGTAAGGTTTATTAAGTAACGTTGTACTCCCATAATGTCTCTTGGCTCGACATCTGTCCTCCACTGCAACAGCTACCAACACACATGACACACATGAGTGTGATATCATTCTCAAAACACATTACAATCAGGTAATATTTGTATATATGTATGTATGTGTGTATATATATATAGATATATATATAGATATATATATAGATATATATATATATGTGTATATATATCTTTGCATGCACAACGTTCGCTAGCAAGGGACAGACAACACACCTCTCTGGCAGCCTTTAAACCACACCCACCTATTATTCTAATTCCTCGAGGAATGCTGCCAATCCGGACAAGAAGGGCGATGCTGCTGATACATCAAATATACACTATAGCATTAAATTGATATTGATGTTAATTTCATTTATTTTTGCTTCCAATTTGATGTACCAGAGAAGTTTGAGAGCTACAAAGACTTTGATGGAGTGAGGTGAAGACAGACTGCTAAGACACAGATATCAAGCCGTGGACAGGAACAGTGACAAGGAAGACCCACTATAGTGGTGATCATCGTTAGTGACATGATGAGACTGATGAAGGATGATGGATCAAACGAGACTGTGGGGGCTTGGTGGTGATGGAGAGGTGGACATAAGATAACACACAGTATTTAAAAAAAGACAGACCAGCTGATCGTGGCATGGATGACCTGGGTGTTGGGCAGTGTTTGCTATTGCAGTATATTGGATAACAAAACATGATCTCCAAACAACTGCACTTTAAACTAGCAATGGCCCTATGGGTGTAATAGATCCAATTTTGGGCCACATGGTAGTTTCCTCCCACAGTCCAAAAACATGCAGAGGTTAAGTGGACTCTAAATTGACCAGAGGTGTCAATGTGGACTGGCAACCTGTCCAGGATATGTATACCCTATGACTAAGTCAGCTGGGATTGGCTCTAGAGGCCCCCTGACCCTCATGTGGAGGAAAGCGGTCGACAATTCAATTAGTGAATGCATGTAATCACTGGCAAATTATGAATTATGAATGATTGAAGTATTCAACCTCTGCAATAAAGTCTGGCTTTGATTGATCTGAAATATTTAAATAAAGAATTCAACTCAATATTAATATTATTGGATATTAAAAATGAAAAGTCATCTATGCTAGTACATTTTTTACCATTAGGAAACAAAATAGTTTGCGGGGGTCTTATGCCTCCTACAGTGAGTGTGATGCTGCATTACAGGGCCACCTTTTTGTGACCAGGTTATCCCAAATATAAGGTATATTTATCCTGATTATATGTTGTATACAGTATTTTTATTATTCAAATCTCTGCTTGAGTTTGATCTGTTGACTGCAGCGGCGAATTCACTCCAAAACAATGTTTTTCCCCCGCTCCCTTGATTCCAATTTCTAAGGCTGCCAAATGAAACTCACCAGTTAAACTGCGATGCCAGATGTCTGTTTCAACTTCCAGATTGTGTATCTCCGTGTCATAAAAGAAGGGCATGATAATAAAATGCTAATTGTTTTCATCTGCCACACTTATCAGTATGTCTGATCTTTTATTGTTCTTTTTTTTGGTTAGATGCAAACCTTTCGTGAATTTTTTAATGTTTGAATTTTTTTTGGGCGAAATGATTTTGGTGCCAACATCCGTGCTGGTTTCTACAGTTACGTGATAAATGAGGCCCAATGTTCTTGAGGGAGAACGAAAAGGCCAGAATCCTTCAAACATATTCAATTATGTGTTTGGCTGTGTTATGCTAACGTGCATTATTGGCTAACAAGGTGAAACAAACGCCCAATTCTGTTCATTAAATGCATTTCTCAAATTAAATCAAATACTACACATAGTATTAAACCAGGATGTGAATCACTGTTTTTTTTTGAATGGCTCCATTTGTCCAAACTCCAACAAGAAAACAATAGGTTTTTAGTTTGAAGGCATTAGCTCCGCTGGACTGAGGTGTTTCACTGGACAGAGCCCCCTAAGCTGTTGTTCAGAGGTTTGTCACCTGTGTGCAGGTTGGGGCTTTGTCATCAGGACACATGTCCACTCTGTCCACTCTCGCTAAGGCTGTGCATGCCTGGCGTTGAACACACTGTCACATGCACCATCTGTTACCGCCAACACTCCTGGCTTGGACAAACAGCGTTATGAGTAGCTAATGGTGCGGACAAAACTCGTGACCTTGACACTGCTTCCTATGTGTGATCAACACACAGAGGGAGAGAGGGAGAGAGGGAGAGATTGATGAGAGTCCAAAGGCCTTTTGATTTTGGCTTGTGTGAGACATACTGCAGAATCCCACGTTGCCTGGAAACCTGTCTCTGCCTCTGTGCGTATGTGACGAGCGCTGGAGTCTTCCTCTGCCTCTCTTATCTTATTCAGCATCAAAGATTAACGTCAAATCACCTCACTCAGTAAATGCATTTTTTTTTTGTTACATTAGACATGAAATGCTGCCGCGCAATTTCTTATCGTACATTTTCTCCGCTCTATTTTTTATGCAATTTTCACTCTCACAACCACACACACAAGTTACCCTCAGATTTTTAATCCACAATCAGAGAGTGTGTGTTAAACTACGTGGTGATGATTATTATTCATTTATTTATTAGATGAATTTGATGCTGCGATTTTTGACCAGATTAGAAATGAGCATATATTCCAGGGACAGCTCAGGTTGAGCAGTTTGGAGATAAAATAAAAGAGTGAAGGTGGAGAGGGTTTGGTCACGTGCAGAGGAGGTATAGTGATTATATTGGACAAAGGGTGTTGAGGATGGAGCTGCCGGGCCAGAGGAAAAGAGGAAGGTCATGAATGTTGTGAAGGAGGACATGAGGACAGTTTAGTGTAACAGAGGAGGACACAAGGGAGAGGACACGATGGAGGCAGATCATCCACTGTGGCGCCCCCTAAAGGTAGCAGCTGCAAGAAGAACATTAGATTTCCTTGATACATCATATAAGTGTATTTTATATAATATACAGTTGAAAAACAGAAATTTACACTATATAAAAAGACACATATGCTTTTTTTCATCAGACAATCACTTTTTTTTTTTAGACAATTTTTTATTACTTTCTTCAAAGTCAGAAGTTTAAAGATTATTATGCCTTTAAACAGCTTCATTTGAGTTAATTAGAGACACACCCACCCGTGGATGTATTTTAAGGCACAAGAGAATTGTGCACTTGCACAAGTCTGGTTCATCCTTGGGTGCAATTTTCCAGATCGATTCAGAAGCAGTATGCTTCGGGTCATTGTCCATCTGGAAGGCCCATTTGCGCCCAAGCTTCAACTTCCTGGCTGATGTCTTGAGATGTTGCTTCAGTATTTCCACGTAACGTTCTTTCCTCATGATGCCATCTATTTTGTGAAGTGCAGCAAAAACGGGATGGTGTTCTCAGACTTGCGAGCGTCCCCCTTTTTTCCTCCAAGCGTAAAAATGGTCAATGCGGCCAAACAGTTTGATTTTGGTTTCGTCAGACCACGGGACATGTCTCCAAAGACGAAGGTCTTTGTCCCTGTGTGCATTTGCAAACTGTAATCTGTTTCTTTTGGAGTGATGGCTTCTTCCTGGCGGAGTGTCCTTCCAGCCCATGTCGGTACAGTACTCGTTTCACTGTGGATAATGACTCACTCTTACCAGCTTCAGCCAGCATCTTCACAATGTCTCTTGCCTTTGTTCTTGGGTTGATATGCACATGTCGGACCAAGGCGCTTTTATCTCTGGGACGCAGAACCCGAATCCGTCTCCTTCCTGAGCGGTATAATGGCTGGACATTCCCATGGTGTTTATACTTGCGTATAATTGTTTGAACAGATGAACGTGGCACCTTCAGGCATCTGGAAATTGCACCCAAGGATGAACCAGACTTGTGCAAGTCCAAAATTCTCTTTCTGATATCTTGGCTGATTTCTTTTGACTTGCAGTGTGTTTCAGGTGTGCCTTAAAATACCTCGACAGGAGTGTCTCTAATTAACTCAAATGTTGTCAATAAACCTATCAGAAGCTTCCAAAGACATGACATCTTCATTTGGGCTTTCCCAAATTGTTTAAAGGTATAATAATCTTAGTGACTTCTGACTAAAAAATTGTCTAAAAAAAAAAATCCTTCTCTCATTATTCTGGCATTTAGCAAATAGAAATAATTTTGGTAATCCTAACGGACCTAAAACAGGAAAAGTGACTGTCTGATTTCATGTGAGACAGTGAGGAAAACATTCACAAAATATCGCATGAACTAACTGATGAGTGCAGTAGTATCCCCAGCACTTCTCTGTGCTGTGATGTAAAATCGTTGACTTTCTCCGTGGTTACGAGGAGTGAGCGGTTTACCCAAACTCCTAATGCTGAGGAAAGAGGCAGTGAGTATATCGTACACTTAAGCAGAAGCAGATTTTACAAGGTGAACCTTTTGTTAAGTGACTAAAATCAGTGTTGTGTCCCTGCCAGCAGACATGTTTTGGCCTCATCCACGGTGTTCTCAGCAACACTTTTAAAACAAAATTGTATAAATGCAATATGCTGCATCTAACTTTATGTCTGACGATGCTCAGTAATTCTGATTATAAAGACTCAACAAACTAACACTTACCTGCTCTATAACACTAACTGCATTGTCATTTCATTCAGTGTCTATGCACCCCAAATGCTCTGTGGGGATATGAGATTAATTTATGCCTATTGCTGTTACTTCTGTTCATAAATAGTGGCATTATTGTATATCAAGTCATTTGCTAATTAGCAGAAAGCTTGTTCTCGACGTGGCTTTCTCGCATCATTAAGTTCACCTTGATGGATTTCGAAAAAAGGTTATAAATATTTATTTCTTTTTTCTCTTTTTTTTTTTTTCTTTGAAAAGCCTATTCAATTTCTCCGCCTCTCACTTCTGAAAGGAAGAGGACGTGTAATAGGTGAGGGTCACATCAGCGTAAAATCTTTCCGGGGGGGAAAAAAAAAAAAAAGTGACTTAACTCAACGAGGTATATCCACGTGACCGGGAACTGAGCTGCTGCCAAAAGAACAATCTCACAGGAAGACTCCAGTGAAAACAGTATCCTCTGATGGATCCGTTCACTTCACACTCAAATGCTCCCATTCCACGAGGCTCAGTCTAACCGTCGTGTACAATTATTATTCGATCTACTGCGTTGAACACATGGTGCCAAAAATGGTTTAATTCCCCCCGTGGATCAATACAGAAACCGCCTCATTTTCCTCTCACTGTGAGGCTCTGCATTTATAATGCTATTGACAATATTTAGCGGTATTGAGGTGGGCAGTGATGGAGTGCCATTTCTTCACAGCTGTGCACCTTTGTGAACGCTTTTTCAACCATGAACCCAACAATGAAATGTCAGCCAGTGAAACTGTAAGGCTTTGTTTAAGTGTTTTTAACTGAGCGGCCATTGTGGTTATGCTGCATCTATAGAATAAGAATAATAATAATAATAAAAAAAAAAAGATTAGGGTACACAGATATGATCCATCAACTCTAGGTTCCTAATTGAATGAATGTGTGGACGTGAACCTGAGGGCTGACTGTCCCTAATTCATAGCGTCCTGATGGCGTCTGTACAAGAAAGGCGATATGTTTCAGTGGTTCTCAAATTAAGACCCTGGGACCCTGGATGGGTCCATTGCACACTGCCTCTGTTTTTGTCCCTCTGATAACATAACAAAAAAAATCTGATTTTGTGTCAGCACTGCACTACACCTATATATTTTAAATTCAAATAATGCACTAGCTCAGTATTAAATACATGAAACATGTCATCAACAAACAAAATGTGTTGTTATCCTCCGTGTAAGTGTTTGGCTAACCTTAGCTTCTGTTTTATTTTGTAGTCTCGCTTGCATCCTCTTTGGGTCAGTTTTACATCCTGTATTTTCCCTGCTCATCAACCGGTGTGTTATTATCCCATGGGGAAGTGCGACTCGTACTCGCCGAGTACGGGAGTACGCAAGTGTGATCGTTGCGTTTGGAACAGTAACCTTACCTCCTTGCTGTTACTGTTTGAATGTTCTCGTGCAACTATGAATACGTCATATTTTGAATTTGTGAAGTTCTCGTCTCATATTATCTCAAAACTGTGTTCGGCGACACAGAAGAAGTTTCGAGTTCAGGTTTTTTCCGCGTGTTTTCTCTGCCGATATGTTCCCGGCGAAATGCATTCTGGGATACATGGCTTTCCCACCCAATGCATACTTGCGTAAAATGGGCGGCGCGAGAACACACTGGGTGTGACAACCGTACTCGCTACTTGTGCGAAGTGGGAATATCAAAACTCTTTAATGCGTCGTCATGACGTCATAAAATCCTGAAACCAGTCAGATAGCGTGAACTCGTGTGTCCCCAGGTGCAGGTTTGTCTTCTGCTTCCACTTCTGCTCACATGAAATTATTTTCAATTGGTAAAAATGGAGCATAATATAATATTATATTTATTTAGTGATTTAGTATAGTGATTTCCAGTGCCTGCTCCTGCTGCAAATACTAGTATGAATTGTTGTTTTTCATTACTTTTACATGTAGATCAGGAGCAGGGACAGCTCCATGGAGGCTATGTTATTACAATAGCCCACAATGGATAAACTAAACATGAAGGTACCATAGGTGCAACAACACACTTGAATGTGGGTTGATCATTTTTAAATAATAACAGCCCCGGTAGATCATGAAACCTCTAATCTGAGACAGCATTACTTATTTTAAATAATTGAGTGGGTCTATTAAGTACTCGATTTGGCAGTGTAACTTTTTTTTGAATGATTATGAGTAAGTGCCCTTTGTTTTATTTTACTTGAGCTCTTCCCTCTGAAATGTCTGCGCACGGCCATCTTATCAAAATGCAAATGACCTTTAAGTCAAAGAAATTAAACAAAAATGGCAGCATCAGTGTCTTGGTGCATCCAGGGAATGCTCAGACTTTGACCAGATGTGTTTGAGTTGCTCCCAGAGGCAGAGGAGAACAGAGGAGAGAGCAGAGGAGGGGCTGTGTTGTGCTTAACTGTGCCGGGCTGTGCTGTGCTGTGCTGTGCTGCACCGCGCAGCTTCTCCTCCTCACCTCTCACTGCATCCTTTTCATCATCGTCATCAAACACCGAACTTGTCCCGCGTCAGGATGGATGGGTGGGTGCGCGCGGAGCCGCTGAACCAGTGAGGAGGATGCGGTGGGACCGGGGAGATGGAGGAGCAGTGTCCGTGTAACCGGAGCGTCTGTGGGCGTCGGTGTCTGTGATGTTTTGCCGCTGGTGACTGCAGAAATTGTCCAACGCGCCTGCGAGTCGACGGAGCGCCGCTGAGCGGTGCGCGCTTGGAGAGGAGCGAGAACGGACATGTGAATGACAACGACCAGCGCGTCCGTGTTGTTTTAGTTGAGGAACTTGACGCAGTTGATGAAGACAGAGTCTCACAAGTAAAAAAAAACCAAACAAAAAAAAAACATTATTGTTTGTTTCGTTTTGTCGCTTGAGGAGGAATTCATGCGCCGATAGCTCTCGGGGCCAATATGCCAGAATGGGTCCTCTACAATATTTATTTCTCTGTGGACTTCTGTACACCCAAACATACGGTAAGTTCGCGAAATTGTGTATTCCTGTGTATTATCAATTCACAGCTTAACTTGTGTGACCTAATGCGTTTTGGTGTCACAGCTGACGCGCGTCAGCATGGTTTTTACAGTGGATTTTCTTGAGTTCGTGTGTAACATACCAATATACCCACACCATGGACTGGTTCATTTAGTCTTGATATATAAGGCAGTGCGCCAAGTCAAACACTTAATGGCACAGGAGGATGGGAGTTGTTCTTTTATTCATAAGGGCTGTACTAATTGAGTGAATTTGTTACTTGGGGGAGAAAAAAAAGAATTATATATGACAGCTTTTAAATTGCCAGTATTTCCAAGGGTACAGAGGTTTTGACAAATTGAATCCACACTTCACTTTATTCCATGTTTTCTAAGGAAATTGAGCCTTAAATGACTCACATCCTTCAGATTGAATACACTATACTTGTCCTGTGCTTGTAGCTAGTTAATAAAGTGTAACAAAGCCTATATTTCTTTCATTGTTTTGTTGCTGTAACAGTCAATTTCTATGGGTTAGGTTCGGTGTGGCCTCTACGCTCAGATTGGTCTAGCACGAGGGAGAACTTATAGCTGAAATATAGCGTTGGAGGATCATCATCATGTTAACTGACTGGATGGAAGTTGAATAAACTAGTTAAGAGTGGATTTAAATGTTTTTGTTTATGGACAGAAAATGACAAATATGTTAAAAACAAACATTCCACATGTCAAAGGGACAAGAAAACTCCATAAACATATGGATTATACTGTATATTGAACCTTTCCTGTATTGCCACTGAAGAAAGTAATATAGATATTGAATTATTGCACAGCCCTATAAACTGAAATGTCTCATGTGCCATAGAGAATATGCTTACTCATATATTCTGGAAGTGCACCCTTGACTTGTATCTGTCTAGACGTTAAGATCTAATGTACATCCAACCCGAAGAGACACTATCCTGAATTGTTATCCGCTGCTTTGTCTCCTGAAGCTCGTACAAACATAAATCTGTGTCAGTGGAGTAAACGTCATGCAGGTGTGATCAGCTCATGAGGTGGGTGTGGGTATATAGGTGGTTTCAGGACACTGGAATTAGTTAGTGCTGCCTGTTTACATGTCACAGGACACACACACACACACACACACATCTGTCTAGCAGTGCAATGGCTCAGGTTGTGTGTTGTCGATTGACTTCTAAGCTATATTTTCAGAGGATTGTGTCAGGCCTCAGTGTTTGTTCACCTCATTAGCGCACTGGTGGCTTTTGGAGTCTGTCAGATTCTGCAGATGCTGTTAAACTGTGTGTGACACACACTGGAGAGACGGAGGCACAAACGTGTTTTTGATTGACTACGTTTTTGACAACGTACAGTTATTTTAAGTGGTTTTGTATGAGGTGCAACATCATCAGTAAATGCACAGGGTGCCACTGTGCCAGTAACAGAGGACATGGCCTCTTAACCACTTAACAAAACAACAAACCAAAAACCTGTCCGCGTTTCAACCCAAGTCTGTGTAAGTCTATGATACCTTAAGAATACGCTTGCCACTTTATCTCAACCTTAGACCCAAGATTGTCTTTAGCTTATGCTGACTGCCATGTGCAGCTGCCTCCACGACTACATTTCATGAGTTTGTGTCACTCGGGTTAATACAAATAAAGGATTTCAACCACCAAAAAAAATTACTAATTTAAATTTACTGAAGGAGATAGCAGTGGATCAACAACTCCTGTGTGCTGTGATGTTAAATAGTTAATTTTCTCTATGGACTACAGGGAGTGAACAGTTAACTCGGCGACATAAAATTCAATTTCAAGTTGGAAAACATGGAGTATGCATACTACAGCCAGCATTAACTGTGTATTAGTACCACATACAACCTGAACCAACCGGAACTTTCTCTTGAATGTGTGATTTATTAGAGAGGGTAGGCACTTTAGATGTTAATGGGTCTCGTTGAAAGTGTCCCTATCTCTACTGGTAGTCTTTTTCAAGTCTCGCTAATGTCACATGTGCAGGTCCTTTGTGGACATGACTGCAGGACGTGTATATGAATGGAGACAATATTTGATAGATGAGAACCTTTGCTGTTATTATATGAACAAGAATACACCAGAAGCAAAGATGGATGGATAAATACATAAACAAATATGAATAAAAAATTTAAAAAAAAAGTATGCAGTGAGAAGGAAACCAGGACAACATGAGATCCATACAGCAGGCCCAGAAAATGATAAAAAGATACTAATGTATAACAAGGAAGAGTGTAGTGAAGGAACTGAGTTGATCAACTCTGACTGGCTCATGTAAGCTCCAAGCCACTGCATTGCTCTGCGCCGCCATCTTCCTTCCTTCATTCCGTAATGATGTCGTAATCCTACACGCAGTTCTTCTAAACTCTAGTAGGGCGTGAGCTCATCGCTTTTCTCTACACAAAACTCCCAACAAGTTCCCGGTCATTTTTATTTCCCTGCCAGTTCCTGCTCGTTTCTGATTCAGCACCATGGATAGTTCCATGTTGAATAATACTTTCTTAACAATCATTTCTCAGCAGAACTGATAAAGGGAGAATAAAAAAAAATGTATACCTTTAGAAATAGATTTTCCATTAACGAAGAGAAGGCAATAAATTAATAAAAATTATAATTAGCGAAAGGGCTTTTATATACAGTCTCAAAGGATAACTCACTAGCTTATAAGAAGGTATTTATAGTTTTTGATTCTAGGGAAGAAAGGCTTAGTAATGGCACAGAGTTGCAGTTTTGGTGGATTGGGGATTTGATTATTGACATTCCAGAAATTGGTCAGGGTTATTTTTTTTTTTTCTTCAGGGTCCAGTCACAATATTATTGAATTTAATAAACTGAGCCGTGCAAAGTTTTGTGAGGTTTAAAAAATGTCAGCGTTTAAGAGCCTTGCATAATTCATTGTGTCTCTAAGTTATTGGTATTCAGGGTCATGGGTTGCTGGAGAATTTTTTCAGTGGAAACCAGGCAAAGCCCCTGGTGGGGCGGCCAGTCCATCACAGGGTTAACAGAGTGACAGAACTGTGCAGGACCTTGTCCTGGCCTTTAGCAGCAGTACGACTCAACTTAAGTCACTTATCATTTAAATTCTGACGGCGTGAAACTCTCCATTAGCCCAGCAGGGCCTCTCTAATGTAGCAACCAAAGAGTCAGTCAGTCTTTTGGTTTTTTTTTTTTATGAAATTGTGTTTGTCCAATTTTCTGTGGAGTCACACAAATTGTATTTGCGCTGGTAGCTCGTGTGTAGTGTTTTAAAAGCATGTTAAAACATAATGCATCACCATGGCGTGTCGTGTTGGCACCAGCTAATGGAATGAAGTTTTTTTTGTCAACAAACCTCTTAACATTACAGACTTGTCACATCCATTCCACTCACATGTGCGCCTTCAATGCGGTCAGCCAGTCATCATGGCTGCCTCCGCAATTTGTCACCATCAAAGGAGACGATACAAAAGATGTGTAACATCATTTTGCTGTTTGTTTATTTATTTATTAATACCCCCATGTCTTAATGACAGTCCAAAGAAAAAAAAAACAAACCATCACTCTTTGCATCCGTTTGTGTGCACACGGCAGAGAAGGAAGACCTTTTAACGTGGCTATTATCATGTTCACACACCGGGAAGCGGATGAGAGTTGTGACGCTGTCATGTCTGTAAACAAACACAGCGACACTACATTTGGGTCGGTCCTCTGTGACATTTCGAATTTCCGTACCAGAGTCAAGTTGGCTGCGGTGACACAGGCGATGACACCGTCACCAGGAGACGCATTGTCCCGACATTTGTCACAATCCAAATATTGTCCATGTTGCGATTGTGACAAAGCCTGTAAGGATGAAAGGGAATTTGGCACAAAGTGTAACAGATGCTGTTCTACAGCCACTGAAACAACACATTTAATGATGTCAGTGTTTGATGGAATGTGTTAATGAAAAAGCTAATGAGATGTAATGACTTCTCAGCTTCTGTCTGTGCGAGTAAATGTAGTAGGAGCTTTAGGGAGGTATCATGGCTGTCAGTTGGAACCTGACACTAATCAAATTTCCAATCAGGAGCTGTAATGGGATTTACTAAGACTTTATACATTTGATTCTACCAGTAACAGTCACAAATCTGCATGGATTTACTGTTACCTGTAAAGCGGGGAAATATAATGTTAGTGGAGATATGTTCTCTCCATTCAAAGACGTGACTCAACAGAAATGCTGAAACAGTTCTTGCTTTAATTAGCAGTGACATGATAATATGTTTATTAGGTATGGGAGAACATGACCATTTCTTCATGTTATTTCTTAAAGCTGATGGCTCCAGATGAAAACATATGTAACTAATGTTACATAAAAAGATGCACACAGGAAGTGATCTCTTTTTTTTTTCTAGTTAAGTTAAGTTAAGTTTCGAAAAAGAAACGGTCATTTAGGTGTATGATGAATATAAATGTTCTGCTGTTGTATACACACAGACCTCTGTTAGTTTGACAGAGTCTGTTTCCAGCATCATCTCTAGAATAGAGGCACAATAATAACACCCAGAATTAAATCATTATGAAACACAATGCACTGGAATGACTGGAAAGATGCAGGCTCCCCTTCAAAATAAATCACTAGCACTGCATGATGGTGAGCCCTTGCGTGACATAAGGAAGAAGTTCCCCCCTTTCACAACTATCCCAAAAATGGAGATTTGATAGTGAATGATTTTGAGCGATAAGTGATGCTTTGGTGTTATTTCACTGGTCTGTTGCAGTGAATACTAAGGAGCTTATTCCAGACACTCTGCTGTTGGTTAAGTTAAAGTACTGTACATTATTAATGTGTGAGTAAATATTATGACTTTAACAGGATTCGTTTTTCTACTGATGTTTCCCCAGGGTCTCGTCTTCGCCAGGAAGACTCCCCTCCGCGCGTTGTGGAGCATCCCTCTGATCTTATTGTGTCCAAAGGGGAACCGGCCACTCTCAACTGTAAGGCAGAGGGTCGTCCCGCCCCCACGGTGGAATGGTACAAAGACGGGGAACGCGTGGAGACGGACCGCGACAACCCGCGCTCCCACCGCATGCTGCTGCCCAGCGGGTCCCTCTTCTTCCTGCGCATCGTGCACGGACGACGGAGCAAACCAGACGACGGCAGCTATGTGTGCGTGGCCCGGAACTATCTGGGGGAGGCCGTAAGCCGGAACGCTTCTCTCGAAGTAGCGCGTAAGTCTTGATTTTTCCACCATATTTCTCCAGGGCACAAATGGTTTGAATCTGCTTTGTGGAATCTTACGTTTGAATAAGTAAGTGAAAGAGTAAGTAAGTGAAGGTCGTTATCTTTTGTGGGTACAGACCAAAACAAAAGCTAATGTCAATGAGTTACCAATGGAAGCCACAGCATGTATACATTATGTATTAAGTATTGTCCAAGTCCAGGAGGACAATGGCTTGCTTACAGTGATTCCTGGGGCTTTTTGAGCTCTCCGTAATTGAAATACCAGACCATTTTTTTTAAACCTGGTCTTATTTCTGTCCTTGTCTGCAGCCTTTATAAGCCAAAGAACAAGATTTGTTTGGGAATAAATTTGGAGAGTTGCATTCAGACACTTTGAACTCCTTTCTGCTACCACTGAGCGGATTGTTATCTATTATATATATATTGCTGCATTAAGCCAACGTCATGATCTTGTAATCTATGCACCCCCCACTTCTCAGTCCTGGTCCTCGCGGGGCCCTGCCTTTCATGTTTTAGATGTTGCCGCGCTTCATCACACCTTCGCTCATCATCCCCCCGAGGACCAGGACTGAGAAACACTGCTATACAGGACTTTCAGAAAACTTGAATTAGTCATGAATATGACAGCTGACTGTTCAAATGTGCGATTTTCTTGAACACAATATAAAAATGTATATATGCAGAGGCTAAAACAGAGGGTTGCTAACACGGTGTCACATCAATCTCTGCTCAAGACATTAGGACTACTAGTGTTTCAAAATAAAAGCATCAATTGCTGCGATTCACGTGATCAATAACAAAACATTTGTCGTAAAACTAAAGATGCAAGTGAGATTACCCTAACTTACCCTTGGCTAAATGGACAGCTACGAACTGTCACCAACTTTGCGTCGTTCAGGACGACGGACTGAGAGAGAAGTCATTCAAATGAAAGACACACTTTATATGGAGAAAATGAAGATGTTTACGCAACAAGAGGTCGTCACTCTTACGGCAGAACACTACGACTCTGCTGTTAAATAAGAGAAGCTGCAGTTGTTTGTCTTTACTGAGGAGTGGCGCCATAAAACTTTGAGTACGCGCAAGAAATCACTTTATTCTACATACTTTTAATGGCCTTGATGCCTTTTTTGGCCAGGCTTGTGTTTTCTCTGCATTATAGTTTATACAAGTGGATACAAGTTCCGTCCGGAATTCACAGCAGATAATTTAAACTTGTATTTTGCACACTCAACCTTTAATATCAAATTTTAAAAGGGTTAATTCATATTTTTATTCATATTTATTATATTCATATTCTGTCATAACATGAGAAACTCTGAGTGTGTGTGTGTGTGTGTGTATGGCATGTGTGTGATCTTAAAGCCATAGTATGCAACTTTTAAATAAGAATAAATGACAATAGTACATTCAAACCATTTTGAATGGTGTGTGTGTGTGTGTGTGGCATGCGTGTGAATATGTTTTCAGACTGCTCGTGAGACCTGCTTGTATGACCTGTTTGAGTAATACATGGGCAGAGCTGTGAATTGCTCCAGGGAGGAAGAGAAAGAAAAAGGGGGCAGGATTTTAACCCAGCAAACTCCCCTTTTCACTGTTTGGATTTGGAAAGATGCAGCCTGGTCCCAGCCAGAGAGAGAGCGAGAGAGACAGAGATACTTACCTGCTCTGGGCTATTCACATTTCCATTATGTGCTAAACTGAGCTGATTTCTTGCCATGAACAAGATGCACACACGCTTGGACACACACACACACACAGATATACATACGTACATGCATGGACACACAAACACCCACGCTGTCTCCCTCCTGCTCTCTGGTTTTTACACTCACACAGATGCAGAACAAACAGCAACAAACAGGGAATTCCAGGCCAGGAGTTTATTGTAGTATGATTTTAAAATTTACAAAATATTTACCTGGAAAAAAAAGTATTGAACCTCATGACTTGACATGATGTACTCTGCCAATACAATAAGATTTGTTGTTTTTTTTTTTCCCCTTTTTTATGGCGCCGCTGAAACTTGCGCTGCCTGCTTTCCTTTAAAAAATAATGGGAAAATAAACTGAGATAAGAGCCTTGGACGTAATAGCGTCTCAGTCAAGACACTGTCTGAGATCTTTGTCTTTTTTCGTGCACACCACATCCTCTCTTTCTCTTATTGCCTTTTCCACATTAGACGCTTAGAGTATGTTTCTCAAATCAATATTGGGAAATTGTCCTGGAATTACTAATGCTTAAGGAGAGGCTGCCATTAAAAACAAGAGTGCGTGTGTACTTGTACAGGATGTAGCATTTGATTTGTGTGTAAAATTAGACATGGTGGTATTTAGTATTCGGCCGGCGGATTAATGTCTGGTGTTAAAGCCGCTGTCTCGCTCTTGATCGCCGTCTCCTGTGCTGTACATGACGTTTACATTGCTCGGCGTGTGTTTGAAGACGGCGCATAATTCTCTCTGATGAACAAACCGTCGTGACAGTATCCGTCAAGAGGCAAACGTCGCAGCTGCTCCACCGATTCCATTGACTGAATAGAGGCAGCGCGTAAGAGCGCGGCGACTGTGTCGGTGAGTTTGAGGGGATTTCATGCTCGTCCTTAAAACACAATAAAGCTCATTTGTATTTTTGCAGCTCTGACTGCCATTCTGAATCCGTTCTTTTTCCAAGTTAATTGTCCGTCATTGTCAGTGCAGGAGCTGCAATTACTGTATGCAATCAGTTTTTTTTCCTACTCTATTGTTGGAGGAGACATAGGCTACTTATGTATTAGCAATACTTGTGTTAGTCATAACAAACATCATACTACAGCGTTTGCACAATAGATTGTACTTCATTATTTCTCTGTATTCTTTTGCTGCTGATGCTATGGCATACGGTATTAGTCCAATACAAGCGGATACCAGTGCCGATACCAATGTTGGACCTGCACATAACTGAACTGTTATGGATACATTTACGCTGATGCTTTTACCATCTTTAACTCGCCAGGTGATCTCAGGCCATGAGAGATCGAGTCTCCTCCCACTTTCACAAGGTCAAAATGCTGCAATTGGACAGACCAACAACCAATCTGGACTAATGATCAGTTAGACATATGCAGAGTGACGGGAAACCTGTCAACAAAGGTGCTTGTTGTTTTGTAGGAGTGATGACTATCTACTAATGGCGTCTAGGCAACAAACAACAAACCTTTGCGCGACTTTAAAGTGACTTTTAAGGAAGTCGTCATCAAGTTAAGCGCAAAAAAAAAAAACAGTTTCACCTTTTGAAGGAGATTCTGAAATTGCCCAAAATAGCGTCTTTGCCTGACGTATCTGCAGAGTGAAATGAAATTGCTTGCAGACTGAAACCAAACTAGGAAACTAGAGAAAACCCACATGGACATGGAGAAAACAGGACCCTGGTTGAAGCCAGATTCAAACGGGTGGCCTATACTTGCTGTGAGGCAACATTGCTAACCACTACTATATGTATAATATATATATATTTATATGTATATATAATACAACAATTGTTTTTATTGAAGCATTTACACAGTACTGTAAACAGACCACAAATGACTGGATTTCAATGTTACCCTTGTTTGCAACCTCAAAGAGACTCCAATATTTGTTTTCCCTTTTCCGCAACAGTGTCAATAGGTTGTTCACTGTTAACCAAAGCAGCCTGTAGTTGTTTTTGTGTAATTCAGAATATTACGGCTACAGGGAATGCATATTGCCATGTCTCCTTCAGGGGCTGCAGTATCCTGCCAGTGCTGCTGCAGCCAAAGTTGTCATGCGTAGCCACGGGTGGGAGCAGAGCCGAGTAGATGAAAGTGCTGCGGGGGACGCTCTGACAGTGAGCCTTGCTCAAAAATGCTTTGTGTCCTTAGGAGTCCGCACACATCCTCGAATTTGCTAATGGGCTGTAGCGTTGTATCTCGACCAGTGGTTCAGAAAATATAGCTAACGAGAGGAGGGTGCCGCTCCCTCGGGTACGTTTGCGCTGTACAAGCTCAATTTTGGTGGTACGCCGTGCATTTTATGAGCTGCCGTCTGACTGATATTTGAGGAGGCATTATTCATCCCATGTGAGGCAAAACACTTCAGCTGATTCAGATGGAAGCAAAGCTTTAAAATATGTAAACGATGCAGAGATGCCACGCGTACTGTACACAGCTGCACAGAAAATTAAGTTATATGACTCATAAGATTTGTTTAACTTACATATCAAGCAAGTAATTAGTTAAATAAAAAGAAAAAAATGTATATCTTATATTTCATCTGAGTTGTACAGTAAAAAAAAATCAATAGTCAGTAAATAAGAAGAATTTGATTGTATATCTTGTGCTGGTATTGGTTTTCTCATCTGACAGTGGGTATGATTGTAATAATACTGCAGTCATTCCAACTATACTGAGTTCCTTTCATGATTGAAGTGACACATTTGTTGAGAACTTTTTTTCTTCTTGTCGTGCCTTTATCTTCGCTGACACATTAAGACAGCATTAACACACCGTTGTTTCCATTTACGCGGCTGTTTCGTTTTTCGGAACTATGCAGAAGCCCGCGGATGGTAGATTGACGATTGAACAAAGCCAATATATACACTGTTCTGAGACTTTTTTGTTTTTTTTCCACTCTCAGAGAAAGCCAAAGAAAAGGAAAGTAACAAATGTGATCCAACAGTGTCAGCATGTGCACCTTTGTTGAAATCACATTTCCTGAACAGGCCTTTTTGGATGCATATTTGACACAAACGATAGCATCTGCCATTTCACTGGGAAATAAGTCCATGCCCGTTTCTTTTTTATGAGAGGTCCTATTTTTATGCTCAATAAAGAAGTCTCATTACATTTTCTGTCACCGTTGTGTAGCACGCCACTCATTTCTCACCACCAAGCATGCAACTTTTGTTGTTGATGCGTCTGTGTGGCCTTGGTGAGCAGAAACGCTGTAAGATTAGTTGTGTGCTGCGTCATGTGTAGTAATACTATCAGACCTGAGTGAGGGAGTGTTGGTGTGTATACAGCAGCGGCGCAGGAGCAGGTTTTTAAGCAGTATATTTCCATTTTCAACATCAAAACATGACTTCCTGTGTGCAGTATGTGAATGTTTATGGGCAGCAATAGATCTAAACACAGCTATACACAGGGACAGTTGTGACTTGTGTGAGGCCAATAGGCTGAGTGAACTCGAATGTAATGGGCATTGTTTGCTTTTGAAAGTTACACACGACAGCTTTAATAATCAATAATCACCTGCCGTCAGGATGTGTGTGTGTGTGCGATCCAAACTGGGCCAGCCACTGAGCCAGCCTTTAGCATCTGCAGCGTGTTCAGTCAGATGCAGCAGACTTCAACAAACAACCGGGGAAGCTCCCGGCCACCAGTGGACTGGCACTAATCATCAGAGTGAGTGGCTGTTGACGGAATTAGAACAGATCCCTCAAACTATTAAGTGGGGGACCGAAAGACGTGAACGGTGACTTGTTGACGGGAGGTGTGGGTGGATGTAAGGTTTATTTGGACCAAACTCCGGAGCAAGATGAATCTCCCACCACCCGCCCCCTGTGTTTGACTGTGCTAAGTGAATTAGAGGTAGAGTCACTCAGCCAGACAATCGTCAATTAAATCCTCCCAGTCGAAGGCAGCCAATGCGGAGTAAATCTAGTGTCAGGATTGTGTCGGTGTTCGTGCACTATAGTAATTATTTTAATGAGCAATCACACACTCTTGAGATTTATCACAACCTGTAGTAAAACGAGTAGAACCGGGGTAGTACTGCTGCAAGAATTTGCACTATAAGCTACATGTAAATAACAAGTTGTGAAAAAACAACAACGCATAAATTACAAGTGCTTGCCAGTGCAAATAGGGAGTAATGTAGTATTAAAGTGAAGCACGACACCTCTAGGCACAGCTGTACTTTGAACTAAAAGAACTATGGTTATGGTAGTGATATCCCCAAAAAGGTCATAATGATTAAAGTTTTCAAATGTGTTGATGGAGATATGTAACACATTTTTGGCATGATTTCATTAATAATCTCAGCATTCCTTTCAGCATAATGCAAATCAAACGATCTAAAGAACAATACGTCTGCAAATCCTGCATGCAGGTCCCATGGATTAAATGATTCACTTCCGATGCTGCAAAGAAACCTAAAAAATCATGGTCTGAAAGAAACTGCAGCAACTGCAGCAATAACAACACGTGTCAGTATCAGCACAGAGATTCAGCGGTGGATTATCATGTTTTATGTTCAAGAAAATCATTTTGTGATACATTTTTATAAATGTTTCGTTGCCCAACTCAAGTACAATGCCGTGGAGGGTTTAGTGGAATTCATTTCACGATTCTAAGCTTTTGGGCATGTGTCTCCAATTAGAATTTTGTTTTGGAGGAAACACTCATGCAGTTGCTCAGTTTTATTTGTATAGCTCCAAATCACATGCACAATATATCACAGCAGAAACCTTTACAATGTTAGAGAGAGAAGATCAAAACCCAACAATTCAAAAAAAGGTATATGTACAGTATATATGTGCATTTTGTCTGGAATCTTTTCTGTGTTTCCTTTTGCTCATTTCCATACATATCTCAAGTAAAAGCTAATAAAAAATGAATGAGCAGTGGTGCATTTTTATGTTCTGCAGCATTTACAAATGTATCTACAGCCCTGTGCAAACGTCTCAGGACACCACCTCGTTTTGGGGGTTTTGAAGTCTGTCAATTTCTGTCATCATTGACGTTTGGAATGACTGAATGTTGGCTTTATTTGCTGAGATAATGAACCAACACTGTGAACATCTTTGTGTCGAGAAAGGAGCAGTTTTCTTATTAATCTTGTTCATTTTTAGACTATTAAGGTCACAAATAGTGATCAAAATTTGACGTCTTCCATGGGTTATGTCTCAACCATCTCTCTCTCTCTCTCTGTGCTGTCTTCAGTGATGGGAATTTCACTGAACCATTAAACACAGTAGATATTCCAGTCAACAATATTAGCTTAATTGGTGTAATTTGAGAGCCAAGGGCATGTTTTCTTCAGCCATGAAATATTGAATCACGTGGAAGCACTCGTTTGTCACCACTTTCACATTTGTGCTTTACAGTTACATCGCGTGGCAAGTAGATTAGAAAGATCTGGAAAAAAAAAACATTAGAATGTATAGTCAGTCGTCGGTATTGTTATTTAGCACCCAGTTACTGTCGGTATTAGGAGTCTGTAGATTTACTCCTCCACTTAATGTCCAGTAAAGGTTCCTCTGGCAGCCAATCTCTCGTGTTTTGGGAAGTGGCAAGTTGCCATTGTTCACTCCCACGCATAGACACCATCCACAGCTAGTGTGTTTTCTCAGGCAGAGTGTTCGTGTTTT
Organism: Solea senegalensis; assembly: GCF_019176455.1. Lineage (NCBI taxonomy): Eukaryota > Metazoa > Chordata > Actinopteri > Pleuronectiformes > Soleidae > Solea > Solea senegalensis. The sequence continues at coordinate 15,823,106 of NC_058033.1, forward strand.
CTTCTGTGAGCTCATAGGTGAACCACACTGCACCATCTGTTGCCAGTCTCATGTGTACTGTTCCCCTCCCTCTGCTTTTGCTTTCTTTAAGCCCGTACTGGTACGGCATTTTGTGAACCCATCTGATCACAACTTAGCCTTTCACATTTGTTAAAGTGATAGTGTGGGTATATATATATATATATATATATATATATATATATATGTATATATGGTGTTTTTGCAGAAACAAGTAAGTTGTGTGAGACTTCCAATTTGGCATTTCCAGTCAGCAGATTTATGAGATAACATAACGTATAGAAAAGCAGCCATCGTATATACAATCAGGGGTTTATAGTTCGTTGGTTGTTAGTGTTCTGAGTAATAGTTGATATAGAAGTAGAACTGGGTTATAATGACTTCTATACATTCATTTTTTTTTTATTCCATTTATTTATTTAACCGTCCACACAACAGCAAATTTTGTGAAGGAAACAAATACTGGACGCGCTGCACAAAATAAGTCCAAACCTGAATAAGGTCTATAAGGTAAGGTCAAGAAGTTCAAATGTGTTATTTTGCTATTGGAAATCCTTTGTTCCAGTTTCCCTAAGTGATATTAAGCATATCAAAGAATGCAGCAGTAGAGGTTTACCAGGTGTAAAGGCGTAAAGTGTAAAGAAAAAAACTGGCTAACACATTATTCTGATAAAGTATACACACTTTAATGTGAAACATTCCAGTAAGTTTTGATTTGAAATTTGAACTTTGCCTTCACCGTCAACCACAATCTTCATTTTGGCTCATATTGTTAAATAGAAATAACTACAAAATAAGTCTAATTAAATCCCAAGAATCAGAGTATAACATAAAACAAACCCTTTTCTGTTCTGTTTCAGACAGTTTAGGCCCCAGAAACCCCTGAGCTCTGCAATTTATGACCCCACTTATGTTCATTTTGTTTGAATGTAAAAAAACACTGTTACACTGAATCCCAATGAAATGCAGCACAATATTTAATTGTAATGGCATATTTGACTTGCGCATTGTTGATTAATACAATATGCAAGAGTCATTTTTTTAAGAATACCGACGTAATGTAGAGGTGGCCAAGGCGGACAATTAGAAATTCTTTATGCAGATTTTTTTTTGGCTGAAGACTGGGTGATAAGGGGCTAGCATCTGGTGCTAACTGGACCATGCTGACTCCTTGGAGGTCTGTGCGTTATTAGGTTCGGTAAGTTAGCTAAAGGCTAGCATCTGTTGTTAACTGGACCATGCAAACACCTTTAAGAGCTTTGGTGCACTTTCTTACAGTTGGCTGGAGGAAACATATGCCTGCACTGAAAAAGCAGGACAAATGTGATGTACTCGGTTAGAGTCTGTTGTTCGTTTCTCATTATTTTAAGAAACATCTGTACGTAATTTGCATATTTCAGACACATTTGCAGACTGTTCAATTACTACTTTTTTTTTTTGAAAGATTCACTCAAAGAATTATGTCTTATGCTCTGTGGTTTAGTCTGTTTTTTTTGTTTTGTTCTGTTATATGTTTTATATTGTGGTCTATGCTAACCCTAACCCTTCAGCCCGTCAGGTGATCAATCAGTTTACTCGCACACCCTATTTCAAAGAATGTCTTGGAGAGAAATTCTTCATGACATGTGTTAAATATTCACATTACGATATTGGTAATGTTTGTTTCACAAAGTTATTTGCTTGAAATGTAGCATTGTTTTGGTTTTTCCCCTCATGTGAACAACTTAAATCGTCTCGTTAAAGTTCCAGTGTGTACGATTTAGAGACACCTATTGGTGAGACTGCACAATATTGAGCAAACGCACTCAAAAACGTACGACTTGGGGTAAGTGGTAGTTGTATTTATACAGCACTTTTCTAGTCTTGATGTCCACTCAGAGCTGCTTTACACTACAGTTGTTGCCATTCGCCCATTCACATTCACACACAGCTGGGGTTAAGTGTCTTGCCCAAGGACACATCAGCATGTTGACTTTAGCGGGGCCAGAAATCAAACCCACAACCTTTGAGTTGAAAGGCGACTCACACTCCCACTGATTTACCGTCGCCCCCAATAAAGATAGTTGTAAATATGGATGTATGAAAGTTGCATTTATGGTGTGAACTGTCTGCTTCTTTTTACTGATCATTATTACATAACCCTTTTTATATTTGCTGTGGATAAAAATGTATATAGCCCCCCCTTAGATATTTATACATGCTTTCATATTCTTTATTATTATTTTTGCCTTACTGCAGTTGTACTTGTACAGTTTAGTATGTGACAAATAAATCTTCTTGAATCTTGAACTTGGATTTCCAACTCAGAAACTCAGCAACCTCACCAACCATGACAGGGCATCCACCAAACAACCACTGCTACTTGTACCGTTGATAGCACTTCTGACTGTAGTTTGTGGGAGCAAAATACCAATGTAGAGTATGGTTATTGTTACAGCGTCCCTTAAAGAATTAACAATTCTGATTTAGTTGACAAACTCGTCTTTTTAGAATAAGTGAATGAAAGCAAAGGGTTGGAGATCTAAATAATAATACAAAGGTGGATAGCGTCTGACCCAGCGAGTCCCCAAAGACCACATTTTGTTGTTGCCCCCGAACACTTGACGTTCCCATCACGTATAGTCAAGACGGCGGGCCACCCCAACGGGTTTATCCTGAGGACCAGGACACATCAAACCCTGGCGTTTAGCAGTTTTATCAAACCAAGCCTGAACTATCGATACCAACTGGTGTCACCAACGACGGCTAAGTTTTGCAGTTCTGACTGGAATGCGGTGGGTGATACCACTCCCTGTTTTGAGTTTCGATGGAAATGGAACGCGGCATAAATTGGAGGTCATTGCAGTACGTTTGGTTTCTGGTGTTGTAGATGCGTTCACTGTCAAGTCCGGTCTTACAACAGTGACATGTTATAAAAATTGTTCAGGAAGTTGGCAAAACTCCGGTAAAGGTCAACTTGAATTGTGACACTCCCTTGCAGCTCCTGTCATTGCTATGAATAAACCTAATATTCCTGTCTGCCTGAAGGTTTTTTCCCCCACTGATTGAAAGTAAAAAAAAAAAAAGAGAAACGTGGAAGGCTGTGACTCTACTGACAGGCAATTGTTTAATTTGTTTTTAATTGCACTTATTCATAACATGCATTATCTGAAGGCACTTAAGGAGCTTACAGTTATTGTGTAGGCACCTAACACAATGGGGAAGCACCTGGCAACAGAGAGAAAAGACCCTGAAAAAGGAAATAATCTCTGACTACCAGGTTTACGAACATCGCAGATGACACACAGCACTTGTAGTTATAAGAAAAAAAACAAAAAACAGTTTTACATTCAAGCTCTACTTTTGAATGCTTACTTTTAAAAGAAGAGTGCCAAAGTGAATCCAGATGTAATTTTATGTGTCCCCTTTGACACAAGCCCATCTGATAGATTTGAATCCACCAAAGCTACAGACTGTTCATCATCTTATTTTGTGTTTACATGTTTGGGAAGTGGTTTGGCAGAGACCACACAGCCACAATCCATTTTCAATTTAACGACAGATCGCGCAATGATTTATTATGTGCCGTTACCTACCTTTCAAGGTAGTATATCGTGACGCCATACACGGTACATTATTGGCCTTAATTTAATGGAGTCGTGCTTCTGCATTTGAGTTTGAAATACGGCCGTACAGTACATCTCCTTTTAGATGAGCTGGCGCTGCCTTAAGCTATTGCATTAGCAGACCTTGAATGAGGCCTTCACATGGCTCCTGATGCAGCTGTAACTTATGGCTGCTGTCACATGTGGGAGCTGCAGCTGGGTATAACCTTGTTGTTTCACAAAGCAACATCAAGTGTTTTATGACCATCATATAAAGCCAGATGTCAATATTAGGATGCACAGAGGAGATTATGATCAAAGTCACATTAGTAATATTTTAAAGAGTCAACGGGCAAGTCACAGTTTGTAGTGGTATTTTTGAAAGGACAAAACAGTAGCAAGATGCCAGTAGGGTACTTTTTTATTTTTTATTAGAGTGCCTGCTTAGCAATACAAACCGATGAGAATGGTACAAACCGTTCGTAATGCAAAGCAAGCATCGATTGTAACTCTTCTGCGTTTTTTCATCTTATTATTTTTCCTTTTCCGCTAAAAGTTTGTCCCACAACTTTGAGGAAAAAACCCTATATCCTATATCGAAACGTGCGGTTTGATCGGGAACGGTGTGCTCTGGCTTTTCTAAGCGTTTATAGTAACCATGGTGACCAAAATGACCAAAAAAGGATTGCAACCCAGCCCACTTTAGAGCCTCACACTTTGACACGAGTCACAAGACATTTCACCGTTATATCACGGCACACTAGAGCTAGAATGTAATAGTTATTTTTATTGATGTTGTGTGTGTGTGTGTGGTTGTATGAGGTACTCACACACTGCGCCTGAGACACTGACCCTCATTCTCATTGAAAACATGGCTGGCAAAATGGTAAATTCAAATGTTTGTAAAGCTCCCACACCAAAGTCCACTGAGGAAAATCAATGTTTTAAGCTTGCAAAGACACTAATTTGATTTGTTTGCATCACTCCAAATTACAGATTCCAAACAAATTCACAAAATGACACATATAAACCTACAGATTTATGAACAGAGTAGTTTACAAGTGATAAAAGTTCAGTTTCTTTACTATTTCTTATGGCAAACATACATCTTAAGAGTTCATAGACATCAGTAGGTATAGAGTTTATTAGGTGAGCCTTTCAGTGTTTTAATTTTAGCAACATTTCTTAGTCATGTGCCATGTTTTTTTTTTTTTGGTATATAATGTGGACCCGTCACCAGGTTAAATGATCTGCCTATTCCTGGTGTTCTACCAATCAATTGATTAAGCTTAACCACTCCCTTCAGTGGACTCCAGCTGATTCATTATTCATGCAACCTCCACCAACATTTCGCCCAATCTAGGCCAACCAGCGCTGTTATAACTGGGAAACATTACATCCCAGGCTCCTGTTCACCCGTTCATTCACCTGCATCACATCACTTTGCCCAGGAATCATCAACAACCCCATCCACTGCAGAGTGCCACGGCCTGGGCAGCAATAAAATCACATCAGACTTCCCCAGTAGACACCTGAGTGAATAAAAGGGAGAGGAAATATCTAGAAGCTTGATTAATTCATGAAATCCACTCTTTCTTTTGTCCAACTCCCACTCCTCAAACTTTTTTTTTTTACCTGGGTTAGGTTATTTCATGAATAATTGCTCTATAAAAGAGCAGAGTGAGCAGCACGGTGGGTTCACTGCCCTTCATGCCCGCACCCCAATGTGTGTCAACGCGTTCTCTGCAGTTGTACATCGTGTAATTGGAACACGGCGGCGAAAACAGACTCCCATCAAATGTGACATGGGTCTGTTTTTGTAACACAAGTGAGTGAGGGTTACTTCTGTTGCTGTTGTTGTTGTCGTCGTCGTTGTTGTTGTTGTCGTGATGGCAGGAGGTGAGACTGAGGGAAGATTCAGGGGTTGATGCAGCACACCGCTGCGTTTTTCTGTTTTTCTGTCAGCTGCTAAACACCATGTATGCTTTAATTATCAGAATCTTTTTAATAATAATATGCTATATTTGTGGAGGTCTATGTTACTGTGTGTTCAATTCTGAATATATTGACACATTGGATACAAATGGCTGACTTATTATTTTGCCAAACTGTCCTGCTCTTCTTTTGACTCTTTCCTTCATTATTACTATTATCATTATTATTATTATTGTTATTATTATTATTTCAATATTTACTTATTTGACAGTGTAGGCAGTTGTTGCCAGATCTGTGGGCAGAATAGGAGTTGTGAAACAGCACGTGCTCTCTGTCTGAACTGTCCTGTGATTGGTCAAAGTCCTAGATTTGTTTTTATGTTGAAAGGTTATTATGGAATTATTGATCAATACCCCTCCCAAAGAAGAACACCCGTATGTATTTGGTCAAATTTCACCCATTTTTTAAGTTGTTATTTAAGATAAGGTGCTTCTTACTTGAACAAATGTGTGTCTACTGCTGTGTGATGCATGTACTGTGTGCTGGAGTCCATCATTAGAAAGCTAGAAAGGATGGAATTATGTGTAACTGCATTTGGTTGAAGAATGTGTTTTCTTTCTTTGTCTTTCTGAAGATCGTGTTGAGAAAGACTCTTTTGTTCACTGACAGCGGTTGTTCTCCGTCTCAGGCCTGTGTGCGCTTACCGTACGGAACCGAGTGTAAATGTGGAGCAGACACAAACAAACCAAGTGGATGTTGCGCAGAATCGTTTTTCGGTGAATCGAAAGTGCCACAGCACTTTACCGTTTCCTCTACAGCTCTTTATGCAGGCTGAGAGCCAGGGAGGGGAACGTAGCTCTTGTAAACGCGGCACTAAAATTCAGGACAGCCAAAATATCGGCCCAGAAAAACATGACTTTATAAAAAAAGCAGTTCAACTGAACTGAACCATTTGTTCGGCTGGCTGCTCACATTTTGTGGTTTTAAAATAGCTGTCTCTCCCCAAACTTTTGTTCATCTTTACCTACCCTGTTGAGTATTTAACTTTAAACAAAGTTAGTTGAATGTTGTTCCTTAGCCTCCCGGTAGCTCTACCACGAGTAAATCACTGATTTTACATAATTGAAAAAAACCAAAAAACAATTGTGTTAATAATATAATTCAAAGCAACATAAAAACATATGCCTATGAATTTTTTCAGTTTTCATCAGTTTTTCACCCCTTTTTACCAAGACAAATACACATTGTAGAAGTCCAGTTGCTACTAATACAAGGACCGGTGAATTCAAACAATAATCATCACTGATCACAGACTTGAAGGACAAATACACACAATATCAACTTTGATAATAAACAAGTGTCTGCTGTGACGAGGTGTTACACGGATAAAGTACGGCGCTCTTCCTCTCTCTCTCATGGTCCGTGAGTTAGCGCGCTCTCATGCTCCAGTAGATAATGTGCACTCGTCCGTTGCTGCAGATGTTTGTCTGCGTGGGGACAGGGAGCCGAGGAGTGACCAACAAAGCCCAGCACAGTGAGGACCTGACAGTGTGTTCCACAACAGATGTTTCCAGCCTTTTCCCTGCATTCGTCATTCGGCCCTTAATCTGGTCAGTGAAGGGCATTAGAGTATAGAGAAGGCAGGAAAAGGGGGGGAGAGATGCTGAGTTGCGTGCACTGGGACCCCCAGCTGTCACCTCAGAAGACAGACAGACAGGCACCATCCTCCCCCATTTTCACCAAAAGCCCCCCAAATCCACTCCCTTATTCCTCCCACTCAGAGCCATACCCATGTGTCACATATAGAACACCCAAACGGCACACACTCAGTAATTGGCTGAGATTTAGGGCACATGGTGTGTTGTTGAACCTGTGGAGATTATGCATAATGCTTGAGTCTGTGGAGATTATGCAGCAGAGAGATATTATGCGTCCATTTTCTCTGATTGCCTCGCTGTTTTGTTTCCCTGCCTGTGCTACAGTGAATAACCCACTCATTTGATTTTTTTTATTTTTTTTCTCATCACCAACACTCCCTCTTTACTAATTCTCCTCAGTCGTTCTGCTCCATCTATATCCTCTCCTCTTTTATTCCCTCCACTTCACCCCCTCCTTTCTCGGTCTCTCTTTTTCTCCCCTCCTTCCCTCTGCTTTCTCCTCCTCAGAGCCTCTGGCTGTCTCCCCACAAGTGATGTTCTCCTGGCCAGATGATGCATGCATATCTCTTGTGTCTTCTTGATGCTAACTCACGTCGACATTTGCACGGCATTGTGGGATTCTGCTCTCGGTCCTATTTCATGTAATGATGAAAATGATGATGGTGATGAGGATTCAGGGGAGAAGTGGTGGTGGGGTGGGGGGTGGGGGGCGGGATCTATTTTCTGCCCTTGTCTTGTCTTGACAGTATCAATCAGTGCAGGAGGATACGGTGAAAGATAATGGGTGTTCATGAGGGAGGGGAAAAAAAGTGCAATAATAAAAAAAAAAAAAAGTTCTTGTTTTGAGTTTTGGATGAGTTCATTGTCCCTCAAGTGCTCCGTCTGCAACACACGGAACCGAATATCACAATATTCCATGGCATAATTCTTTATCAATTCTTTGAGGGATTGTTTCAATATGTGAATATTCTTGGCTGGTTTTCTGATATTCTGTTGTTTTGTGTTGTATGTAAGCCACCATTAGCAGCAGGCCTTTAGCCTCACTTCAACTAGACAAAGAAAACTGTATCATTATTATTATTATTGTTCATGCATACATCATGTGTTGTATTTATTCTAAGCATTTTAGTTAAAACAAACGTTTTAAGGCGGAAATGAATTGCAATATATCACCTCACTAATAGTGTCATCTGGCTTCAAGTAAGTATGATACTAGAATTTAAAAATTGATACCAATGCCCAGGAAAATACTTAACACTGATTCAAAACAGATTGGGACTTAACAAAAACACCATTAAAATAACATAACATAATTGTCTTCCTTCTAGTGGCCTTTTTCTTGATAACCTTTATTAGGCAATGCACAGCTGTAATCATTGCTGGTTTCTTTTTATCAGTTTAGAATTGTTTATTGGTTGCAGCTGCTCATCACTGGGTTGTGTTGACTGTATATTAGATGCTTTCTTTCTTTCTTTCTTTCTTTCTTTCTTTCTTTCTTTCTTTCTTTCTTGTTGTGTGTGTGTGTGCTCTCCAGCTGAGCAACCATGAGCACCATGTTCAAATGAAGAAACAGGAAGTGAAAATCCCCGAATAGTGCACCATTTGTTCCTCGCTAGTACGCTTACGAGGTGCGAGGAAGATGAACACAAAGAGAGAAAAGAGACACAGGAGGGGGTGGGGGTGTGGTCATGATTACTGGATTTAACCTGGAAGACAACAGAAAAATGAGTGAGGGCCACAGCAGACTTGTGGCCCTCTAGCTGTGTTTCCTCTGTGTATGCAGTATGTGTGTGTGTGTGTGTGTGTGTGTGTGTGTGTGTGTGTGAGAGGCAGAGAGAGAGCTGGGATGAGATGCAGGTGGTGGTGGGCACATTTCAGGGATTTCTTTTTTGTGTCAGTGGATGTAGCATCTTTGGTGGGGAGATTTCTTCACAGTGTCTGCTACACCCTAATTAATCTGCTTAAACCTGCTGGGCTTGTTTCCTGCACTCTTTCACATCAGAAAAACCAGCCAGCTCGGAATCCAACTAGGATTTTCTCCATGGATGCCTGTGGAAGAAAAAAAAATCCTCCCCTCAGTTGACAGCTTTCTGTCAGAGTGTGCAAAAATGCATATAAACTAGCGGCAAGCATACATATCATAATTTTCCATGATGGATGTTAGGAGGGGAGGCAGCTGTCACTGGGTCGTAAAAGCCCCTGAAACAATGGAGTTGTTGGTTTATACTGCCTCCCCTGCATCTGCTTCCTATTGGAGAGCAGAACACTGAGATAGACAACAGATGAAGCAATTTATGGCCAACAGTGTTCTTTTAGCCTTGCCCCAGGATATGGCTGTGATCTGGATCTTGCACAAATACCAATGACAAAAGGGTGACAGTCTTTTTTTTTTTTTTTTCCTCCCTCTTTAACTCACTGGTGCTGTTGAAGCTGTTGTAAACGCTCTCCTGGACAATCTCCAGGAGTAAATTTCAGCTTTATATGAAAGTGGTTACAGAAAAGGTGCAAATTAGGAATTCAGATTTCCAACTCGGAAAGTTGGAGGGATCTCAAAAATGGCAGTTTACGTTAGTTCGGACGTAATGCAGCAGGAGTCTGCTACACATCCGTATGTTGTCGGCTCCTCTTCACATCCAGGTAGAAGCTGAGTTCCTACATTACTGTTATTGTTTATTACCAGCCACAGTAGCACCTTAGCACCTTAAACGGCTAACTTTCACATGTGCTCCAGCCAGGTACGCGCTTATATCAAACCTTACATCTGTGATGAAGCGGAACCTTTTACTGAGTGTCTGTCTTGAAGATTTCATGGTCTGTCGGTCACCAGTACTGCTGCCAAATGGAACCATACTGCCACTGGCAAACAACATGATTGTATTATGATTGTCTTTTTTATTATTTATTGACAGCTAGGACACGAAAAGGGTTTCAACAAATTAAACGAAAAAATAAATAAATAAAAAATCACCTACTGTAATTACCTTGCCTGTAGCGCCATTCAAGTATGCTATAGTGTGTGCTCTATTTTCTTCTCGGCACCATTACCGTGGCGCTTTCTTGCCTCAATAGACTGCAGATTCCCACACAGAGTATGAAATCTGAGCCGGAGGTGAGGTTTTTGGGGTTCGGTTGCACTTAAGCTGATTACAGCGTTACAATTGGTGAATAAAGGACTCATCACTGAAGCAAAAATGAAATGTCCAATAGCAGCCAGGCAGTATACAGTATCCACGGCACATGAACCAATATAGTGGAGTGCATGTGCTCCCGGGATTTGGTGGATTAAATTTAATTGCAATTCTATACAGAGTATATAAAAAGTAGATGTACTGTATATTTTTATATACATTTATATATAGTATAACTCTGCGGAGCAATACCATTTTCACATGGTTTCCAATATGACTGTTCCTGTTGTACGATAAAGATACTTCCAGTTGATCCAGTCAATCAACATAATGGATTTAAATATGGATGTATATTGTTTAGTTTGTGTGTGTGGTGTGTGCACCCTGTGTTTGGGACCAGCTTGAAAAAAATCAGAGTTTAACCACTTGACTAACAATCTTTTACCATCCATATTTACATGCATTTTCATTTTTCATTCACATTTTTTCATGTCTATTACATAGAGGGAAACGTGAAAGTGTCTTTGGGCTTTCATCATAATTCATTTGTATTTTGAGATGTGCCAGTTTAGAGGAAAATGGATGAAAAGATTAACAAAATGACTCCATTGCTGTAATTTGCTGGACCAAAAGGGACTGATGGCGCAGATTTAAGTAACGTGTATTCAAAAGGGAAGAGGTAGGATGAAAATAGAGCTGGTGAAGATGAAGACGAGCACCTTTCTCTGCCTGTGAGTTTGTGTTTTTGATCTTGAATTTGGAAAGGAAAACTAAGCAAGTCCGCATAGAGCATTTTCAGAATATGCTCGTGGATCATGACGCACAAATCCACATATTTAAATATTTAGAGCCTGTGATTATTGTCCACAGAGGGTTTAACATGACTCCTCTACAAACTCAACTTGACCAGAAGAAAATCAGTCCCATGTCTCCCAGAAATGGTACAAGGATGCGCGAGTGCACTATCGCTCATGACTCTCCACACGCACACATTTCTCTGCGTCAAATATATAATTCTTTTTCTTGTGCATGTTTTACATATTTAACATATTCCTGTGTCTTAGTTTACATGCTCAAAAACCTAAAAGTAAATGGAAATATTTTTCCTGTTGTTGGAACTCATGAATTACTCATTTTGCACAGTCTCAGTTTTAAGATGGCAAGAATAATTCATTTGACAAAATGAGTTTAACTTAGGGGTAGTTTGAAGAGTGGGTTATTAAGATAATTTATGTAATTTGGTGTGACCTGATTTTGCTAATAGTTTCCAAAGCTTAAATCAATCCTGCAGCTACTGTAGAGTTAATCAAAGCAACCTCACATCATCAGGCACATTAGCCTCATTCGTTGTGGAATCCAGTTTAAAAGGAAAAGTTGTCTTTGTTTTGCCACAGGAACGCACACCAAGACATTTGGAGGAAACATGATTTTATTTGTTCTTGAATTAAGCACCAAAAAAACTTTAATGTTTTATGACAGTGGGTATCAGGTCTAAGCTGCAGGTGTGTGGTTAGTGGAAGTATTGCCAATTTCAGAGGTGCCTTGAATGCATCTCGTAGCCACAAAGAGATAAACGTACAGTGAAAACAAAGCTTTTATAGGACCAACATAAACACAGATGTTGTGGTTTTTCTATCCCAATTACCATCACCTTCACACAAGTTCAATGTACTATTACAGGGTTTAGTCAAGCAATATCCATTGCTACCATTATATATGTATTGCACATTTTAATTGGCATGAAACATAGGATAATTAAAAATATAGCAACAAAACCTGAGACAATGCTAAGTAATATCAAAATATCATTTTTCAAAATCGCCTTAGGAAAATCGTAGCATATTCCAGTGAACCATATTTCTAATGAAGCGTGTTATTCAGGAGCATGACTGGGATGAATTTGTAAAACCCCTGACAGTGAAATAATGTGTCACATATGAAATGACTGTAATTGTGTTCTTTCAACTTAAACGATTATATACCTTGAGTATGCATTTAATACCTTTATTTTGTGTTGATGGGCCAAAACAACCTCGATAAATTATACACTTTGGAAAGAGCTGTTGGGTTAGGGTTGCCTATTTTGCTTGTTATGAATACTTCTGTAGTATTACATGGACCTGATAATGTTTTTGTATAAATTGGTGGTGACAAATGAGCAAACACACATGCAATCAATTAAATTATGTTTTGAATTGGAGTTGGGACGAATGCTACCATTGTATCTCTGATTGGGGCTAATTGTATGTGTAAAAAGTGGATATATGAAGGAGGAGGGTGGGTGAGCATGCTCGGCTGTGTCTCCTTCACTCTTTCATGCAGTCTTCCTGCCAAAGCAACACAACATTTGATGACAGAGAGTCTAATTGCCTCTTTTGTGTCTCACTTACTCTCCCTGCCTTTGATTAACAAGCAAAGACAGGTGCATACTATACGCTGATGTATGTGCGGTTTAGATTTACGTTCACGCGCACTCACACACATCAAGGTTTACACGCCAGCGCTGCAGTATAGACGCTCTCAATTACTAAAGCACCATCCAGCAGCCCGACAGCTCCACTTGCTATCCTGCAGCTATTAGAACACTCTGCTCTGGCTTCACTCAGACTATTAGCAGCCGTTAAGCAGGCTGGAAAAACAAAAACAAAAAAAAGAAACTGTGCAAATGATGAGAATGCATCTGCAAAGTCTGAACTCTACAGCACCACATTTAGCAACACTTAATTAATCGTAATGGATTCTGAAATAAGCCAGCCAAACAAATATCTTTGCCATAAATTACTTTTCTCTGTTCTGTACCACACGTTGCCACAAAGCACTCCCCGGGGACCCTTTAACTCTTGCACATTAATGTATACGCGTGTGGTATAAGCATATTTGTGCAGGCATAAACACTTCCAGCTCTAACTCACATCCTTTCCAGCGAGGAAGAGAGTGTTCACCGCAATAGCTCAGCTTCTTAAATCAACCTCTTCCCTCCCTTTTTTTTTCCCCCTCGCTCATCATTTTCCCTTATTTGCTCTTACATTTTTTTTCCCTCATCTTATACCATAATTCTCTGTCATCTCCTGAAGCAGGAAAATAGAGAGTCTCAGGCCGTCGCACCATGAGTGCAAGCTGACTTATTTGAAGGGATGCCATTTAAAATTTAGTGCTGAAGTTGTATGAACAGTTGCAGGAGGTGGTATTTGCTGGAGTGTATTTATTTGTTTATTTGTGTGTGTGTGTGTGTGTGTGTGTGTGTGTGGCGTCTGCCACATCATTCTTATCACCTCCTCACACACCTGCTTCCCTCCAAGACTGAGCCTTCCCTCCCCCTCCTCCTCATCATCAAAGCCAGATCCAGCCACAGTTGTTGCTTCCCTGTCCCCCGCCTGTCCCCCTCCCCCTCCTCCATCGCAACAGCCACCACTCCCCAGACTGTAGCAACATCATTGTCAAAGGCAGTCAAACCATGCTGGTGTGTCACACAAATTCATGTGGCTCATAGAGGCGAAATGCACAAACATACAGGTGCTGTAACGTTTGGAGGGACGATTAAGGATTAGGAAAGATGACAAAGCGCTGAAAGCATTGGTGTTGCTGGCGGTGGAAGGAAAGCATATTTTTAACTGGAAACTGTGGGTGCAAATAAGAATGTTTTAGTGTAACAATGTTGGTCAGTGTTAGTAATTCACCGAATATGTGTATGAGAGAAAGGCGCAACATGTGCTATTGTTTAAATTTGACATGGCTGTATGATATGATAAGAAAACATGAGGTATTTAACATTGGTGTTGAATATTACTGGTGCATTATTTGTGGTGATTTTTGTGGTTGATGTTATTATTCTGCCTCTGTTTGGTCTTCATGAATAGAGACGATGCGCTATAATTTGTTTGCTGTCCTTTTCCCCGGAAAACAAATTGCTTTGTCCAGCAAAACTATCAGACCCGACTGAAGGAGCGCCTGTGTGTACAGCAGCACAACAAGAATTGTTTATCCGATCAAACTTTTTACGTGACCTGGAGCACATGTGGAGCCGATATACACAGTCATCATTGTCTTTCTGTAATCACAATTCATCCATTTAAAAATGATTTCTACATTTCTAGTAAGTGCTTGTGGGACGATCGACATTGTTCCCATTTAAAGCAGTCTTCGTGTATGTATATTGTGTAATGTAGATGTTGCGACGACAATACATTGTCTATATAATCCATACCCACTGGTCTTAAATAACACGACAAAAAACACTCACATGCCAATTCAAGGTCAACTGTGTAAGTGGCCACCGGTTGATGCGCTTTCCAGAACCTTCGTCTTTGTCCTTTGTTTTATCAAAAAAATAGAAGAAAAAGCAGTGGAGTCACTAATCAAAAGCAAAATGACAAGGAGAAGCAAATGGCAAAAAAAGAACTGACAGTAGTGACTATAGTAATGACTATAATTGAGTGTGCCTTTAAATCTCCCCTAACAGCCAACGCTAGAAAATGTGAATTTATTGTACAAGGTGACTTTGCTATTTGCATTAGTATCAGCTAGGACATTAATTAATGATTATTGTCATTGATTAATGGGTTAATTAACTTTGAATAATAGATTAATTGTTTGGTGTGAAACATTACCACGTCTATTTCCTTGATGTCTTCATATTGGGCTTTTCTTTGTTTTTGATAGAGAATATTCACCACTTTTTTTAAAATACAAAACTATTTACAAATTCTTTGCTCAGTTGCTCTGGTGCCAAACCCTACAAAAGAGGATGCTGGGATATATAACGATTTTTGAGGTGGTTGCAATGGTCTGTATTTATATATGATGACCACTCAAAGTCGCTTTACACTACAGTTTTGCCATTCACTCATACACCACATCTATCCATCTTATATCTGCAGCACTTTTCCTGTCACACATCTTTCTTACCCGTTCACACGCTGACCGCACAGCCATCGGGATCAACTTGGCGCTAAGTGTCGAGCTGAGCGACACATCGGCATGTAGCCGCGAATTGAACCCTCAACCTTACAAGGGGAAGACGACTCTCTCTGCCACTGTCACCCCGACACATACCTCAGGACTGATTGTGCTGTGCATGCCAATGTGGTTAAGTCTTCGGTGATTTACAATCGCTTGCCATTAGCTGAGACTAGAGACTGAAGGAAGGAAACTGCTCACTTTCCTGCACCAAAGTCCATAGAGAAAAGCTTGTTTTGGTAAGTGTTTGTCACCTACTGGATGAAGAATTTCAAATACTGAAGTCCCAAAATAACATATTGAATCTTCTTAGAGGAGGCAGCAGTGGATCAACAACTCCTGTGTGCTGTGATGTAAAATTGCTGAGTTGTCGTCCAGTGTTGAGTTTCAGAGGAAGTCGTAAAATGATGCAAAAGACAGAGCATGTTATGGAATGACAGTACATATTTAACATGATGAAGGTCTATAGGAGTGGCGTCAAGCATTGCCAAACTACATTGAGGGTCTCTTTTCCCATGTTTTGTTGCAGCAGAAGTTGAGTAAACGTTCGTCTTTTTTGCGTCAGCCGTACAAAACACGCGGTGCACATTTACCATCACGAATCACATTTACCCTCAACCCTACGTCGTGTGGCTCTTGGACAATGCTCTCCCCGTTGCTGATGTCCTTTGGTGGATAAGGTGCACTGAACAATGGCAAACATCACTTACGCAACATGAGCTATTCTTGTGCTATAGCCACCAAGTCCACTGTCAGGCCTTAAAGTGACGTGTAGTCCTGCATTACTCCTTCAATTCAGGCTCATACAACCACACTTCAAAAAAACGGAACTATCACTTTAAATTTTCAAGACTGAGTGATCTTTTTAAGCTACCTTCTGGTCTACCTTTTGTAAGCAAATTCATCTGTGTACTGTAACATGGCATGATACATAAATCACTTTATTAATACCACATTTACAGACCTTCAATCAGCCAACCACTTAACTTCTTCCTACTTACATTCCTGTGCCTTGTCAGTCCACCATCTCTAACGCTTATGTTTCTTCTCCACATTCCGCTTACTACCCGTGGTTAAGGGTGCACACTTTAATTAACTTTGCTGAAAGAGGGAATGTCTTTGGATTTCTAATTAACATGTGCGGGGGATCATTGCAAAACGTAAAATGAGAATTTCCATTTCTTTGTCTCCCTTGGGGCCGGGATTTTAGGAGCAATTCTGTAATGTCTCATCAAGCACTGAGTGCCGGGGTTATCGTATTTGGGTACTTCCCATTTTCATGATTGGTATGATAATAATATGTCTGTTAAAGGATTAGATTTACTCAGTGTATTTGTCCAATTCCTCACCTGACAGGAGCAGCGATTTCTCCAGTCATTGATCATCCATCCATGTAATGTGAACGGTGCTCCTTACAGTCGTAGAGCTTTTATGCCAGCGTCCGTATGTGTGGTATGTACCACCCCCCCCTCCTCCCTCACTGGCTGCTCTGTCCTCCCTGGAGAGCTGCAGCATTAATAAATGTAAGTGGATAATGCTCTGGCTGGAATTCCGATCAAGGTTTAATAAAAGCGTTATTCGGTCGGCTACTGGCGGCAGGAAGCAGTGTGTGTGTGTAAATGTAAGTGAGGCTAATCATACAATATAATTGTATTACTGCAGGTCTGCCCTTTTGTTTCTCTCCTCTTTTTTCCTGAAATGTTTTGCCTCACATTGACACAGATGTGGGAGGTGAACGTGCGTTACGTGTCTTTATTGGCGATGGGGGTCAAGCGGCGGCGGGTCACGGCCACACTGGACGCATGAGGAGTACATCTTGCTTTTCTTTTTTTTTTTTTTAAACTTTTTATTTAGTATTTTCAGTATAAGCGACAATTAACATATAAGAAAATAAAACAAAAACACAGACAAAAACAAGGGGGCTCCTCAGTTAAAAGTCCTATATATAATGTCCAGTGACTTTGCTTGTGAGTGTGTAACGTCCTCAGATGTTTTGATAAAAGCAGTCCATTTCTCCCATTTCCTGGGAAAGGTTGCTCCTCTAGATCCGAGAGAGAAAGTCATCTTTTCCATGGAACACATTTCCTTCACTTTGTTTATCCATTGGTTAATGCTAGGAGACTCAGATTTATACCAGCATTTTGTTATAACTTTTTTACAGGCCATCAACAGTATTTTACACAGATACCGATCATTCTTATTAACGACATCATTAAAGACACAGAAATAGAGGACCATCACATTATTAGGAATTGTGTATCCCAAGATCTTTGCCACAGCAGTACATACACAACCCCAGAAGGTTTGAATTTTTGGGCATAGCCAAAATATATGGGAATGATTTGCGTTCATGTTTCCGCACTGTTCTTGACATTGAGAGAATTTGCTTTTTATAAGAGGTGTAATAAAAAAACGAATCAAGTACATCTTGCTTTTCATGTAGGCACTCATGTTGTCAGACGTGACCATAGGGTGAGCTTGGAAAATGCAGGTGTTGTGAGCGGCGGAGTCAAAGTTGGCCCCTCGTGGCTCCGCTCGCGCCGAGTAGCGCCGCGTCTCCGATAATCCACTGTGCCTCCGCTTCTCCGTTGACAGCGGAAAATCTGCCTCCATCTTGTCCACTCATTTGTCTCCTCTTCTGTTACACCACCTGTCCTCATGACCTTGATTACTTGGATTTATTGTGTTTATTTTGTGATTTAATTGCATCAGAAGGTGACTTCATATGCAGCATCGCATGCACACACGAACGCGCTATTTTCTGTGGAGCCACACACTTGACGAGGTCATGATGCACATCTGTTGCTATACACCTGTGACCCCGGGAGCTTCTGCTTTGCAGCGAAATAAATATATCCCAACCTTTTTGAATGCAGTGAGGGCTTTCGGCATGTCTTTTGATACTCGGGTCAAACAAGTAGGTCAAACTGGCCTTTATCGTCTCTCGAATAAACACTCTGTACCTCTGTCATCCAGACTAAGCTTTTGAAGGCGAGGATTGCACCCTGACACAGCAAGTTTCGAAGTTTTTCACACACGCACCAAGAAGCAAAGCTGCTTCAAGGGAAATGTGGTGCTGATAATGAATTGTTTTCGCTGGTCATCTTCGAAGCCCCCAGGTTTCGGTTGCTTAGTAACGACAGAAGCGTCAGGAGCACGTGGTTAAGAGAACCTCTGGCTTTTCCCGCACGTATTTCATGCGCGTGAACCGACCCGTCAGTGTTCTTGACTTCTCTTGCAGATTCAGTCGTGCCATGTCTGTCAAACACTGTGTACAATCAGCCACTGCGCAGCTCTGCGCATAGAAGTTCCGGTGAAGTCTAAATGCAGCGTTAATTGGAGCATTGCATTGGACTCTATACAGGCTTACAAGTCCTCAGCAGCCAGTGTTCTAATCCGAACAGACATCGTGAGGCATGAAAACGCTGTACAACAGTGAACATTACAGCGTGAGCGGGGAAGCCGAAATGTGCGGTGGCATCACACGGAAAGCCCTTTAGCATTATTAATGTTTCTGTGTGTTAAAGTTCCCAGTGGAAGCTAAAAGGACAATGCGGGAGTGGGAGCATTATTCATGTGGAGAAGCGACTTGTTTAGCTGAGAGTTGGAGCCATTAAACATACTATCTGCTCATTCCCATTAGCTCCAAATGCTCGGAGAGCAAAACCTGCCTTTGACATCTAATCCTCTTACTCTTAGAGGAGTGGACTAATGCACGTGGAGCCTATATGCTACATCCGACAATCACATACCGTTTTGTTTAGTTTTTTTTAATGTGCATGTGTGCTGACTGCTGCAGTATCGATGAGAGTCCCATATTCGTTGCCGCCTCCCCGATCTCTTCTGGCTCCTGTCTCCTCCCTCCCTCCCTCCCTCCCTCCGTCACGTCCCTCCGACCAGATGGCCTCCCTCTAACGGAGCACTGACACCAGATGTGCAGTTCCAGTGTCGACTCAGAGACCAGCTGGGCTGTGAGTGCCAGTGGTTCTGTTAATGAAAATGGCTGCTGCTGCTGCTGCTGCTGCTGCTGCTGTGTGTGTGTGATGTTTACTGTGGTTCAGTGGCATGTGACAGTTGGGGAGCTCGCCGCTCGGCAAGTTGCACTGCAGCTCAACTCAGCCATGGAGCACAGCACACCCACCAAGGTTGAAATGATACAGCTACCCATCCAGAATTAAAAACTCGCCTCTCTAACACTATATCTTTCTATCTACCATTGTTTTGTTTTTTTTGTTTTTTTATATTTAAATTTGTCCACCTCCATCTTCCCTCATACATAATCATGTATTCTTTCCTCTAACCTTTTTAGCAGCAAAAGGATCAGTGGCCTTATTACTAATTCATACATGCTCACCAAACAAAGAAATAAGAGTACACTCTGTCTGGGGAGGAAAATGTCCAGCTGATTGCTGAAAAATGAATTAATTTTGGTGAAATATGGCTCTCATTTTTGATTGGTCGGAGATAGAAACGTGCGTGAACGCAAGGTAAAACCATAACGAACGTCTCGCTCCGATAAAAACCCCAAGCCCCAGCTAATGGAGTTGTTACTACACGTTGTGCGTCCGTAATTTATGAATTTGCACTGAAACAATTCATTATTACAGATTGTTCTGCCGATCAATTAAATGATAAGGAGACAAAGAAATCCGCCGCGCTTTGCAATAATTGTGACAGCCTCCGTCGCTGAGGACAAATTAGCTAAGTGAATAATGTACGAGTGGAAAAAAAAAAAAAAAACTCAAATAAATACTGTACATATAGTGTAGAGGCCTACCCTTTTTTTTTGTTCACCAAATGGCTGTCAAGGAGGATGTGATCCCTGAAAATCTCAAGCACGCTCGGAAATAACATTCATGCATTCACTGGATAAATCATGGCCTCTTTGAAATGTCTGAAGTCCACTCACCTTTCAACTGTAATATTTTTGAACATTTGCTGTGGCAGAGATGGTGCAGCAGGGGTGACACAGGAAAGGGGAAGGCTCCCAGAGGACTCTAGTCCATTAAGCCAGATGCGGGGCAGAGATATGATTCCAGATAGTGAGGACCTTTAAGCGCCACAGTAATCTATCTGGCTGTGCCACAGCATTCTCACCCATTGATACCTTTCCATCAATTTCTTTACATGCGCCATTATTTTTTTTTTTACAAGGACTGGCACTTTTTATACTGAGACCCTATTCATTAAAGCAGTAGGTCAAAGGTTATTATTCTTGATTTCTGTTATGACAAAAAGCTGTCCTTGGTTGGGCCCTTTTTGATACGTCACACCTACGTGTCAGAACCACCACTGACCAGAGCAAATTCTTATGTTCACCCTTAAGAACATTTCTTTAGACGCTCCTGAATGAACAGATTCAAGATTCACATACAGAGCATGTCGATGAACAAGATGTCATTCCGTGTGGACTCCTAGAGCCGTACACAATAACGTAAATAATGTAACATTGGCGTTTTTCCACTCTATGGTTCTAGTACGACTGTTGTTTTTCTTGTTTGTTTTTTTTGTATCTTCGTGAGGGAAAGTACCTGGTTAATTTTTTTAGTACCTGCTCTGACGAGGTTCCAAGCGATCTGAGCTGCCGGCCATTGTCAGAGAGTTATTGTTGCCTATCTTGAAACGGGTCATTCTCCTCTGAACTTTGGATTCTCCAAGGCATTTTGGGAGAACTGCTGCTTACTTGATAATTTTCTTGTCTTCAAACCACTCTCTATAAACACTACATATGGTCTTTTTACACAGTCAGGTGCACCCATCGTATGACTGCACGCAGTGAACTGTGACAGACAAACACATGTTTAAATAAATAAATAAATAAATAAATAAAGTATGTCTATTCAATTATTGGAGAAGACTAACTAACATTTAAACACACGTTAAAGACACAGCAGCTATACTTCCCTTTACATTTTTACCAATTCTGACAATGAGAAATTCTAATAATTGTGTTATGGGTTCCTTAGTAGGACATTCATCTATTGAGATCCTAAAATACATACATGTAACAGCAATGTTACACACGTGCCTGCTTTTTATTTTCCCAAAATATCACTACCGGACACCAAGTAAGAGGATGGCATTTGTCCCAGCAGACGACAACTGAGAGGCAGGGTTCACTCGGCGCAGGTTGTGAGTCTTTCACGGCGGACGACACACGAAAAGGGACCGACAAACACATTCACACCTAGAAGCAATTTAGAGTTTGGATCCCAGCAGTCCTGCATGAGTTCAGGCTGCACGTGGTAAACCAGAGAGACCCAGAGGAGAAGTTCACTTAGAAACAGAGAGAACATGCAAACTCAATTCATGCCCGGGACCTTTGGGGGCTTGGTGACATTGTATATCACTTAGTGTTTGTTTTGAAAGGGATTGTCTTAAAATGTAGCCTTTAAACCAGAACTCATACTCTTACTGAAGGATGATTCCACTCGTTCTTCTCATCCATCCAGGTTATCAAGAACATTTCAAGTCCAGTTGCGACAAATTCAGTGCCTTTTTGATAAATACACCCAGATAATGCCTTTGGGAGTCAAAATGTTGTTGTTTTTTAGGAATATCCAAACTAGCTCACAGCATCCTAACAATTAGCTCCATGCTTAATTGGTCACTGTCTAATACTAAGTAAGTTGAAAGGGGGTGTTTTGCCCCCTAGTGGAGCGGAAGCTGGCAAACATTAAATAAAAGGATTACCCTCTAATTGATTTGCTAAACAGGGACAGCAGAGAAACATGATAAAGCCCTGTATTGGAAGGCCATGACATCAGAAAACAAAAAATCAATCCCATTCTAACCGGATGCTTTATTTTGAATATTCCACCATGGAATTTTCTTACAGTAGTGATTGAGGAAACAAGTAGAAAGTCGCTGAGCAGGGCCTCAATGGTGTGTGTGATGTGCTGAGAAATCTCACTGAAATTAAAATTAAGAGATTAACTTATGCTACGTGTACAACTCATACGTCAAAGTGACCACTGTGCCTATATATCACCAATCAACGTTCCAATATGGGCATATTTCAGTCTTATGTGATCACAAATAACAAACATTTCCAATAAATATATCCAGATCCATATATATATATGTGTATATATGTATATGTGAGACACCAGTTTTATTCCTGCATGCAAATTATTATTATTATTATTTCATGATTAAAAAAAATAAAATAAAATAAATAAAATGGTGCAACATGAATCTATATACGACAAAAAGAGATATAACGTGATATAAAGTGGTGGGCCACTTGTGCACGAATTGGAGACCTCTGACCTCAAGGATCTGAAGTCTCCCTCTGAAAACAGAAAGCATGCTGCACTCACACTTCAAAAAACACCATACCTTTAACCTGGAGTGTTTATGCCCATCACTGCTGTAAGGAAAGGTGACGAAAACAACATTTGCATATTCTCACTGGTCCAAAAACGACGATTATTACTCCGATGATCACAGTTTGAATAATAACATATTATTCACCACATGTATTCAACATATCTGTTTGAGGCTATGTCCTGGTGGTGGTGATATGTAATGTTATATTCAGGTAGACTCCACACACACACACACACACACTGTAATAATTTGCCGTGGGACTGGATGCACCAGTGGGTGTGTTGCTCCACGGTGTCTCGTCAATTACATTCCCAGAGAGAAATCACCCGGCTGTTTTCTGTTTCCTTCCTGAGTTAATGGTGCTTTTTCTCAAATGCCTGTGCCAACCAGTAATTGGAGCAACTTAACAATCTTAAGTACAGTATTTGGGAGCACCACCTCACGACAGCAGCGTTTGCTGTAAAAAGACAGATTTTAATCACTGACCTCTTCCCCATTTCTCCAATTATTCTCCTGTTTTTTTTTACACTATTGCCCTCTCAGCTGTTGTACCTCACATTACAAAGACACCAATAACTCAGAAGGGTACTGTAATGAGAGGAAAAAAAGCAATCTCATTCTTGTCTCATTCGGTGATTTGTTTACCTACAAGATTAAAGGATGGGATAATTAGCTCTGGGAAAAAAACAACAAAAAAAAACCTGCTGATTTCTTTTGGCGCTTTTACAACTTGCTTTTTAAAAGTCAATAAAATCACCTTTCTGAGTCATCGAGGCATTTTGGCTCTTGTATTTGCCCATAAGTCTCTCTGAGCTCAGTGTCGTGTTATTTAATATCAACGGCATTTAAATTTCCCTATAAGTTAGGTGTTTTGTTTTGTTTTTAATGTTATGAGCTTCATAGTTTGAGCAAAGCAAGGGTGGCGCCTCAGTAAGAGAATTTTGAAAATTATGACACTGTTACCCAAAGTTGCTTCCTGACTGGTTTGTATTAGCTATGACTTTAACAGAAATCTCCATCAGTGGCCAACAGATATGGCCAATATTGATGCCAAGTTATAGAAATCAGGGCAACTGATGGCTAATAATTGATTTTAGTTTTATTTTTTATAAAAATATAACTGTTTACATAATATAAAGCATGAGCTTAACTTCACTAGATATCGAAGAGCACTAACGGTCGGTGACTCCAAGCTACATTTTATGTCAATTATACGTAGTATTTTCAATAACTGTAAGATATTAAGAAATATTAAATACATGAAACAATTCATCAACAAAAAAATAACTGGTTTTCCAAAAACAAGACACTTTGAGAACATCTTCATTTTGAGGTTTGGGAAACACCCAGCAGCATCTTAAGCGGCCCAACCGATTCATCGAGAATATAATCACCCGATTCATCGATTATTAAAATAATAGATAGTTGGAGCTCCTGTTGTTTGTTCGTCATGTTAGAGATGTTCCGATACCATTTTTTCCCTCCCGATACCGATTCAGATACTTGTGCTGTGGGTATCGACCGATACAGAGTACCGATACCAGTGTGTTATATAATAAATATATATCATACTACGCCTGCATGACTGTGATATGATTATCATTGGTGTTAATGTTTGGCTCAGGTTAAACCCTCTGTAAAACATGAACGAATACACCAAATGGACACCATTTATTTTTACCAGTGATATGTTATTTTGTTTTTCAGCTTGTACGTTTGTTTTGACTCTGGTCCAAACACCGCAGCACCGGCAGAGCTTCATGTTTCCATGACGACTGACCGGGAAAGGACGCGCGTGACATCATTTTTACATGACTCCAGATTGTTAAAATGAGTCTCTGCTAAACTTTAAAAACAGAGGCATACATACGCAGGACACAGGTACGCTGGTTAGTTGTCGCGCTGCTCGTTTCGTTTAATAAACGGGCCGCTCCAGTTTGACTGTGGGCGTGCTAACGGAGCTAGCGCAGCTAACAACGCTAACGGAGCTAACTGGTAAATACTGCCAAACCGCCGACATGACGAGCTAACGTTAGCTCCTTGTCTACACGTGTCGGGTGATCAGTTCTTCTTCACACCTCTTAAACAGCACAGCGCTACCGTTTCAAGAGCGGCGAAGAAGAACCGTGTCAGAGCTAACGGAGCTCCTAATAAATTACCTGGTATCGGATCGGTGCATGGACTCCAGTACTCGCCCATACCGATGCCCTCCTTTTCGGCAGTATCGGAGGCATTTGCGATACTGGTATCTGAATCGGAACAACTCTAGTCATGGGACAAGCTGCTCTCGCATGAACAGGGGGAGACACTGGTTGATGATTACATCTCATCCAGAAGGTTCAGTCAGGATTGTCACTTTCCTTGCACCATATACCAAAGAGAATTAGGTTTGGCATCCATGTCCATGCTCACATCTGTCAGTCATTTACTGCATGTTTTCCTCTTCTGACCTTTTGCTCTTACTAATACGTGGCACAGCTGTTGCCTTGTCGTCTTCCTCCCTCCTCCTCAATTATCTGACCGCAGACAATTTGGTTTGGCATGCAGCCTTGTATGCAGATCAGACAGCGAAGTTAGTGGCTCCAGTCTGTCAGCAGCAGCGAAGTGCAGCACTTCATACTGCAGTGTCAGCCTCTCACAGCAGTCATTTTTTTTTATACCAAGATTTAAAGGCTTATTATGCTGCCTGCAGGGAAAAAAAAAAAGAACCATCCCTTTGCTTTGTGCTGTATTTCATCAGAGGTCTGTGACGAGTGACGGCGTGTCAGCTCCAACTCTGATTGACAGGTTACTAAAGCGTCAACAAATGTAATTTGATTTTGATGAAATCAACAAGGGGGACCAGCGCCTGATCTAACTGTGGTGATACAGTACATGTTGTACTGTAAGATCTTTTCATTCAATGTATTTTTATTTTAGTAGAAGAGAGAGAAAAGTTAGCTGATGAATCACAAAAGAAACAACAGATACAATAGCAAAAGCTCAGCTTTGTGTTTTGCTTTTGTCATTCTTGTCACGCTTAATGTGGCGCACTTAATCTGCTCATTTCAGATTAAAAGACAATTTACTGACACAGTGACAGATGACAAATGTGACTCATTGAGTTATTACACGTGATTTAAAATAGGGTTTCCTCTGCCAAGAAGGTTATGATTTTCATCTACGTGGGTGTATCTGTGTTTGTCCTACTTTAACTTCCTGTCTACAGTTATTATTTATCAGCTTGATTCTTCCATTAAATTTCGGCAGAAAAATGCTCAAATTTCCCATGTCTTTTAATAGGAAATAGAGAATTTCTCACCCACCTGTATTTGTTCTTTATTCCTGGACAGTTTATGTGCATTTATTTTTGTCGGGCGTCTCCCTCTCTAGGGGTCACCCCAGTGGATGATCTACATATTTGATTTGACAGGAATTTTTTCAAGGAGCCCACTGATTTGACCGCCTGTGGCTGGAGTCAGTTTATGGCCCTTTTCCACTGTGTTTACGGCACGGTTTAGGTTGCATCAAAAGTACCTACTCAGCGTGGGCGGAGTCATCACTGCGTGCAACTGTGGTGACTTGGTTTTACACGCGACACACAAACAAGGGACTATAGTGACTTGTAAAGAAGTGGTAACTGAATCAAATCACTAGAATGTGTTAATTATTAAGATTTTAGACATTTCCCTGGTATTTGTTGGAGTTAACCCATGTTTTTTTTAGGATTTTTAAGTAGTTTTAACTGATCTACAGTTCAGCACTGTTTGGCTTGATTTCTGTGTCGGACGTCTCTTCTCTCTTGACCAATCAGTGACCGGCAGTTTGGCGACGTCACACATAATATCTACTCAGCAGGCTTAAAAAGTACCTGGTACCAGGTAGAGATGTTCCGATACCATTTTTTCCCTCCCGATACCGATTCCGATACTCGTGCTGTCGGTATCGTCCGATACCGTGTGCCGATACCAGTGTGTTAAAAAAATGCGTGTGATACTGTGATATGATTATCAAATGGAAGCCATTTTTTTTTCATATTTATTTTTAAATAGAACAGTATAAAAAACTGTAGTGCAACAGCAACTTAAATAAATATAGGAATAATTATAAAAAACTAATTAAAGTGCAGCCATTATGTAGTAAAATACAGAGGCATTTGAATCTTTAAATAGTGCAGTATCGTGGTATCGGATCGGTGCCTGGACTCCAGTACTCGCCGATACCAATACCAGCATTTTCGGCCGAGGGGAGGCGAGTAGAGCCGGTGTAACACTGAGCAATGGGGAATGGGTATCTTGCTCACAGGTATCCGTCTCTTGACATGCCAGGGATTCAAACCAGCAACCCTCGCCTTACAATCCCAATATCCCTTCCGCCTGACCATGGGCTGCCAAATAGAATTCTACAGAATAGGATTAAAAAAAAAGAAAATGGACACTTGAGTGTTAGTCATTTTCAGTCATGGAGCAACACAAAGATAGTGCTGTTTCAGGGCTGTACTCCAGGACCCACAGATTCACAGCTTATCATGTGTGAAAAAGCAGCGTCGTGCCAGTCTGCTGCGTGAGCGTAGCCCACTTGGCAGCCTGGTGGCAGTTTGCTCATCTGTCCCCATGCCAGCGTGAGCACATCACCGATCTGGAGCAGGATTAAAGGACCTTATACTAACAGCTGTGCTGAGATTAGCCACGTCAGTATTTACAGTTATTTTGTCAACCGCTGCAGCACATGCGCCGTTTGAATAAGAAACTGCTACGTTTGAATTCCTTGTCTTTTCATCATCTTTTATTGCACCTTGGTTTCGATCTAAAATGCATCCCACGTCTGCGGGGAGAGATTGAGAGGGAGGTGCAGGGGATGGAGAGGAGATTGTTGACTTGGGACTAAAACTGACGTGTATGAAGACAATAATGCAGCGTGAATAGGACTGAACGACTTGGGGAGAATATCTACTTGTGAGTTTTCTGACAGATATTGTGATTTCAGTTTGATTTGAGATAGAGAAGTCAAATGTGAGTATTTACAACAACTGCAACTGAAATGCAAAATTAAGAATATAGATTGTATGCATTACGATGCTTTTGTTTATACAGTAAATATGACACACAAACAACTCCACCCCTTCGACTCCACCCCTGGCTGATTGTACTCAATTCCATTGTAAGTCGCTTTGGATAAAAGTGTCTGCTAAATGACATGTAATGTAATAAAAACGCTTTTAATATGTAAAATAAATATTTGCAAGAATTGTGGGCAGCCCAAGGCCAAGTTGATGGGCATTTGACATGTAACCACGGGTTGCTGGTTTGAACCTCTGCTATAGGTCAAGCACTGTATCCTTGAGCAATGTACCCATTGTCCCCCTTTAAACCTGGTATTAGAATGTGTTTCCTGTGATCAAGTTGAAAGAAGAAGAAGCAAGAATTACAATAATAAAACAATCCAAAATGGCTACCTTCCTTTTTGGTAATGGCAATATAGTGATTTTCAAATTGCGATTTCGATTTGAAGATGATTCACAACTACTGGTGTGAGGTTTGGGTCAACAATGCAGAGGAAAACTGACAGAAATAAAAAAAAAAAACTTAAAACACACACACAAAAGATGTGCTCATTTTTGTTCGTCTGAGATAATGGAACATTGATGTTTGGTGCGATTGTGTTTATGTCCTTGTATTTGTGTGTGTCACTGTGAACCAGCGAGTGAATGCATGAATATGCATGTGTGTGCTCACACCGGGATAACTCGGTCAGTCTGTGGAGACTGATCACCTCATGATAGGCGGAGATTGGAGTGATTTTCCATACCCATCCCTGTATTGAAATGAAATGCATCCTATTTTCTGAAGTGGTATTAGCAGTCTTTCTGATATACGATGCATCTTAATATACGCTGATGCTTCATGATTAAAGGATAAGAATGAGACAAAGGGGGAAAGGGGTCAGAGTTCCACTCTCCTCCTACAGTAGGTTTACATACACAGGATCTGTGCTCGGTGGTGTTGGGGTTACCAGGGCTCGTGCATGGATGGGATTAACACAGATTTGGGGTGAATAATCTTCTCAGTGGAGCATTGGTGTCGGAGGGGGTTGGGATGGAAAGAAGACATCAGGGGGAATGAGTGATATACCTGAACCCCCGATGGGAGGTGGTGGAGTAAGACCTAATTAATTCATCAGCATAACAGATATCTAATTGTAACTCACTGATTGTTTTAAAATACTTTTTTGTATTTTTTCTGCCTCCAAGTCATTGTTCATTAAGAGCATCCTTCAGTTTCAGCTTTTCTAGCTTGTTTCAGAGAGCTTCATATTTAAATGCCAGCCAATTATTATTTAACTATTATTTCTAAGTGAGTTCACACAACTCTATCTGTTTCTCACCTATTCCATTCCAAACGTGACTATCTTCTAAGCTGTGTAGATATATCTGCATGTCAATACCTGGAAATGAAAGCAGGAACATCTCATTTCTCGTCTTTAAAGTCATATTTTGATGTCAAACCCAAATGTTTTAAGTGAACAGTAAACAAAAAGGAATTGCCTCCAGAGAGGCAATTGTGAAAGTACTCAGTATCCGCAAGTACTCAAGTGTAAGTCATCATACTTGTACTCGGTCAGTATAAAGTGGATCCCTAATTTAAACTGTAAAAGTGCCAAACTTGTTTGTTTTGCCCAGATAGTATCTTACGTTAACACCTCTCTTATCTATGTAACCTATGATCATGAAACAATAACTGTTATAACTAGTTGACTGCTCTACTGGGTTCCCGGGTTTTTCTCTGAACTTGGAAGAGCAGCTCTTTTTTGTGTGTGTGTGTGTGTGTGTTGCCCCTGTGTTGCTTCTCTGCTCATGAAATAACCTTCAGAACACATTAAAGCTTAATGGCTTTGTCTCCCCGAGTGAGTTCAAAGCATTAATGAAAAACTGTCTGATTGAAAGAATGTAATAGCTGTTCCTGTGCTGGACTCAGTATTGCGCATTTGTTGTCCCTTGTCAATAATGTAAACGTGTTTGTTTAATTTGTTCCGTTGTGTCATTTCTGTAATTTTGTTATGGTGAGCTTTCTTGGCCGGGTCAATAAAGGTCAAATAAATACATACAATTTGTTTTAGCCCTGCATTTGCCTGTGGTAATGGCAGTTTATGTACATATTTATGCATTTTAATATGCACACAAACCTAATGGAATGCCAGAACTCTATTGTGAAAGAATGGATTCAGGGTTCTCTCGCTCTCTCTTTTTGAAACATGTCTGTAAAGTCTGGTGTCTTTGCATATCAATAAGCATGCGGGTGGGGACATATTTTCAGTACAGAGTTGACCTGGATGTGCATTTGCATGTTTCTGTATATTCAGTGACAGATGTAGTTCAGCTTGGGCGAAACTCGTTGACAACTTGGCTCTGGTACCGCTGCTAAAGGTGCAGTTTATACTTTAGGGACCGGGGTCACTCCCGGTCCCTAAATGTGTTGCAGGAGCTGCTGTTTGATTCGTATCACCTCGTTTGATTTGCGGCCCCACAGGAGATCGTGCAGCGCTGCAGGCGGTTCCGTGACCCGCTCTATGGACTGCAGCATTTCTACTTCAAATTTAAAATCCATAGAAACGAATGCCTTAGAAATAACAAAGGCACTCTTCAATATCTTGCCTAAACTGGGACCACGTCTGTTTTAGCATTAGTTTAGCACTGGTATCAGAAAAACACCCAAATAATACAGTAGTGCACTTTTTATAGCTAAAGCTAAGGGGGCTCTGTCAAGCAATACTATCAGTCTTGACTGAGGGAGTGTTTGTGTGTATGCAGCCGCAATGCAGGGGATGGTTTTTGAGGAGTTCACTTCAGGACCTTTTTCTTGGGCACGTCTCTGTAGTCCAAGTCCAACCTGTGGTCTCGCTTTACTAGCTCAGCGTTGCTGTTGCCTCTTTCTATAAAACAAATCACTCCAATGCCATGCGCTACATTTCTGAAGCTACAGCACGTAGAAATGAATTGGAATGCATTTAAGTTGTTTAGCCTGTGTGTTCAAGACTGTGTGCGCAAGAGGAACTTCATTTTGAACAAAATAAGGAAACGTTGGCTAAAATATTCAGTGTGAATACAGTTTTACACACAGCCTCATTAATCCCGTTTTTTAAGATTCCATATTTAATCAGTCTTGATCCCACATTCTATGTTTAAGATAATACGGTTTATAGTTGGAGGCTGTTGCCGTGGTGAACTCTCTGTGTGGGCTGTACAGTGTGTGTCACCTCCAGGTAGCGTGAACCTTGCGCACTACACTCATATTTGATCATTTCAGTTCATTTACTATTTGAGAGTGCAAGGGTCAAACCAACAAAGCATTTCGTCCGTTCTCAATTAATGTGTTGGCATGACATTACCATAGTAATTAGTTTTCCTTTTGTACTGAATGCCAGCAGCAGCAGCAGCAGTAGCAGTAGTGGTGGGGGAGCTGCTGCGTCCTGCCTCATAGCTCTGAGCGTTTATTCAAATGCATTCACACGTATCTATATACTACACAAACATGCACATATTGTGGCCCATCTGTATGTACCCATGCAAAGAAGGATAAAACCAGGATGTGGTGGTAAACACAATGCAGCACCATCATCGCTGGTGGTCAGAGTAGAGCAACATGCAGACTATTGCACAGATACAGGGACCAGCGTTTCAAAGATCATGATATAATGTTGGGGAGTAATAAACACGGTGCAAATGTCTACTTAAATCCTGCGTAAATTTACACAGGGATTTACTGTATACAGCAGTTAAACGCAAGTCACACAGGAAATGATTGCAATATCACAGTTATATAAGACACAACTAATACAAAAGTACAGTTCAAAGTTAAATGACTGCCAATTCAGAGTTATACAAGGCACAACTACCCAAAATGTACATCACTGCTAAATCACAGTGATATTATATTACAGTCAAATAGTGCATTTTTATAGAAAATTACTATTTGGGATAACAAGTACCAGCTTTTGCTTTATAATACATTTACTCCACAATAATGAAATATGTTAAAGTATCCGGGAAACAGTGATTTACTGTACATGAACCATAGTTTTCTACAGACTATAAATATTGTAAATATTTCACATTTTGAATTGACAATCCAGACTTTCCGAAGACAAATAAATCCCAGCATTCACAAATGTTATGCGTGAATCCAAAGTCAAAGCCCAGAAAAAAGTCGGCAAACCAATTAAGCCAACCCCAATGAATAAATAAAGAAATAAAGAAATAAAAATAAAAATCTCCCGCAGCCCATCTGTGGGTCCTGACCCAGTCTATCTCTTCCATTAGACTCCGTAAGAATCAAAGTAATGGCGAAATATAATAACACCGTCATAGAAGCTTCAGTGGTCGATAGATTTCATGGAAATTATATAGAACTGTTTGGGCCACTTCAACATGTGTGATGAGTTTGGAAAAGACAGCTGTGTGTTGGGGAAACTCTCTTCTCTCCCTGGGTGACCGACGCTTTGGTGAAACAAGGCGTATAAAGTGGATTCGGATCCTTGACTCCTTTTCCCGCTCATCTTGTATTCTGCTGTAAAGGGTCTGTGATATCCAGGGTCTTATTCTTCGTCTTTCTCTTGCAAGATCTGGAGCAAACTGCCCCGAAGTAACTTCACGTACGACTGTTGGCCCCAGTGTGGATTTACAGGTGTAAGTAGATGACGCTGACTGCAGAGAAGCAGGCCGGAGCAGATTTATGCAGTTTAGTCTGAGAGATGGCGGAATGTGTTCTTGTGAAGGAATGCATGGCGACAGCACTAATTAATTATAGATGTGGTCTGAGGGAATGCTGTTACAGTAACTGGAGGCATGGCAAGTGAGCGATGGGGGTAAGAAACCCTCCTCCTCCTCCTTCTTTTACCATCCACAACTTCAATTTACATTACACGACAGAGCAATGGAGGTTAATTAAACATGACAACGGTGAGGGCGTTTTTATTGTTAACCCAGCATGGTGGTTGACTGTCTTCTAACTGAAAAGGCCAATGAATGCATAACACATATTACTCCACCCCGCAAAGTGTAAACTCACATTCGAAAACCTTGAGGGAAGAGTGGTTATGGGTAAAACATGGGTTTGTATATGCCTTAGGGTTCTGCATCGTACAAGTAATAGCCATGCACATGTTCAAGACCAAGACTATGAGGAAATTGAGCAAAACAAATATCTTTGCACGCTGTAACTGTGATCATTCACATGATAATACCGAATTTTCTGTGTTTTAGTGTTAAATTATGATGAGGCTATCAAAGGAAAAGTGAGAGATGCTATTTGATTGTTGAATGCCAGTTAAAGAGAACATGTTGGAAACAAATGTACATCCTTGCATTGCTGTAGGATGTCCTACAGGGCCATCCTACCCTCCGTTGTACTATTCCAGAAAGAAATTATATTTAACCCAAATTGTTCAGCACTACTGTTTAATTTTTCGATTAAAGTAAAATGCAATATTTGTGCAGGAACATACTGGTATATTAATACTTATTTACTGTACCGTTTTGTGGAAAAAAAAGGTATTTAAGGCACAGTAATGTACTGTCAATATACGCATAAGTACATTCAAATATATATATTACAGTGGAGCAAAACTCACTATGCTGCATCTCAGACTATACAAAAAAAACCTGGTGTGGCTGCTCACGTTTCACTCTGTGTTTATATCCAACTTACATCGTGATTCTAATTGGACTCAACACTAATGATGCCAAAAAAGCAGAGCAGGTGTTTCTATCTGGTCTGTTTACAAATGTGTAGACTGCTGACTGCAGTTATGTGCACTTCCTGATCTCACGCTGCCTCCCGCATTGGATTTTAAAAGTGGGTTACAAAAAAAAAAAGTGCTTTATTTGAAGCAATGAAAACTACATATTGTAAAACGGAAACAATTTTACATTTTCATTTCTAGCCCTATAGCACCGACGCTTTATTAAACTTATACGCAAATCAAATTCAGATTGCAATATCGCTCATAAAAATGTAATTTTGATATTTTCTGTGAACGTGGGTCCTAAATGAACTCGTGCTGTCAGAGAAGCAGAAATATAGAAGGTAATGTACATCTGTGCTGGCCTCGTGGCCTCGGGGGACATTGTGTAAACGCTCCTCATCTCCCCACTGAGCGTCGTCCTGATTGATTGTTGATGACTTTTTTAGGGCAGAGACATGTTAGGTTATTTATTTATTCCCAAAAAACAACAAACAACAAAAAAACCCGTGCAAATAGCGCTCTCCACTCAAGATTCGCCCTCTGCCTGATTGCGTGTCTGTTTCTGCTTCTCAGACAGTGAACCGTGTGCTGTGGTCATCATCAAAGTGTGTGATATTAGGCCGAGGCAGCTGTTTTTGTTTGTGCGTGGGTTTTGCATGCATGCGACAGATATGGGACATCCTTGACCGCCGCCGTGAAAGTGACACACTGCCGCGGGGTAACGCGCTCAAGGAAGGATCTTCAGCAAAACTCAGAAATCCCAGTTTAGCGGATGACGTTGCCATGGAAAATCTCTTGCACTTGCTGTTACGGGGCAATTTTTTGACACTGGAATTATTAGTTAGTAGTATTTGCAATGTTATTGTGGTTATCATAGCATCATAGCATAGTTCATGATTATAATTGTAGTACAGTCTCTCTTAGCTTGAGCTGTGTACCATGTGCCCGCATTACTTATAGTATATCTAAGATGAGATAAAATAAGATAAGATTAGATAAGATCAGATTTTTCACATCGACAGTGCAGAAATAAAAAAAAAAAATGTTTTTTTTTCCTGGTAGCCACAATTTCTAACTTCGGACTCAGGGACCAACATTGATGAGGAGAAAGTGTGCATTTTAATGTCTTCTGGAGAGGAAGACCACCTGATGGCTGGTGGAACCTGCTGTTTGGTGAGCATTCGAGGTATTCATGCTGCACATCACTTCCCCGATGCATCCGTGAATGCAAATGCGGCCATCTGTTTCATACAACAACTGGCAAGGTGTGTGTGTGTGTGGTCATGTTTCCCCTCCACTCATATATAATTCCGTTTCTTTATGCTTCTGTGGTGTTGCTGTACGTACATATGTATATATATATATATATATATATACATATTATATTCCCATTGGTGGACCACGAGCCAGCATTCACGAGCAGACGAGCGAATCTCTACGTGATAAACAAAATGCTGCATGAGCTAATTGGGTTATAATTTTGGCGGGCGTCACCATCTGTCTCTCACACCTTATTTATGGACCAGTTTGTGTTATGAACTGAATGAATGTCTCTCTCAATTAATTAATGCCCGGCACTGACTCCATTAGGACTTAAATAATAGGTCAAAAGTAATTAGAGAATGCAACTCATTACTTATTATTTGCGTCAGACCCGGCGTCTCACACACTCCCCTGGTTCTTTCACACAAAAACATGGACTTAAAGTCCACAAAATAAACGAACAGATGAGGCGACATCCGTTTTACTGTGAAAATGGTGGACGAAATTGTAGAAATGAAAAAGGATTCGCATCGACATTAAAGCGGATTCTCTTGTTTGATGCGCATCACATCGGGGAAAGTCAGAACAAGGATTTCTTTGAGATTAAAATGCATCTGTGTAGTTTTTAAATGGAGGTAAAGTGGAAGGGATGTGTATCCTGAGCACAATTTTTACGTGACCTCATCAAAAAAAGGGAAGGATAGGCAAACTAGACAACTGAACAGGGCCTCGAGTTGTAAACTGCAGAGAACAATTCAATGTAGAGATACCACCCAATGGGGGCTCCCAGCTCGTTTGTTGTCAGAGTCAATTGAGAGTCTGCAGATGTACGTCGGGGGCCTCTCATCCCAACACGGAGCTACCTGTCATTGCAATGATTGACTGAGACTGACTAACATATGGCCTCTGTTGATGGTTCATAGAGGATTCAGTGTCCCTCTTTGCTTACGTCCCTCAGAGACCCAAGAAACATCTCAGCCTAAGAGAAATAGTCAGGAGATGGCGTGCTATTTTTAGCTGACTTGGTTTTTGCAAAGCGCTAATGTTATCTTAAACTGTCCTTTTGGGCAGCCTGTGGCCAAGGGGAAAGGGAACTTGACTTGTAACCGGAGGGTCGCCGGTTCAAATCCCCACCCGGCCAAAAAAAGTATAAAGTTAGTATTTATTAATCCCTAAGGGGATTAATAAAAACTAACTTTAACTTTACTATGCACCACACGATGTTATAATGGGGTTCCACTATGACTTTGTGAACTCTGTTCTGCTGTGTACATACTTCTCTGTTAATCGAGTAAGTAAGCAAAGCACTTTTCACATCAGGGGGCTCGTTGTGGCACAACGTTGACAAATGTTGCACGCTGACAATGGCGAACAACCTGGAATGGCACAATAGCACGACAGGTATCAGTCTGAAAAAGCTTCACCTAAGCTCTAAATAACACAGCTGTGGGGACGTGTTGACCACACAGCCGTCACAAGCAGCCATTTAAAAACACAATGCTCCAACTGTGTAACAAATATTCTGCTCTCATAAAGGAGAAAATAAAGAGCTCACAACATGACCGAGTTCAAATGCTGCTGCTGCTGCTGCGGCTTTTTCTGTTCAACATTTTCTTATCTTAATATAGGTCCAAACAGCTGACATGGTCAGTTTATGATTGATGATTTTTCACCACTATCAGTCGATACTGACTATGAAATCAGCTCATCAAGCACACTGAAAAACCCTCAACTATCACTTTAACACATTACACTGCCATGCCGTACACCAGGGGTGTCAAACTCATTTTTGTTCAGGGGCCACATACAGCACAATTTGATCTCAAGGGGGCCGGACCAGTAAAAATAGTAAAATAATAGCATAATAACCTATGAACAACAAGAACCCCTTTGTTTTTTCTCCTTTACTGAAGGATAATTTTACAAAACATGACATTTCTTGAGAAATATAAGTGCAATTTCAACAATACCATGCCTAAATTGACTATTTACACATCACACTGGATCTATAAAGGCACAAACATTTAGTCACGGGTATCTGGAGCATTTGACATTACGTTTAGATTAGTGTGAAATTTTAACAAATTCATCCTGTGGGCCGATTGGACTCTCTGGCGGGCCGGTTCTGGCCCCCGGGCCGCATGTTTGACACCCCGGCCGTACACTAAACAACACTAAACATAACACAAAAGCATTGCTGCATTGTGCTGCTGTGCTTTGACACTCGACACCACCGACTTGCACGCTCAGAGACAGATGCCACAGTAAACGCATGCGAGCTTAATGGATATGCGGGACTTTCAGCGACTGTGCTCGACAAGACAATAAATGCACTATGTCTGATAGATGGTTTGCAGTGTTTTGAAACATCGCTCACAGTGCAGACACAAACAGGCTGCTCTCAAAACCAAATGGAGTTGATATTCAGGTTGTGAGCCGAGCAACGTGCATCAAGACCTCAAGTGGGGATCTTCAAGGATTTAATACTGTGCTGGAATTGTGGGATCTCGAGGCAATTTAGTTACACATTGCTGCTGCTGCTGCGGAAGAGTCTCAAGAAAACCACAATGCCAAGATAAATTACTAAAAAAAAAAAAAACAATGAGTCCTGTTAATCTCATAACAGGTCCCTGTATAGTTACTTGTATGCAGATACTTCCACCTTGTCACATATTTTTACCACCCATGGGCCACGGAATGAAACCCATTTACAAATCATTCTCCTTCTGATTTGATAAATGAAACTGGTGAACGATTGAGTCCCCAGAATGGCTTGTTGGAATAATTGAGCAGCTCTCAATCAGAATGCATTAGACAGCAGTGGCAGCAGCGGCATCTGAAATAATTACCACATGACAACGACACGGAGGCACATGGGTGTTACCTCCACTGGGTTATTTTAGACCAGTTACATTGGAACATACATTGCTCCCCCTCACTCCCACAACTAGGGGTGTAACAAAAAAAAACCCAGATACAAATCAGTAATCGGTTATGAAGTGAAATATACAAATACATGGATACTCGGACCACTGCATTGATCTAAATGCTGTTTTTATTGTCATTAATCAGTTTGTTATGCTGTTAATTCCTCAGCACATTTGCAAACTCTCATAAAACAATCTCTCAAGGCTATAGCACATACAGCTGTGCATTAGTTAGTGCAATAGTTTCTTAGACACTGCCAACTAGCTTTTTATGCTGTGTTTCCACCATACCGTTTGGTTTGGTACAGTACGGTTCAGTTTGGTACAGTATAGTTTGGTTTGATACAGTTCAGTTTGGTACAGTACCACTTTGGTTCAGTACAGTTTGGTTTGATACAGTACAGTTCACTTTGGTTCAGTACAGTTTGGTTTGATACAGTACAGTTCACTTTGGTACAGTACAGTTCAGTTCGGTACAGTACGGTTCAGTTTGGTACAGTTCAGTGTGGTACAGTACAGTCCACTTTGGTAAAGTACAGTTCAGTGTGGTACAGTACAGTTTGGTTTGGTACAGTTTGGGTACAGTTTGGTACAGTACAGTTTGGTTTGATACAGTACAGTTCACTTTGGTACAGTACAGTTCAGTTGACACGGTTTTGGTACAGTACAGTTTGGAACAGTACGGTTCAGTTTGGTACAGTACTGTTTGGTTTGATACAGTGCAGTTCACTTTGGTACAGTCCAGTTCAGTGTGTACAGTACAGTCCACTTTGGTTCGGTACAGTTTGGTTTGATACAGTACAGTTCACTTTGGTAAAGTACAGTTCAGTGTGGTACAGTACAGTTTGGTTTGGTACAGTACAGTTTGGAACAGTACAGTTTGGAACAGTACGGTTCAGTTTGGTACAGTACAGTTTGGTTTGTACACTTTGGTACATTAGTTGTGTGGTTGTACAGTTTGTACAGTACAGTTCACAGTTTGTGGTACAGTACAGTACAGTTCAGTGTGGTTCGGTACAGTTTGGTTTGATACAGTACAGTTCACTTTGATACAGTACAGTTCAGTGTGGTACAGTACAGTTCAGTGTGGAATGGTGGTGAAGCCCTGGTTCAGGCTTGTGTTTCAACAGTACCTTTTCTTGGTAGGCTGAGTGTGTGCTGTGCCCGATGATGTGACGTCGTATCGGTGTGACGACAACAATGATGACATCAAATGCAACAGAACAGACAACAACAGTTCAGTCTGCAAAGGCAGGGTTCAGTCTTACCAACTAGCAGCTAGCTTCTTAGCTTCTTAGCTTCTTGACTCAATATTTATTCCTTAAATTACTCTAGTGTTAGTGTTACCTTACTTCTTAGAACTGCTTTTTTATTTGATATTTTATGACCTCAAACTGTAGAACTCAGAAGTCAAATATTATTTACAGTATTGTTTCCATCGGATTCCTTTAATTTTTCCAGTTGTGGAATTGTAATATTAATTTTGCTAGAGATAATGAATCATTACTAAATTGTGAAGTTGCGCCAGAAATGTAACAAATCACGTTTTTTTAAAATATTTTCTTGTAACTGCCTCTGAAATTATTCATACGTCAAAAATGGGGGAAAACAACATTGTATCATCTGGTCCTTTATTTATTTATTTATTTTATCTATTTAAAGGCAAGGAGTGATTCACTTAGTTTACTCTGAATGGTAATTCCAAATGAATGTCTATCCTGTCATATATTCCATTATAAATAGTATCTTTCCTTAATCGCATTGTAGCTCATATCTAGATATATTTGAATCAACCCTTCAGGGATAAATGAAAACCGTATCAGTGACTCATAAACTCCACCTATAGGAACGTGCACAGGCCTCACAATGAGAACAGGAGAGGAAGTGGGGACACACCACAGCAGTGCTGGGTGGGTGTGGGGTAGCTGTCATTGCAGGGGGTTAATTTATTCTGTCAGGGCTGAATAAATCACAGCCACAGTACCAGTCATAGTCATGTATTTGGACTAAAACCACTCCCCTGTAGCCTTTTAAATTTGCAGTAGCCTATTACTGAGATATTTATATAATTAGGTATTCACTTCCCATTTAATAAAACACGATTTATTATGGACACGATCAATCATTGCAAAAATAAAATAGTCCGCTTACTCTGACTTTCACTTCCAGTGTTTTTGTTTGTGCCGGTCCCAAGCCTGCATAAAAACCCTTAGAGAAGGAAACACCATTTTAACTATGAGCCGCAAAATTAAACATGAAAATTTTTTCTCTGCTTATCTTTTCCACAATTTGTTTTTCACTTCACGTCTTGAATTACCCAGCAGCACTTCCCCCCCTGCGCGTACCTGCGGTTTCACTTCAGTCTCTTGAGACGAGCGTTGTTGTGATGGAAGCGTCTTTAATGTGACAACAGGAACAGGAAAAAGGTGGTCTGCGTGACTGGATGAGTGGAGTGTTTCCTTCGTTTTCGGCTGGGTCACTAAGCGTACGTAGCACCATGTGACAGCCAGTCTGGAATATGTCTGCCAGACTATAGTTGCTGCAACTGAGACTCATTTGCTGCAGCACGATCTGGACGTGATTGACAGCCGGGGCCAAAGGGCCTTTGGCTCCTTCCTGATTTTCTTTTTCAGCAGAGGTGTCCTTTGGGACTTGGACTTCATGTTACAGTATATCAGCAGAAGAGCTTATGGCAGTAATGAGGATGAAAAACTTAACACTAAACCTTTTTTTTTGTGTTGCTCTTATACTCGGAATAGCTCCATACCACTTATTGGTGTCCCATAAGTAATTTGACTAGTTTTAAACGACTGAGCTGTGAACAACACAAAAGTGGAGTAGTTTTCTATTTGTAAAACAAACTCATTTTGAAGCCGCGAGACTGGAAATTTCTTTTTGTTTTGGTTTTTATTATGTGCCATGCTTATGTGTTCCTCTCAATGGGAACATTTATTTATTTATAAAATGCCATCATATTCTATTGGAAAAGGCTTACTTCCTGCTTGTAGACTCAATTGCAAGTTTTACAGAATGTGTTTAGTGAAATGTGATCTGATTTTAAGTTTTTACTTTTTTCTGATACCATGTCAGTTATTTTTAATGTAACGTATCGCCCATTCCCACTTTATACTTTCAGTCAGTGACAAACAAAGCTATAAACCTAGGCTTTGTAACATCTTAACCATCTACAGCTTGAATATAATTAGCTCACTAGATTAACATGAATTAGTCATTCATAACACATGAGAGCAGAAATGGCATTAGGCGGTTCATTTTAATACTCACAGGTAGGGAAAAAAAAAAAAAATCCATTAGAATTTTAATCATTTGCTGCTTGTTTTCTTTTGTTTTCACACTCATGCTCTTTATTATTTAAAACCTGTCCTATGGTTTCCTCTTCAGAAAAACACCATGTCATACGCTGTTCATGCGAAGTGGACAAATCAAGATCTCTCGTCTTTTTACCAGTAGTTGTTCTTAATGCAACATACAGCAGCAGATCGATCATGTGCAATTGCTTTAGCAGCTTTGGTGTTAGCAGTTTAATTCAAACATTTTTTCTTTTTCTTTTTTTTTTTACAATTTTTCAATAATCTGCTTCAGACATTTTATGTTTAATTCTTAATTATTATACACCTACAGTTTACACCTCTTTGTTTTCAAGTGTTCGTTAATCATTGTAACCTTTTCCTTTGAATCGTTACGTTGTTCTGACAACCTGCTGATAACATGTCTTCTATAATTAGTTTCTGGATTTCATTCGGGTTTAAAATAGACACGTGCACTGCGGTGCCAACAGAAAACTTTTGGAGCAATAAACCTTATTTATTAAAAAAAAAGGTATTAACCAAATAATTAATCATATATTGGCCATCAGCTGCACTGACTTCTAAAAATCTCACACAGAAATAAACTTTGCCCTTCAACTTAAGATTTTTTGTTAAAAAAAAGTAGTGTGTCACTGACCCCACACCTGAAAGGACAGTTCTTGGTCCATATTCCAAGCCGTTCACATTTGTTACGGTATCTGACTCACGTTTCAAAGATCCAGGGTTCATCAACTGTTTCAAAGAACTGGGGTTAATTCCTTCACCTGAAGTTTACTCTCAAAGAGCCGTGTGAAACTATTTCACGTTTGTTTGAATCTAACAATATAAAACCGCTATGGCCATTCTGGTAGTTAGAGATTTTTTTAAAGTGACACGATAACCTTAAAGAGG
This sequence comes from Solea senegalensis, assembly GCF_019176455.1. Taxonomy (NCBI): domain Eukaryota; kingdom Metazoa; phylum Chordata; class Actinopteri; order Pleuronectiformes; family Soleidae; genus Solea; species Solea senegalensis. The sequence continues at coordinate 15,864,846 of NC_058033.1, forward strand.
ACGATTGCTGCTGAAACCATTTTACCCTTGATAAAGGGTGAGACCTTGCACCCCTTCCCTTGAGATTTGATGAAGTTTCAAGTCAGTTGCCACTGATGCTGCCTCTTTCCTTTTGCACCAAGGCCCTGACGCTGTGTCTGACACAAAGTGCAGGCTCGTCATTACAGTGGTCGTTTTAATCCAAGGTTATTTGGAGCAAACAGTTTTCTTTTTATTATACGTGTGGGCTCGATTATAATAAACTTCACAATACATGCAATATCAACCTTGTTTTAACAGATGTCACACTGTAGATACAGACCGCAAACTCATCCAGACACACATACAGACTCTATATTCTCCCTTATATATTTTATTATTATTATTATTATTATTATTTTATTTATAATATTCTGTTGCAACATTTTCTGTCAAGCCGGTGTTTTTCACACGAGGACGTTTTTATTGATGTTTTTGAAACAAACAGACATATCCAATATCACTCTACAATAACACTTGTACTCGCAAAACTACAATTTAACGCATGAGCTCATTCGCGTTCCCCAGAGGATGATCGTGACCCCAAGGTTTCATTTATAGCACGAGCTTGAGGTTACATTGCCCAGTTGTCCATCAACCATGTGCCATGTGGGTTAAAACACAACGGCCACTGTTTTTTGTTGTTTTTTGTTTTTGTTTTAGTTTTTTTAAGTGTATCACAAAAAAAAAGACTGTATCGTATAGTATGTGTGGTGTCAGGCTTTCACATTTTAACATTGTTTTCCTTTTAGCTTCCTGCTCCTCTTCTGCGTGTGGGAATCTCAATTCAGATTATAAATGTGGAAACCCGTAAAAGCAACAATAACGGCAGTGTTTAGTAAAGAATTACATAGATTTTTTTAGTCATTTACATTTGCCAAATTGGTTAGTAACACAGCTTCCTGTGGAGTGACAGAATTACGAGATTTACTGTACTTGTAATGTGTACTTAACGCTGACTTTTCCATGGCTTTACAATGACTGAATAAGAGGCAAATAGATACAGAGCTTCTTCTTTTTTTCTGATCATTGACTTGTTTTGCGTCACTTCATAATCTTTTTAAGAATGGATTTCTTTCCCACTCCTCCCTAATCACAACTGGCTTTACACAATCTGTTACACAATCCGCTGAGATCAGAGAGGTGTCTGTGTCTATAGCCTCTGCGGCAATATTATCAAAACTATCACGTGCAGACAGATTGCTATAGGTATTAGAATGATCGTCTTTAGCTCTTAAAATAGAAAAAAGGGTGGATCAGGTCAGTGAGTCCATGGCGGCTGAGTCATGGAGCGTATACCTGCTTCACAAATGAACCTCAATGGAATTTCAAACTAATCAACTAAATGAGACATTTTTCCAGTCACAGTAACAACCCTTTTATTTCCCCTCTCTCTCTCTCTCAGTGCTGCGTGATGACTTCAGGCAGAACCCACAGGACTCCGTGGTGGTGGTCGGTGAAACGGCCAGTCTGGAGTGTCAGCCTCCACGCGGCCATCCTGAACCCACCACCTTCTGGAGGAAAGATAAGACTCGTCTTGACCTCAAAGATGACAGGATCACGGTGGGTTTCCCTCCAGAGCGTTCACTCCTGACTCTCGCTCTCACATCACATATTCAATGATTCACTTTTACAGTATGAAACGCTTCATATTGGAGAGGTTCTCTTTAATCATATGCATTTTTTTTTTTTTTTTTATCAGGTCCGGGGAGGAAAGCTGACCATCTCCAACACTAAAAAGACTGACGCAGGGATTTATGTGTGTGTGGCGAGCAACATGGTCGGAGAGAAAGAGAGCGAAAAAGCCCAGCTCTCAGTATTCGGTAAGACATCTGACAGGCTGGAGGAAAAAGTATAACAGAGAGTGACTGTTTTCTCTCGTGTATTCACTACCCACGAGCACATCAAGTATTTATACAGCTGTCAAAACTATATTTAGCAGCTGTCTTTTGTGTTCTGCCCACATCCAGAGAGACCGTTGTTTGTGCAGCGACCTGTGAACCAGGTGGTCTTGGTGGACGAGAGCGTGGAGTTCAAGTGTCAGGTCCACGGTGACCCTCCGCCCACACTGCGCTGGAAGAAGGAGGACGTGGAAATTCCCCGTGGCAGGTGAGGAGTGTTTGTGTGTGGATGCAGCACCCTATGTCTCTATGTGCACTATGTGCATCATAATACAGGAAAAGGAATGATTTATACATGGTGAAGGTGAGCTCGGGAGGCAGAGGTCACTAATAGGTGGACCGCAGTCTGGGTCCTGGAGTGTTTGCTTTTTAACTGGAACAGCTTTTCTAGATAGGTCCAGGAAATGCAGACCAATTCCATGCGCCGTAAATCGCCACATGACACCGGTCGGCCAATCAAAGCGGTTATTTTGGACGAGCACTTCAATCTAACAGCGAGTGAGACACACACTGCAGGGAAGAAAGTATCAATTACTAATCAATTACGACTTCAACGTCATTTGAGTGTTTGTTTTTCATCATAATACAAGTTCTATAGTTTTTCAGGGTTCTATAGCTTCAAATAACCATAAAATATTCAGTATTATTTTTATTTTATTTATTTTTTTTTAATACTGAAACGTTAGATTTACATACATTTTTCAAAGGAATCATTTTCCTGGATTTTGAAGAGCTGAGTTGTCGGTTCAAATGTTATTTTAGTCATATACAGTCTAATATAAGGTTTTCTTCGGTTTGGGAAAAAAAACTATAAATAAATAAAGGTCTTCAGTTTACGGTTAGGGTTACAGTTAGACTAAGCCTAACCTATTATTACTTTATACTTCCTTCAATGTGAAGGTCAGCTGTCAGTTGACTTTACACAGAATAGAAATGTCTAAATAGATATTGCACTTACCATAACACACAACATTGAGATGCTTTGAGATCATTTGTTTGTTGGACTTTGGAATATTCATAAATGAATACTGCACAAAGGGTCTAAAGATGGACACACAGAAGATGGTAACGTGTCCATTTGAGTAAAAGAATCCTACAGACACATGTACAGTCATAATTTCAATCACTTTTACAACTATATTAAGCAATAATTCAGATTAATGTAATGCAAGAAAAAAAAAAAAAAAGTCAATAACACATTACGAAGCACTCTTTCCGATGCAGTTTCACACACACATCATAAGAAATCACATTTGCTTATGGACTTACTGGTGCTCGGTAATTATATGAGCTAATTATATGCTGTTGAAACTCTTGTGGCGAAAAAAACCTGTTTAAGAGGCTCAACTCGATCTCATATGAAATCAGACGTGCTCGGGGTTATAAGTGCTGCCACTGTGTGATGAGACGATGCAGCGTTGCGTATATTAGCATTTGTGCATTCATTATCCTCCAAACTGCTTTTTCTTAATGGAAATGTACAGCGGAAGATTAATTATAGATTATGTTCTTCGGATTTGTTTGTTGTTTACTAATGGAGCTGCTGCCAAATGGATCAGATACATCAAGTGCAGCAAGTGAACAGATAAAAACTCTTAAGTCTGTGTTGTGTAGAACCATGAGTCATCGCTTTCAGGTTTGTAAAAAAGTACACATGTACACATGACACCTAATAAAGTGGCACCTGGTGTGGTCTTTTTGCTGTTTCATCCAGTATATGATGCAAATATTTCCCTTTTTCTTCCATCTGATGAAATAGGTTGATCATCCTGACTCAGTTGCCAAATTTCAATAAAACTCTATTTAAAGAATAAGAAATCCCCTCTTCTGGCTCCACCCAATGCTTGATTTAAAAAAAAACAAAAATGCCAGGAAGGGACCTGAGAGCATTATTTGAAAAATAATGTGTATAGTAAATGTTAAATACAGGAAACCTTTTCAAATAAACCTCTAAAAATTAAGTTTTAGTGCACAAAAAAAAATATAACCTTCATATTTCATGTATTTATATACATGGATGGAGAGGTAAGTGAGTGCAATAAACTTAACAGAGTACCGGTATCTTATGAGAAGTGTCCATACTTAAATACAATTGTATTGTCACTTTTTTTGTCCAATACTGATACCAATATCACCAATTTGAGCATCTGCCAATATCAATCAGAGACCTTTCACATTTGTTAGTCATTTCAAGCTATTTCAAAGACATCATTCCTATTAATCCCGTGTGTGAATAGTGCTATACAAATAAACTTGCCTTGTCTTTCGATATCTGGCAGTTAATTTAAGGATTACAGTATTGAGAAGCTGACGTCACAAACGTACGATGGCGCTGGTGATAGTTGTCTTCTGCCGCTCGGTAACACAAACGGTCTAGGAGTTGCGGGAATGAGACGTACGCATGCCAAATCCTGCCAATGATCACGTCACACAACATGACTCAGCTAACATGCTGTTGCTTAAACGTTTTACCTAATAGAGTAGCTAGGGAGTGTAGACGCTCTCTGCCCAGCAGTGTGGCTGTTACCTGCGTTGCGCCCTCTACCTCAGTGGCCCTTGACTCCGCAGCAACATGTCCTACTTTCAGTCCTGTCTCGCCTCTCTTTCCTCCTTCCTTTCCTTTCATTCTCTCCCTGAACCCGTCGGCCTCCTGGGGAAGTCTGTATCTGGGTCACTGATGTGCTGTGAATAAGAGTCCTCACCAGACTCTGGACAGAAGCCACAACAACCATCGATATTCTGCCCAATACACTTTGGAACGTCTATTTTCAAATGCGACCCCTCACCTCGTGCCATTCCTCTGCCTGACTTGTCTTCCCTCTCTGAATCAGTATGGCTGGCTGGACAATTTCACAGCATCTCTCACACCAAACGGGACCCAAGAGACGGAGATCCCAACTCCTTGCTCCCATAAACTCTTTCAGTGTGTGTAGCTCCCTCCGGTCACTGAGTTGTTTCTCTTCCACTGAATGCACCACTACTGCATTACCGGGACTGTCCACACGGAAATGAGTCGAGGTCAACCTGCTTACGTTTTTTTCCAGTAGCGTACTGTGGGGTTTCAGTCAGGGCCTTCAGTAAAAAAAAAACAAAAAAACAAACACAACCACATACAAAACGCACTATTATGCACTATCTTCACAAGACAGTTGATCTGCAACAACTATAGCGCACGTGCACACTACTATATAGGCGTCTATAGGCTACTGCATCATTACCACCCCATCTTCCGTTATGTCAACTGCAATTTCACAAGCTTCCACATAAGCATAGGTGTCAGCTACGTCCCCGACACTGTTTACAGTTTTGTCCTCACCACTTCTAAAAAACACTCGAACTACCGGAAATGATGTTCCTCTTCGGTGTAGGTCTTTCCTTCCTCTCTCCAAACGATCGCCGTGCAAAAGTGCACACGAAGGAGATCAGAAACATGATGGATCAGTGGTGTTAATGCAGCGGCCATAGCTTACTTCAAAAGCCGCCAAAGGTTCAAACGTCGTTGATGACATCACTGGGGGCGAGCGCCAGACACATTTTGATTGGCTGACGACACACGTCAGGCAAAGTTAGAACCAAATAGGAAATGGCAGCTTCAACGAAAGGCCAGCAATGATGCTGGAGCAGGTCCACGGAGCTGTGATGCGTTTAATGACATCCAGGAAAATCCAGCTCAGCTTCACAAAAAAATAACCATATTTTTTCAGGAAATATAATCATAACATACTGAAAAAGTAATTGAATTCAGACACACATTAATTTGATTATTTAAAAAATTAAATAATAATAATAATAATATTAGGACCAGCAGAGAAAGCCCTGCGTTTTTCTTTTTTTTCCTTCGTTGTTGTATTCCTCTTTCTTCACACTATCTCCGTTTCTGTGTACACTGTGGTTTATATTCATTCATTCATTTAATGCCAAACATTTCCCTCTTCAGTTTTGGTGTATTTATGAAGCAGCGACACATACGGGCCTGACATTTGGGGGGGAGGGGCTTCCGTATGGATGAAGCCATTTCCTGAAACAATGCCGCGTTTGCGGCGAACGTTTTGTTCCGTTTCTGCATGCATGGATAGGGCCTCAGTGCTCTGCTGCTGCTGCTGCTGCTGCTGCTGGTAACACAACAATGCACGGGAAACATCTCTCTGAATAAGTCATTCCTTTCTGACCTGCCTCATTCATCAAATTCGGTTTGACAGACTGAGCCACACCCACACACTCAGACTGTTTTTCCCGTCCCTCCTTGTCTTTTTGCTGTCTCTCTCCCACGCACAGCCCACAACGCAGTGGGTGGTGCGTCTTTATAAATATTGAAATAGTGGAACAGTCAGGGTTCCAGCTGAAAGCACCTTTCATTTTGCTGTTCCTTCATCTCAGCATAATTGCTCCCCCCCCCCTTCTTTCTGCCTCTGTCGCACGAGTGTGTGCAGCAGAGCCTTAATTGCCTTAGAAAGTCTGTCTTTATTCTCTCAAAAATGACACCTGTATAAAAGCCTAGGACAGAAATTCATGTGTTTGTTTCATGTTTACTTTCCATCGGCGCATATATTGTGTATGTTATGTCAATTTCTTGATCAAAATCATCATTCAAATTTTTTTAGATTTTTCTTTCATTTGTCCTCTTGTTCACATTATTATTTCATTGCTATTTATATTCATATATTTATCTTGTTTTATTTCTTATTCTAATCGTAGTATTTGTCACCTGTCTATCTCTGACTACTTTGCTGCTGAAACAAATTCATTTCCCCTGTGTGATCAATCTAATCTAATCTAATCTAATCTAGTGGATTCTCCCTTCTGATTGTTTTCAAATCTATTGCTGTATGTGTTCCAGCTCGTTTCCTTCTCCTTTCTCTCCATCTCCTCTCACTTCTTGGTGTTTCATGGCAGCTTGCATCTGTAATGTTGCGTCATACAGTTGTCTTCTTCTTTTTTCCTGTGCGTCTCCTTCTCTACTCTCCTATGTTACTGTAAACGTCCATATTGTTATTCTTCTCCGATTGTGTTTTTTTGTTGGTCCAATTTTGAATCTGCTGTTTATTGGTATGTACAGCAATTCATTCGATGACATTAATTTACTTAATGGATTGAAATACAACTTAAAAAAAAAAAAAACAATATAAATACCATACCACAATGTCTGTTTTTCCTCAGTGTAGCAGTGTTAGGATGTCATGTCACCCTGAGACACTCCCACTCTGCACACAGGAAGTGACAGACAGAGGCGACAGCAACATTGCCCTAGTAAAGTGAGACAGCTCCAAACCGGATGAAGTATGACTGAGAACACAGAAGTGAATTCTACTGCTTAAAATCTGCTCTTTCAGCAGTTTGATGAAATAAATTCTTCTTGTCCCGGCCCGCCCCGGCACTGCTGGTGTATATGCACAAACTCTCCCTCAATCAGGTCTAATAGCCTTGCTTGACAGAGGCAGCATAATAACACAAATGACTATATGTCACATGCTGGAGCTTTAACAAAGTGAGAAATATGAATGGTGGAATACATGAAAAAAAAAAAACATATACAGATCTCTGATCTGTGACTTTTGACATCATCCGTCACCTGACTTGATGTCACTCTTCCTCTCCGTCACCAGGTATGACATCCGATATGAAAAAGAGGACTTCCTGCTGAGGATAAAGAAAGCATCAGTCAGTGATCAGGGCACCTTCACCTGTCTAGCCGAGAACCGCGTGGGTAAAGTGGAGGCCTCTGCCTACCTCACTATCAGAGGTGGGTACCTTCCTTGTGGACTCACTACTGTTGAAGCTCATAACCCGTCCGTGATGTATTTTGTATCTCCCAGCACAGGCCGCAGGACAATCAGTCCTTTATTGCCCACTTTACGAGTGTTATTGCCCCCCTGCTGAAACGCTGGGCCTCGCCTCAGCTTTTCTTTCATATAACGGGGCTGATGTAGTTGATTGCTCCAGATCTCCAGCTAGGCTCCAGATATGAACAATCCAAGCAGTTTTAAGTGAACTGTTATGAGCTCTCCTGGGGGTCTTATCCTCCATCCAGCCCACTCACTCTGTATTTACACCACATCAATATGTGGAATTATTTCATCGGAAGACTTGGTGTGTGTATATCTATCTATCTATCTATATATTTATATATATATATATATATATATATATATATATATATACATATATGTGTATATATATATATATATATAAAAAGTATGTCTCTTTGTTATAAACTTGACTTCACATAGTTTCAGTCAGTTGCTAAGACCTGAATAGGATATATCACTCATCACCTAACACACATATACTGTTCATCATAGCTCTCATGACATGAATATTTTGTATTATTGTTAGTATTATTATTTCATTAATGGTCACACATACAAGGTTTAAAGAAGTGTGTTGGAATTGAGTCATATTTTGTATGATACACATCGTGTCAAGCACATTTTGGACTTAAGAATACAATGATATAAGCAATAATATTGGCACAGTTCAACAGATTAGTGAGTAGTGAGGCATCTGTAAGGCAGCGTGATTATACAGCCACTATCCCTCTGAAAACATGGCTGCCAGTAAGATTCAAAGCGAATGTGCCCTTGCGTAAATCTATTATATCATAATAATATGTTCACCACCCACTGTTTGTTAGCCATCTGGAAACTGAAGATGGTGTCACTTTGTAAAATGGTCCCACCCTGCACCAAATTCCAGTAAATCAGTGATTTTACGTCACCACACACAAGAGTTGTTGATCCACCACTGCCTCAATCCGTGAGTTGAAATGTGTTATTTTTGACACAAACCTTTGACCTGATTGACACAATCTTAAAAAAATGAGGCAGCAGTCAAACAGCATTGCCAATAATCCCCTCAGCTAAAAATGCATATGTTCTCTATGGGCTTTGGTGCAGGGCAGGTAGCAAACTTCCAATTAATGTGATGTACATTCTGTGCAGTCATTTAATCGAATGTTTAATGTATTTGATTTGAATGTATTTTTATGATACACTTTAGTGCTACATATAAATGGTCCGAGTGGTTTTTGGCATCATTTTCTTTCCCCTCCTCTAACTGTTGCCACAAAGCCACTTTTCTTGAGGCCAGTGCCGTCACCTCCATTGATAACTGAGCTTTACCCGTCTCTCTTTTTGAACTTCATGGATGTAAATCCAACTCCATTCATTTCATTTCTGATTTTCATGCTTTTCTTTTCCTGTCCCTGTACACTACTCCTCTGCTGTCCCCCCTCTCTCTGTGTCTTGTGTGTTAATCTCACCCACACCATTGTTGTGTCACCAGCTCGTCCCGTTGGTAAGTAAGAGCTGATGCCATTGTGCATGCGTCGTGTTCGGCTGTCGATCACACACTTCCAGTATGCATGCACTGTTGAGGCATTTCACAAACACACTCATTGAATTCTGGACATCTACATTGTTTACTATCAACCCCTGACCTCCCCTGGTAGTCTCTTAGTCACCTTTTTGTCACCAGATATGGATGATACACCTTTGCACAGATAAGGATTGCGACACCGTAGTCCAGATATTTCCTGAGTGAAAAAAAAAGGACATCAACTTGTCCTGTTAATTACCTGGTTAGTTCATTCATTCTGATGTTCTGGCAGCTGGATGAATGACTTGTGTTAGTGGCGTAGTCAAAAAACTAGATCCTTTAAAAAAAAAAATGCATGAACCTTTTAGCTTGAAGCAAGACCTTCGGGCCAAACGTCTTCTACAGCAGTTCTACTGCGCACACTTAGCACTTTCTGGGGATATGTTGCTATTGTGTTGTTGTTTGTTTTACCTTTAACCTCAGAGGCGCCCCAGTTTGTGGTGCGACCCCGTGACCAGATTGTGGCTCAAGGACGGACAGCCAAGTTTCCCTGCGAGACCAGGGGCAAACCTCAGCCCACTGTCTTCTGGCAACAAGAGGGCAGCCAGGTGAGGACGCCGATTTCGACACACGCTTGTTTAGTTGTTTGCGGGTGCATGCTGGTGAACTGATTATTTCTCTTAGTACAGATGTTTCCCGCATATCAAACAAAAAAAAAAAAAAAAAAAAGGTGGGCAAGGCTCTGACTAAAAGGATCAAACTCGGGGACGGTAGAATACGATTCTGCTCCACATGCAGATGAAGTGGTCATTTATCATCAATCTACGCCAGCCTGACCAGCCAAATCACTTAGCAAGCAACAATGTCATGTGCTGCATTAGAGTCATTAGACATAATGAAAGCGGGCTAATGTCCTTTGCTGCCCATCAGCTTGTCTGCCTGGGGTGTGGAAACAGCCAACGCTGATGCTTCTATTTCATGAGCATGACTGCAGGTTATCACAGCAGGATTATCACTGGTAAACTGCCATTCAGGCCTCGAGGAAAGAGACACTGACCCACTTTTCTAAGTGAATTGGACAGCTTTTTTTATCATGAATGCAAAAAGTTAACCCGCAAAGGCAAAATTCAATCGAGTCTTTCCCCCTTGAGAATATTTTAACACAGTCAACATACTTTCTCACAAATATGCTAAATGATACAAAAGCTAAAAAAAACCAAGTCTTAGGTTCAACTTCCACTTTCCAAAATGCAAAAAAAAAAAAGTCCCATGATACTAATTTTCCACTTTCACTCCCTGTAGGACCTCCTGTTTCCAAACCAGCCAACACAGGGTGATAGTCGCATTTCTGTGTCTGTGAATGGAGAGTTGACCATTTCCTCTGTGCAACGCTCGGACGCAGGGTATTATATCTGCCAGGCCCTCACTGTGGCCGGCAGCATCATGACCAAGGCCCAGCTTGAGGTAGCAGATGGTAAGACTGGACACACACTCACACAGTCACTTCAATAATATAATGGGACAACTTTTTTTTAATTTTTTTTAAGTAATGGATTCTAAAAGCACCAGTGTGTGCTAAAAATAGACGTTATTAGCATATGATTAAATGTAATACCATTGATACGTCCCGCGTTGTTACGCATCAGGAAAGTGCACATGCACACTATTAGGGGGCGGAGATGGAATTGCTATTCAGCCGCTCATTTGCATAAACATCCAGATTCATAGTGAACATACTTACCGTCGTGTTACTCGAGAATTGCACTAGCAGGTGTGTACCCTCCCGCAGAACTCAGACCATACAGAAAGATAAAAAAAAAAACAGCATTTCAGACAACAAAGTCACAAAGCAACACATTTGAACTTAGCAGATGTAAATGTGATGTAAAAATATAATTTTTTCTCTATGGACTTTGGTGCAAGGAGTGAGCGGTTGGTTTCCAGTTGGAAAGGCAGCTGACATATCCTTAAGATATGCAGACGTAGACAGACCTGCAGAGAGAGCATGCGTGCGGGTCTCAAACCTGATTTTAAATCATCAAGTGATGTTATGGCAGGGTCTATACTCCCTCTGCACTCCCCCTACTGTTCATTCGAGTATTGCATCTTGTGGAACAATTCTCAAGATACTCTAAACCGATGCAGGCTAGGACAGACAGCCATGGTGAATACGATAACACTTAGTTAACAGCAAGTATACCATCACTATTGCACGATTGCTAATTTCAGCAGCACTTTATATTATTTAAAGATTATATAGAGGTTTTCTCCAGATACTGCATTTATTGGAGTATGATTATATCACAGGCTACTTGTCTGCCCACATGTATAAAGGTGTATGTTAAAGCCAGACACCCACAGTCATCCTTGTATTATCACCTCACTGTGGTAGATGTGAAAGGCCTGAAAAGACTGAAACAAAGCTGTCTCCTTGATCGAGAGACGCTTTGGACTTTTTTTTTTCCTTTTTTTTTTGACAAATGCCTTAATGTCGGCATTAAGTGCTGAGCCTCTGCCAGCTGGGAGCTGTTTATGCCCTTCTCTCCATTTGTTTCTTGGCTTTTTCTTCCACACATTATTAAATTTACATCTGTTGAAGTGTTTTTGGAGAGGAAATGACTCCCGTTCTGTCCTTCAGAGGCGATGGATCAACGTCCAAATGTTTGGTGTAGAGCACAAACGATGGGAGTTGCCTACAAAGGATTTGTACAAAGTGGTCTTTATCGTCACTTAAAGGTGCAGTTCCGGTTTTGGTTGTGTAAGATACTGACTGATCTGTGCTCAGCGTAGCCCTGGCACAGTCCCTGTGCACTGAGAACCAGTTTTGAAACACAGACTCTTGCTGTTGCTGAAAAACATGGCTGCCACCAGGGTTAAAATTATTTACTCAATCATTTTTTTTTTTTCTACTGCTTTATTCTCCACATGGGAGTCACAGGGAGCTGGAGCCAATCCCAACTGGCATAAGGGGAAAGACAGGGTCACACTCTGGACAGGTCACCAGTCCATCGCAGGGCAAACACACAGACGAACAATCATCCACTCACACATTCACACCTACGGTCAGTTTGGAGCGTCCAACTAAGCTCTGCATGTTTTTGGACTGTGGGAGGTAACTGGAGAACCCGGAGAAAATCCACACACGGAGAGAACACGCAAACTCCACACGGGTCGAACCAGGATCCAAAGTGGTGACCTTCTTGCCACAGTCTTGCCTCAAAATACTATTATGATCATGTATTAGTATAAAGACTTTATCTGGCTGTTAAACAGTCTTTTTTAGCCTGGAAACTCGCTTGTGTCACCTTTGTAAACCCAAGTCCACAGAGACACTCTGTGATTTTACAACACAGCACAGTTATTGATCCACCCCTGCCTCCTCCAGTAAGTTGACATGTCTTATTTTGTTACTTCAGTGTTTGAAATGCTTTTGTTGTAGACCAGCAGCTCCAGCGTCCTCATGAGTGAGCGGTCCAGAAAACCTTAGTTTCCAGACCAAAAATGCTAGTAGCGAACAATACTTTGAAGACACCATGGACAAGCAGGCACAGGTTTTATTAGGTGAGTGGCTAAAATCAGCCATGTTTTCACTGAGAACAAGCCTTAGAGGATATCTGGAGCAGCGCTGATTGTATGTCGGTACCTCATACAACCACAACTGGGGAAAAAAAAACAGAACTATACCTTTTAAGAGTTGTCATATTCAAGAGGGTCCTCCAGTGGATGAAAAGCAATCTATTGTGTGACAGACACATTCACTAATCATCCATTTAGATTCGAAACAATGGCACTTGCTGCAACTTTGATTGTCCTCTTTGTGCAAAAGTGCAGGAGTTGTGCACTTTATACACTCTGGCTGCCAAGTGTGTGTGAAGCCTCGAACAAAGGCCGCGTATTCAGCCATTTCACTTGGCTGAAAGATGTTTGCCGGCTTGCTTAGCATACATTTATGCAGACAGATGAGATGCTATACCGACGAGGTCTGACAATTTTATGTGGACATGGAACTGGGTCAGTGTTTCAATCTATTGTAACTGCAGTGAATTGGAAATTAGCACAGGTGCTGCTCTCCAAACAGCAGGCACTGACAGAGCCATATTTCGAGCCTTACAGTGGGGTGAGAAGTTGATAAGCGATAGATTTGTGCATGAACTTGAACTTGCCTGGCTGCTTTCCACAGACGCAGAGGAGGCCTGGAGGCTAATGGTGACTGCTGCTGAGATGCTTGATGTTTTTTTATTTTTTTTATTTTTTTTTCATTATTCCCTATGTCACTAAGGATGAAAAGAGTGATTATATCTTACTGGGCTGGAGCTAAATCAGGAACAGCAATATAATGCTGGTGTTTGCTCCAGGATTGCTTGGGATATAGCTATATATAATAATGTCTTCTCCAAAAATGATATGTTAGTCAGCATATCGGTCACAATGTTATGAAGGAAGACGTATTATCTTCGTAACAAAATCTATAAATATTTCCATAGGTTAGTGACAACTGCCATATTTTGATGGCACCTGGCACAGCTTTCCTAGTCTTTGCAGCACCAGAGGTCAAGGAACTATTTAACAGACCATTTGCACCCACTTGGAATTGTCACATGACATCATTCAGCCAGTCATATACCTGAACTCAGACGCGCATCTCCACTGTTCTGTGAGTAGACACACACTCCAGATGAATGGAAGAATACAGGTGATAATATGAGAAAAGTTACTTCACATGCACTGATCGCAAAAGGGAAATGTGGACCGCACAAAGATTTAATCAAAAGCAAAGCATTGACTTTTCAGTTCACTAAAGGTTAATGTATTTTTAATTAATTGCACTCACTTAATTCATTTACCCTTTTTGTTTAAATGCTGAAAAGAAGCACTTGCTGTCAGGATTCAATTCATGTGCACCTAATGTGCTTTATATTGATTTACATAGTTTTGTTATGTCGAGCAGTTTTAGTTTTCACCTGACATGAGATAAGATTTTTTTATTATTAGTGCTTATTGATAATAATAAAAAATCATCATAAAACATCATGATGTTCTGCACCATTGTTAGAGGAAATATTTTCGCAAATGATTTATGCAGTATTTTGGGTTTTTTTGAAATATGTTATTCCATTTTGTATTGCCAATGGAAGTAAATACAACTGAGTATTTAGAATTGTAATTGTTGACTTTAATTGGCTCAAACTGAATTGTGAGGTGCCTAAAGATTTCCACCTCGAGTTCATAAACAAGTCAATTGCTATAAAAAAATGGTGTATGACGTGGTTCTTCTCTCGGAATGTATTTGGTGCTGCACGCAGCTGTGCCTAACTTATCTCCTATTGTCCTGCGGTTGTATATTTCCTATTGTGCCGATAGAGGTGTGATGAGTGAATGGAGACTTGTCTGATATCAGTGGAGAGGAGCAATGGGGAAATTAAAAGTACAAGGTTTAGTGGCAAAACCTAGAGAGATTCAACACTTGAAAAATGACCAAGGCTGAGTGCACATGCTGTTTTCTGAATGATATAACATGCTTTAAAAACCTTTAAAAAAAGACGCATTGTTGTTGTGCTTGGCATGCTAATTTGGAGTTTGGTTTTGTGTGGGGAGAGGATGCCAAGAGGAAGGAGGTGCAGCTGTGAGTCAGAGTGTAAAGAGAGGACAGGCATAAAGGTGTTACAGGAAGGTACGGTAATTAGCACTATGGGTGAAGCATTGTTAATCCTCACCTAGTAATTAAAGCTCAAAGGTGTGATGCAGTGCCGCGAGCACTCTGTCCTACTGTGGAAAACGCTCACAAAACCATTTCTTTCACAACAAATCCATCCAAGTGAGCCCGACCGTACTGAGCCTGCAATCGCTAATGCAATAACTGCAATCGCAAATTAACACCTTGTGATAAGGTCATGTGCTTTTTTATGCCAAAACAATGACATCAAAACCATACCGCTACAGGAATGTTACTCTGACACTTGCTCCTTGATTATTATCCTCAGCGCTGAAGGACCGCCCACCACCCATCATCCGGCAGGGCCCATCCAACCAAACGCAGGCGCTAGGAGGTGTGACTCTTCTCAGGTGTCAGGCATCTGGGGACCCGGAGCCGACTGTTTCCTGGCGGAAGAATGGGGCCAGTCTGCTTGGAAAGGACCCGCGGTTTTCTCTGCTGGACCATGGAAGCCTTCAGATCCAGAACACCAGGGTGGGTAATAATGGATTTACATGTAACAACATGTATAAAAGCAGCAAAGTAGCTGCAGATGTCTGTGTCCCAATCCCATTTCACTCCCACAACTTAGTCCTCCATATACTGTGGTCACATGTAGGCGTAGGATGTTTTGTAGAAGTAGATCTTAACTACTTTTGGGCAAGGGTTAGTGGGATTATGGGCCTATGTTTTTAAATGGCAGATTTATTTTCAGATCTTAATGATTAACTTTGAGCACACTCTGACTATTAATAATGGAATTTGCCCAAAAGCACAAAACAAGCCCAACCAATACAATGTTTTGCTAACTGATTAAACGACATGATAACAAGCATCTCTTTTCGCTGTACCTGTGCAGAATCACTGTTATTTTCTTATTTTTTTTTATATGAAGTTGAGGATTAATTCGTAAAGAACAAAGAATGGTTAATTAATCGGAAATGTTGTTTTGGACTCTGCACCATATTAACTCAATCTCCTGTAGATGTTTGCCTCCAAATAATCCTAATGCGCAGGGAGGGAGGGACTCATAATTCTACAGTGTGTCTGGGTTGCATTACTTCGATGATTATGTTTCATTGCACCATCTATAAAAAAAAAAAAAAGATATAAAAGTGGATGCATTTATTGTATGTGCACACAATAGATTCAAACGGCAAACAAATGGACAAAGTAGACAAACATGCTGAGTGATTTCCCTAACATGGAAAAGCACTAGGTGCTGTCAGTGGGATGGAATTCAAATGGACACATGTTGTTGTCAGGTTGCTTTTAAAAGATGAATAGTGAACATTGATTTTTGTGAGTCGTTAAGCAGTTATATTCAGTCTAGACTCAAGGACTAAAGGACACGGAGCAGTGAGTGCAGTCTACAGGGTGTAATATGATGGAGGAAGCGCAATATACAGTGTCCTGTCATGGTGTCAAAGAGCTGTCTCTGAGTCACTCTCTGCGAGAGAGAGGGGGAGAGAGAGAGAGAGAGAGACATTGTCAGGGCCTCCTAAGGCTCTGCCAATATGAAGTAGAAGAGTCATATCTCCTATTTCCTGTGTCAGCACTGATGATAATGTTGATGGCTCTGGGAATAGAGGGTGACTATTATTGGAGGGAATCAATTAAGAAAATTAATGTAAGCTCTTACTGGACTCTCTCTGGTGTTAAAATGTTCTCTCATCCACTCTCAGGCTTTCTCTCAAGCCAAACGCAGGCCAGTGGAGGTTAATGCTTTTTTACTGTACCACGAGTCGTGAACCACCTTTACACACGAGCACAAGAGCTTGTCGATACCACCCGGGATTGAGAGGAAAGCGGCGGCAGCACCAGTGCCTGAAAGCAAGTCCGTGTTCTATCGGTATTGTTGGGATGAGCAGAGAAAATCTTTATGGCCCAGTGTCATAAAAAAGGTCATCACTGCTTTGATTTTTAATGGGCTGCCAGTGAAGATCACAGCTGGGGTTCGGGAATCTTTTCAGTAATTGCGCAGTAATTTGTCAGCGACTGCAAACAAAATAGGAGTTTGTTTGAACATTAAAGCTGCAGTGCGTAACTTTGAAATATAATTGAATGTCCATTACGTTTAATGGACTGCAGACTATAACAGAACGGAGCGTGACCAGTAAACCCCAACAGAGATGATGTCATGGTCACCTGTATACAGCAAAGCCCTGACCTAAGGCTATGAAAAACCAAATATAAACATTCTTAGTAGGGGTATATTCAATTTTCTGCCAAAAAAACCTCCTAATTATGACGTACTGAACTTCACCACGCTCCATCTCATGTGTAGAAATCCTCTTCACCTCCCGACTGTCAGTCGGTGTCAGTTGCTATTGCGACCTTCTCCAGACTCTTACTACGCTGATCTTTTCCCCCCCAGACAGCCATATTTATTGATGGCTACACAGACATTAAGAGAATTTCAACAAATATCCTTAAAGACACGTTTCAGAAACCAATTGCAGACTCAGGTTTGAAAGATAATGTCCTTACTTTTGCTTTGCAGTTGTCTGACTCAGGGTTGTACACGTGTGTGGCCACCAGTTCCTGTGGAGAAACATCATGGAGTGCCTTCTTGGATGTTAAAGGTATGCTTCAGCAACGATACTGTATATTATGAACAATTATCATGTTTGACTTTGCAGGTAATCATTTTTTTCTGTGCATGACTTATGTGTGTTTGTTTCGTTTTTTCCTTTGTCAGACTCCACCGACCTCGTGGACTTCATGTATCACAATGCAACTGCCCTCCCAGGGCCTCCCTCCAAGCCAGAGGTCACTGATGTCACCAAGAGCAGTATCTCGCTGTCATGGGAAACGGGGCCAGAGACGGCCTCCCCAGTGTCCTCCTATGTCATTGAGGCCTTTGGGTACGTCTGCGACCTATGGCCTTTGGCTACATTCGGTGACCCCGAACGTTTGATGGCAGTAACAGATGTGGGCTATCAAACAAGCCTGGGCAGATTCAAGCAGAAAATCCTAAAATCTTCTGGTCAATTCGAGTGAAAGATGGTTTGGGGGAAATAAAAGTGCCCTTTAAGCAGAAAATGATTGTCCCAGTCCCTGTGGTGTTTGTTATAGGAACACAGCCCATTTCTTCTATCATAACGAAATGATTCTTCCTAACTGATTAGACTCATTCTGTCTGTAGTCAGTCAGTGAGTAACAGCTGGCAGACAGTGGCAGACCATGCGAAGACCACCGAGTACACAGTCCAGGACCTGCGACCCAACACCGTCTACCTGTTCATCATCAGGGCGGTCAATGCTCAGGGGCTCGGGGACCCCAGCCCTATGTCCGAGCCTGTTCGCACACAAGGTACTGAAATATGTACATGGTGTATATGATTCTGACTTCTACTCATCCGTGCTATGATAACTGGCCAGATTTCAGGCCTCCCGACAATCGTAGGGGCATCCAAATTGGATCATGATTATCTGGACAAAATCTCAATAGTGTGAGCCATTTATAGACGTAATTTTAGGTTCAATCCCATTTCCCCTTTGCCCCTACCACTTATTCCTACCCTTCCATTTTTGCATGTTCACGTCTATATGTAGTGTGTCCTGACCTTTTCTGAAGTAGATGGGTAGGATAGCGAACTAGCCCCTCCAACAGAGATGTTATTAGGGCTCACATATTAAATGGAATATTATAAGATTTTTCACCGATTAGCAAAATATATAGCATATTAGCCCATATTCCTAAAATCATTACTCTGAAATTGTTTGTTTAAATACCAAATGTGTGGTTTTGATTACATTTTTTGAAACATTACATCTGTTGTGCCTGTGGTCCCCGGTGTTTTTAAAATGAGTAAGATTAATATGATTAATATGGCATTAGGCTTTGTTCATACTGCAGGCAAAGCTGTTTCTTTTTTTGTTGTTTTTTTTGTCAAATTAGACTGTCCACACTGATAATTGCTAGTGATCCAATCAGATGTTTGTGTCCAGACATAACAAACCTATCTGCATTGCTGTGGATTCCTGTGGTAATGACGTAGTTGTACCAACATTTGTGCTGTGACTTTCAAACATGGACGCATGAAAAATGGAGGCACAATATGTTGCTTTCCAAACAATAACCCTGTCATGTCGTAGTGCGGAACTCCCCTGTCTCAAATGAAAAACTCACTCGCATACGTAGGTTTACATTCTTATTTATTCCATCAATATATTATTCCATTATTCATATTTTATTATTGTTATTACTGATAAAAAAAAATAACATTGTTTTCTACCCTTCTGTGTAAACAGAATATACCAGTGCAAGTGTCTCACACTGTTTTTTAACTGTGTGACAATTCAATCCTTGAAATATTGAAATGTGTTTTGTGCAGCCAGAGTGGATTTAAATTGCATTTTAAACATCATCTAAATGTGGTTTTAATCAGATTTAAGGGAAAGTTTAAGGGAAGTAAAAAAAAAAAAATTGATTTATTTTCTTCCCCTCTTCCAGACATTAGTCCCACAGCACAGGGAGTGGACCATCGTCGTGTGCAGAAGGAGCTGGGCGATGTGTTGGTCAGCATGCACAACCCCGTGGTCCTTAGCTCCACTTCGGTGCAGGTCACGTGGACTGTGAGTATACACATAACACTTCAACAAAACACAGTACAAAGTAGTTATAGGAATATTACCTTCAGTGCGGCGAAGTAATTTTGTCAACGCTTGATTGAGAAGTGTGTACTTGGCAAGTCGCTGTGTGTTTTTTTACATTAGCTGGCACCCGTAGTATACACTCTCTCACACACACACACACACACACACGGGGGAGGGTGGGTATTATGGGTTGGCTACACATTCACAGACTGAACAGCTGGTGCTCCATCAATGTAGAATGGTTTGAGATGATGCAGGAATCAAGACTAATGTTTGTATTCACAGCAAATACATCACCATTAGCGGCTACACATGTCATAGTATTCTGAAGGAAAGTTTGCAGCCGGGCCTTTTTTTTGGTAAATGTTGTTTTTCTCTGTTGGCAAAGTGTCCCTTCTCCCTGCTAGCCTTCTACTAGGTTAATGACACACCTACGCCAGCCTGCTATTTCATTTCATTCTTTTTATGACACTGTGACAGGGTGAAACTGCACTTTCTGGTCAACGAATGGATCCAGAAATGCTGTTTGAGCTCCAAAACTATACTTTCTAAGCTTTTGCGTATTCTGTGTGCGGTTGGACGTTCCATATGAAGTGCGTCTGTCTCCACTACACATCTCTTTTCGGCTTGTTAGTAGTCGGTGTTTTCTGGTGTAGCGTGCGGCTAGTTGTTAGCACCATTCAGAGTCTTTCTACCGTCGATTAAGTAAATTAATAAAATCTCTTTTCTTGTCTGTCCCAGTTTTGCTCTTGGTCCTCTGTGTACCAGCTTCACCTGTTATTTCCAGGTGTTAGCTGCGGGGTGCATGTGCCTCGGCCAGCTTTAGTCCAATTCTTGTCTGACATGCAGTAGTCTGACAAAAACCCCAATCGCAGTTTCTCAGACACATTTACATGTACCGTATTTTAAAAGTTTGGTTTTAGTCAGACTAACACAATAATTCAGTTTTTCCTAAATGTCATGCAGTCATACGATTGTGTTTTTCAGTGTGGCAGTGTTAAGATCTCTTGTCACCTGGTGACATTCCCATGTCCTCTGTTCATGAAGATGAAACGGAGGCAGAATAATAACATCGACAACAACAAAAAGTACCAAATACACATTTGGTTGTACAACAATTGGTGGTCATGAAGTTGTAATGACTTCTTCATTTTACTCTCTCGTTGGGGACAAATGACTTTTCAGAAATGTCTTCTTTTTAAGTACATGCAGTATCCCATCTAAGCAATAATGCCCAAAAGGTTTGTCACAATAAAAACTTTTAAATCACTCAATATTGATAGTTAACTTGAAGGCAAGGTAAGTTTCATAAAAAGATAGATTGAAGGTGCTATATAAATTAATCGACGTATAGATCATGTAATCTATATATATATACATATATGTATATATATATGTATATATATATATGTACATTGTTAGACTGAGCATAAATAAATGAAATGGTTAGGAACAATAAAGGAGTAAACTTGGTAAAGTAGGTAAAAATAGATTATTTATATATGTATATATACAACCATCTGTCTAATAACTAAATTAAAACGTGTTTATTTTTATTTTTGCATG
Organism: Solea senegalensis; assembly: GCF_019176455.1. Taxonomy (NCBI): domain Eukaryota; kingdom Metazoa; phylum Chordata; class Actinopteri; order Pleuronectiformes; family Soleidae; genus Solea; species Solea senegalensis. Next base: position 15,885,938 of record NC_058033.1, read on the forward strand.
ATTTTGCATCAAATTAATAATGCTAAAGCCGTATTAATGCACATAGTTGCAAGTTGTTTGATGTGTAAGATAAAGGTATGTTTTTTATAATAATAATAATAGTTAGTGGGTGGATAGTGGTTGGTGTAGCAGCAGCAGACTGTCTTAGACAATGGCAAAGTGAACACTGTTGAAAGGTAATTTATTTTGATTCACAGTCTCAAACATAAATTCTATTTTTAGAATCACGGTCAAACAAAAATATGGGCAGAGCAACGTACTGTGTATTTTAGAGATTGGAGATGCCTAGATCATTTAGTTAATGACACGCTGACTGGCACTTTAAGGAGAGGGGGTTGGTCGGATGATATAATGTTTAACATAATATATTTTGACTGCTCCGATGATAAACAGCAGCTTCATAACACTTCGAAAGGGCTTTTTCTTGCTTCTCCTGCCTGTTAACAAGCTAACGGTAGCTCAGTGGTAGAGCAGGCCGTCTTTCAACTACAAAGTTGTGGGTTTGATTCCTGGCTCTGCTAGTCCACATGCTTGTTTGGCCTTGAGCAAGACAGTTAACCCCACGTTGCACATGATGGCTGTGGTGGCAGTGCAATATCTATTATATACATTTGAAATATCTTCTTAAAATACATCAGCAAAAGTGAATACGAGGAGAAGATTCAGACTGTTTTTAGCGGCGACTCAGTGTCCACCTCTGCTACTACTCTCTTCTTGGCTGCTAATTAAACTGCGTGATTAACTGAGCGTGCGTCGTCACTGGCAGAGGACACACACCGAATGCTGATCCGCAGCAGTTAACACACAGATGTTTAAACACCTCCCACGTCATTATCAGAGAAAATGTCTTCATCCCACTCTCTTTGTCCGTTTCCCTCTCCTCTCAGGTGGAGAATCCATCCCAGTTCATCCAAGGCTACCGCGTTCTTTACCGGCAAACGTCAGGACTGCCCTCGCCGGGGCCCTGGCAGATACAGGACCTGAAGGTTGCCTCAGAGAGAGACATAACTCTCTCTGGCCTGAAGAAGGGCATCGTCTATGAAATTAAAGTGCGCCCGTACTTCAATGAGTTCCAGGGAGCAGACAGTGAATCCATGACAGCACGCACCATGGAGGAAGGTAAGCTGTCACAAGACAGAATCAATTTGTCCAGCAACTCAGGAAGTGTAAGATTCATTTACTTGTTCGCGAGCGTAGATGCTGTTGCGTAAATGATCCTACCTACTTTTATATTTACCTCACTGGTAATGAATTCAGCGCTCAGTGTTAATTGATAACGGCATTTTCAAGCACACCCACTGACATGCACACACTGCTGCAGTGCCATGTTTAAACAGGCGGGGGGGTCTTTGACAGGACCAGGACTCTGAGGGGTGGTGGGGGAGGAGGTGAAGAGGTGAGGACAGAAACATTTGACACAAGATTAAAGCCTCGTCCGCGCGGAAATGTCGTTTTGAAACACAGCATTGTTTCAGGATATAAATGGTAAATAGTCTGTTTTATATAGCGCTTTTTTTTTTTTACACTTCATTTTGTCATTCACCTTTTCACTCACCCATTCACACCTCTATGTGCAGCCACATTTCAATCACACGTCTTTCATACCAGTTCACACTCTGCTGGCACAGCCGTCAGTGTGGGGTAAAGTGTCTTGCCCAAGGACACACAGAGAGCCAGGAATCAAATCCACAACCTCCCAGTTGAACGACGACTCGCTCTACCGCTGAGCCACCGCTAATTCCAAGCGGTGTAGTGCATATTCCACGACTGTATGTGGCGCTGTAAGGCTGCTGCAAAAATACACGAAAACCAGATAGTAAGAAGACATTGGCCGTGCAAATGTGGCATGTGTGCTGTGTGCAAACATTTGTATGCGTTACAATGTATACAATCACAGAAACAGAGACTGAATGAAGATTTATCATAGAGCAAACAGATCAAACACTCCTGACACAAGAAGAGAAAGACATCAATGATGAAGACAGTGACAGGAGAGGGCTGTGTATGTGTACCATTTTGAGATTTTACCATTGTGACCCATTTTCAAACAAGACAATCAGCGATGGCAGACTTCACTCCGTTTGTGCAACAAGCCTCTGTCGACCTCTGTTGGTCATATTGGCAAGTGCAAGTGCGGAAACACACACAGAGCCACCAAAACAATACTTCTCTCCCACCCAAGTAAAAATAGCATTCCAGATTTCAGGGCTCCTACAAAGCATTTCTGTGTGGAGAAAATGCCAATATGATAAAATAAAAAAAAAAAATCTGAGCTCCACAATGAGCTTTCTTGGTGGAAAAAAAAAAAAAAAAAACTTCCCTCAGCTCCCACAATGAGCTTTCTTGGTGTCTACATTGTCTTCCTTTAGTGCAGCTCATTTCCTCAGCGACTGATTCACCTATAGATAAAATGACAATTCAGGTTTATTCATGTTGTGGCTGTATAAGGTACTGATACATAGTCAATGCTGACTGTGTGCCCTCAGCTACAGGAGCTTGCTTGAGACACAAGCGCTCGCTCGCATTGAAAACATGGCTGTCCCTGGGGACAAAGGGAAAACAGACATGCTGCACTTCACTAAAGATTCACGTCTTAAAATCGACACCCTTTTATATCTACAATATCTGAGGAATACTGTTTATTTACACATCCCTTTCTCACCATTTGACAGCATTTTCCGGCAAGAGACGGAAGTTTTTAAACCACTCACTCTCCCGCACCAAAGTCCATAGAGAAAACCAGGGTTTTTTTAGCTCAAAGGTACACGGGAGCCGCTGCCTCAGTTTGTGTTTGTGTCACTTGGGGTAAACTTAGTGATGAGGCAGCAGTGGATCAACAACTCCTGTGAGACATCATGCAAAAATGCTGATTTTGGTACAGGAGAGTGAGTGAGTGAGTGAGTGAGTGTAACCTCATTTTCCAGTCAGAAGAGGCTCTCAAGCTGCAAACACATTCTTAAGATAATCTGATGAGAGGAACTCAGGCCAGAGAGCAGTAATGTTATCCGCTGATAGTATATCATTTTACCTAAAGAGATCTTAGGACGCTCCATCTGTGTTGGCTAATAAATCACTCATGATAATATCTTCTTGACCTTTAAATACAGGTCTACTTGCTTGCCTTTTTGTTGAAATACCCAAATGTCCTAGATGTGCCCCACATGACAACGGCTCATGCGTTCTCATAGCAACAGATCCCGCATCAGCTCCGTCCACTTTCATGTGATAAGAACCACAGTGAGTGGGTTTGTTTGTTTTCGGATGAACTTAAGTGACAAAATGCTTAAGTGCTGGATGGTTAGCGGGGGATGTTTTCATGTTATTCCCTCGCTGCATGAGTTTGAGTGTCTGAAACATGGCTGTTATTGAGATGTTGTTATAATGAGGGCGTTTAAGTAAAAGAGAACTCGCAAGAAAGCAGCATCTGTGTCTGATGATGAGAGGATCGCAGCGCTGCACTTTCTCGCCAGTGAGAGAACATGGTTGGCTTTTGAGTGGCAGATGCAATTGGTTGAGACAGAGAAACTCAGCTCACTGGAGTCCAATTAAAAATACCACACAGGGCCACTTTGCAGACTGGGGCACATGCTCTAGTTACCTGGGGTCCTGGAAATAAGGCATCGTGGGAGAAGGGGAAGAACTGTCTTGATACGCTGATATTAGGTGTCCGGAAAATATGCTGTTCTGCAGAATTATGAGGAAAAACAATCATATAAATTGGGAAATATGCCACTGCTTTTGTGAAACGCAAAAGGGGCCTATAGGGGTCAGAGTAGCTGACGCATTCAGTCCAAAGTATTGCGTTGAGATTAATGGTACTTAGAAGCCTTCATTGAGTTTGTGGCCATAGGCTGTGAGGCTCTGTCACATCATCGCCACTGCCATCCACAGCAGACTCGCGCTTTCACCCACTTCTGATGGCAAATCACACGAAAATGTTGTGTTTCCAGGTGGGTGTTACTGTTCAGATGAGGACACACTGATATTATGAGAACATGCAGGAAAAAGGTCTCCGAGGGTGATTAAGAGCTTCACGTTCCAACTATAGAAAATGAACATGATGTACAGTATGTTTCCATGCATGTTTAAACATGTCCTTGTCCCAGTAAACAAACGCGAGGGTAAAGTCTACACAACTTCAGCTGGTGGCCCGTTGGTGCCATGTGAAGCTACATTCTGTGCAACCTTCTGTGTTACAGTCCATCTCGTTTTAACTCCTGGCACAACGTTGCCGTTCCTTCTGTCTGTCTTGACATAAGACAAATCACTTCCTGTGTGCAGTGAGGTAATGTCCCCAGGCAGGACAGGACAGGACAGGACAGGACAGGACAGGACAGGAGATCTTACACCACTTACACGGAGAAACACAGAGAGAGCCGTTTGGAGCTGATAGACTCCTTTTGACTCGTTTGACAAAGGTTTTGAATGCACTTCGGCGCAAAGATAAAAGCGCTCCACATTTCTACGAGAAAATCAACACATGTACCTGACAGTTATGTTGACATAGAAATGTTTGCTAATTCATGCATTGATTAGCTTAATTGTCCCGACCATTTGCATAACAGGCTGTGTTAATCTATTTATATCCTGTATTCCAGGATATTAGGCAGCTTAAGTGCCTTTTGTTTAATTGCATAGCTGTGATTATGGAAAAAAAAAAATGAAACATCTCCTCAGACGTTTGATGCATTAATTGCTTTAAATGACTCTCTTATCTGCTGCGTTCATCAGTCTTACAATCAGTATTAGTCACAGTAAAACCTCTTTGACCTTCCCCTGCCTTTGTTAAACAGTTGTTGTTTCGTTGTCCCGAGTCATTACCGGTGGTGCAGCCATTATTCATCATCGTCGGGAAATGTTCTTCATACATAATGGAAATCGCAGACCTGCACGTGAGGCTCTCTGGCTTCTCGTAACGTACGCTTTTGACTGGCTGGGCGAGCTCCATCACGTCTGCTGGGCCAACAGCAACAGCAGCAGTGATCTTTTAGAAACTGGAGTGCACTCAGGACAAAACATCCTCTCTGTCGTGATTGTCGTGTGAAAAAAAGGCAGCGCGCGTGTTGTTACATTGATTTCTGCAAGTCCGCTCCCTCAATTTACTGCCCGTTCACTTGTATTGTTATTCGTTCAAAACATCGTCAAAGGCACTACGTAATAGCTGCTATTATATTCGTTAGGATGGAGCACTCCTGCAAGTTGACTTGACTTTGCGAGAACTTGTTTTGAGCAGCTGAATGAGGCACTGACATGAAGGAAACTGAATTTGTAAACTACTTACACACCAAAAAGAGCATTTTTCTGGTCTGTTACGTTTTTTTTATCACTTCACTATATCCCAACAAAGGATTTCAAACACCAAAGTCTCAGAATAAAAGTAAAATAAAACTTTTGAATTCACTGATGGAGGCCGCAATGGATTAATAACTTCTGTGAACTATGAACTTTGGTGTGGGGAGTTAGCGGGAATGATGAATGCCTCAGTTTTCAGTTTTACACTTTACATGTTGTGGTTGTGTCTTGTCAAATGTTACATCCTGAATATATATATATATATACAGTGTATATATATATATATATGTATATATATATATATATATATATATGAGATATTCCCTCTCACCAGATTTAAATTGTCCTTCAATATTGAACAATATTGTCTTTATACAGTAGACAAAACCATGTTTGAGTCTTAATAATTTCGCCCAGGATTTATATACATTGTCTTTGCTCTATTGCAGTTGACCTCTGTTTATACTACAAACATAAGAGCATTTTTCAAATTGATTTCAGTTCATTGTGTCTGTGCCATACTGAATGTAGCATAAATATCAATTATGTGATATTGTCTTTCATTTATATTGGGCTAGACACAGCCAAGACTCATCAGTACATCTGTGACACTTGGTTTAACAGTGATTTCTTCAGAAAGTTGATGTCGAGTCAGCATGGCTCAATATAGATTCCTCGAAACCAGGTTGGGTGAATTTATTAAATGGAATAAAAATAAACCGCCTCTCGTTTGGGCTTGTGAAATTCCTTTGTACTCCCGCGCTGTCAAATATTTTGCAGACATGCAGTGTCTGCTTATGGGCTCTCTTTGAAGCCCAACTTAATTCACTGGGGTGGATTTGTTTCATCTTCTCAACTCAAAAGAAAAAAACTGAGTTGACTGAGCCAGGAGCTGTCCACATGCCACATGTTTCAAGTGTTTTTCTTATATGACCAGGCCTCATTAGATCAAATCCTTGCCTTGTTTTTGAAAAAGTTAGGAAATGTGTGTGTATAAAGGCATCCTGGCACTTGACTAAGACTAATATTCTACATTATCATAAATATGGATTTTGTTATCAGTCATCTTATCTTGCTCTTAAAGCTGTATGGACATGGCTTTCATTGAAATGTTTTTAACTGGCTCGGGTATTATGTTCTCTATAGAACACAAATTTGTGTTAAATCTAAAATTAATACAATGCAAATGCTGTATGTATTCTTCTGGGTGTGGTTTTCCCTGTAGATTTCTACCCAACTTGTATTTATGTGTGTAAAATAAAATAAAAATAAAAATGCAAATGTACACGCTGTGTGTGCATGGCTTGCTGTTGCCTCTGTGAGCAGGACTGTGCATGTTTCTCCGCAGCCATTTCCAGAACCGAGCCCATCTGGACAATTAATGTCACGCGATCTATGTTCCTCAGCGTCCGCGCAGACGGCGGACACGACAACTAACTGTCCACCTGCTCGGGCGCCTCTGCATTCCGCCTGCATACACAGCTCTGCTGACATTGACCCACTGCAGACAGCATTATTATTTTTGCAGCTCCTTAATTGGTTTCCGAGTGCTTATTTTATTCACTGTGTCCGAGCGTAATGATGGTTTTAATGGGAATCATAAGAAACGATGTGCCCAGAGCACTTTTGCAGCCCGATCGACGGGAGATAGTGATTTGCTCTGTTGGATGTTGTGAAGTGGTGTTTGGGCTTCTGCTGCCTGTAGTCTCTTTAAATCTCCAATCTGTCCGCACAGGTTATCTGGCCTGTTTGGTATGTTTTTACAAAAAAATGAAAGCACAGAGTTTGAATTTGGCACCGTGAGATGTAGCTCCGCATGTCAAAGCCCTCATTACAGGACAAAGACATTTATATATTTATATATATATATCTATATATAGATATATATATAAAGTAATACTGGGAATGCCCTGGTAACCATCTGTGGCTTACAAAATACCTTGTCGCGTTTGGCTTGGTGTATGAATATGAAGTGTGGTTTGACTGGATGAGACAAATCCTACTTTGACATATAAAAAAAAGTTCATCTTCCCCTCTTAAAGCTGCAGTGCAGAACTTTCGGTGATTTTTTTACTCATAATATTATTTTGCCTCGTGCACAGATCGAAGTTAAAACATGGCTGCCTAAAGTGTACACCTGTTTTAAAGCTGCAGTGTGCTTTTAGTGATTTTTATTGTTGTTGTTGATGTTATTATTCTCCCTCGGTTTGGCCTTTGTGAACAAAATCACTATCATTATTTGTATCACGGTCTCTGTCCTGCAATACTCTCTGACCTGAATGAGGGAGATTTAATGCGTGTACAGCAGCAGCGCAGGGGCGGGCATGGACACAAAGCGTTCACGGACAACCATGACTTTTGAACGGTAGAATTCACTGCTGAAGCGCTTCACGAGGGCTTCTCTGTGTCATACTCCGACCTCTTTACAGCCGCCTCGCTTCACTAGCTCACAGTCGCAGCTGCCTCTGTCTGTCTCGACCACAGACCGTAAATAAATATTCTGTCTTACATTTGCATCAAAACTCGGAGTTGGGGCGTGACGTCACGTCCGAGTTCATCGCGTTCCATCAACACAGTCGTAGCCATTGCTAGCAATACCAGTCGATATCAACCTCTGCACCAGAGGTCTCAAACCCACGGCCTGCGGGCCACATGCAGCCCTCCAATCTATTTATTTTTGTATGTTTTTTTTTTTTTAGTAATAGATCAATTTTGCATCATAAATACATTGTTATTGTGAACTCCATAGCTATATCATTTCATATCAACACTAATATTACATAATATAACATAATAATATGAATATTAAAATATTTTTTATTGTGAAATATCTGTCATTGCGATATCATGTGTAAAAGTTTGTATTGCCCACCCTCATTTGAGTTTGAGACCCCTGCTCTACGCAGTATTTGGCACACACAGTACTATTTGTACGACCGATTGACTGGCAGCCATCTTGGAATCCTAGCTTTGGAGTTTCCGAGTTACAAATCTGTGTTTCGGACTATGAATTTGCTTATTGTCTTCCAGTTTGCCGGAGGAAGCCAGCACAGAAGTAAAAATATGTTGAATAGCCATGAGGGGGCGCCTCCACTGGTTGCACAAAGAACTATGAGCTTCTACTTCTCATTAGTTTTACAACAGTAAAACCTTTTCCTAAAGAGTTAAAGGTCTTAATTATTAGTTTGAAGTCTCCTTTTGTAAAGTGTGTTTCCATCATTGCACTCTTTTGTAGAATTGTGTGATTTATTTGTTGAGTTTGTGTTGTCATTGTTTCTATGTCTTATACATGTGCACAAGATAATACACCACTCCTGATTCCGATTAAGAGGAACATATACGGCACATATGGGTGGACACCACTGTGACTGATGGCTGATATTGTCCAATAGGTTTCTGGGCAAATTGCTATATATTTACATTCGGGAGTTTAGTTTTAGGCGTGTTGATGTAAAACAAATCACTTCCTGTGTGCCGTGTGTGAATGTCACCCGGCGACACAAGAAACTGAGAAACACAGGGAGGGTCGTGTGGAGCTGACAGGCTTCATCTGCATATTTTGAATGTAACAGAGAGTCATTGTCTATATTTTTATTTTTATTTTTATTTTTATTTTTATTTTTATTTTTATTTTTATTTTTATTTTTATTCTGCATATTTTGAATGTAACAGACAGTCATTGTTTATTTTTATTTTTATTTTTATTTTTATTTTTATTTTTATTTTTATTTTTATTTTTATTCTGCATATTTTGAATGTAACAGACAGTCATTGTCTATATTTTTATTTTTATTTTTATTTTTATTTTTATTTTTATTTTTATTTTTATTTTTATTTATCCTCCACATGAGGGTCGCAAGGCCACTGGTGCCAATCCCAGCTGACACGGGACGAAAGGTGGTCACCGGTCCATCACAGGACCGACACACAGAGGCAAACATCACTCTCACATTCACAGTCACAGCATGTTTTTGGACTGTGGGAGAAAACCCACACACATAGGGATGTAACAGACATTTATATTTAAACTATAGATTCCTCAATCCAGGTTGAGTGAATTTATTAAATGTAATAAAAAAGAAGTCATTTTGGTCTTCATTTTTCTTATGTATTTCCTTTTCACCCCTCAGCACCCAGTGCACCTCCGCAGCAAGTCACAGTGTTGACTGTCGGGAGCCATAACAGCACGTCCATCAGTGTGTCATGGGACCCTCCTCCCTCTGACCAGCAGAACGGCATCATCCAGGAGTACAAGGTATGTCTGACACACTCTGTGCTGTAACATACATTAATATCTTCACATAAGTCAGAATATCATCTTGTATTTTGAATATTATCATGACGTGGCACATTTTGTCTTTTCATGGTTGAATTAAATGAGTTGAATATGATATTTACGATAAATGAACGGTACAGGGTACAGCTTTTTATCGAGGCGTGTTGTCATATATCGCGACATAGCCTGAAAACACTGACATATCGCTGCACAAGCCCCTACACTGTATCAAACTGAGTATTTCAGCGATGTGCTGCACCACCCCCAGCTGAAACCTGTCTGCTGTGTTTATCTTTGTCAGATCTGGTGTTTGGCCAACGAAACACGCTTTCATGTCAATAAGTCTGTGGACGCAACCATCCGTTCAGTGGTTGTCGGGGGTCTGCAGAGTGGAGTGCAGTACCGTGTGGAGGTGGCTGCCGGCACAAGTGCAGGAGTGGGGGTCAAGAGCAAACCCCAGCTCATCATCTTGGGTAATCCACTCACATCGCGCACACACACACACACACAAACCTGGAGTCAAATGAAAGGACTTCATAATGTGGAACTCCATCACTCACTGTGGGGGCGTGGAAAACTGATTTATCAATTTATAGCACTTGGAAGAAAGAAGATTGCACTTTACAACGTCGACGTCCACGCAGAAATCAATAACAGTTCATTAAGTGTAGCAGTGTGGTAACACAGTGCCAAGTACTGTTAGCCATATCAATAATCCTCCTCAATATGTGTGCAGCTGCTGCTAACAAAGTAGACAGTGTTTTTTTTTTGTTTTTTTTTTTTTGCGGGAGCTTATCAGCCTATCACATTTTATCAAACGGCTAAAGGATGGCGGGAGCATATAAGCCCAGAATCGATATGTGAGCCCGGGCCAGATGCTCCTCATCGGTGACTTTTGACTGATATATAAATAACAGCATTAACGCGCAAAGAAAAAGGGAAACACAAGCATGTGGACTGAAGCTTAATGATATGGGGTTGGGGTGGGTGTGCGGTGTGGGGGTGGGTGTTTCCTGCTGGAGACTGTGAATGTAATTTCACAGCACAGTAGCCGCAGCAGAAAATCAAACTCTGTCAGAGCTGCTCTGTCAATCTCGTGTCTTGCAGCTCAACTTGATAAGTGCACAGCTGAATTGATTAACTCTGCCGACATATTGGATGCACTGATGCAGTTTTTATTTCTCTCTCTCTGTGTGTGTGTGTGTGTGTGCGTGTGTTATTTTTTATAGTTTATTCATAGTCCCCTGCTTTGGCTGTTACTGCTCCTGCGCGATGCATGATACACCACACTGGTTTTGTTGTTGTTGCAGTTTTTTTTTTCGTGTATTAAAACACATATATTTTGCTTCCTTTGCAAATTTCATTCCCTCTTATTTTGTAACTGTGAAGTAAAAAGAATTCACTGTGATTATAAGGATTTGAACGGTCAGGGTGTGGCCTTTGCGTACCAAGGGAAGTTTAATTCTGCTCTGTTTGTGTTTTACGCTGCCTATTCAAAAGAGATCTGTGAGATCTGTGGGGTTTGTCCATTTGGGCTTCTGTAGAAACAGGGGCAGCACGAAATGGCGCCCGCTGTAAAACAAGGCTTGGGGTTTCTTAAAATACAATATAAAAAGGCCGTATTATTCTAGGGATTTGTTTTGAAAGCGACGATACACATAAATTACTAAAAATTGGCCACGCCCAATTTAAATTGGGTTTGACAGGTGACAGGCCTGTGTGTAGCCTGTGAATTATCTTTGTGCAGAGCAATTAACTGAAACACCAATAAAATATACCCAAAATCAAATATAACCATTCAGGCGTGTGTCTTTGGTGCAGGTGCAGAGCTCAGGGATGTGATGACGGGATCCGAGGGCAACAGCAGCATCTCAGATGTGGTGAAGCAACCGGCCTTCATCGCCGGTTTGGGAGGAGCCTGCTGGATCGTCCTCATGGGCTTCAGTGCCTGGTTGTACTGGAGGAGGAAGAAGAGGAAGGGACTCAGCAACTATGCAGGTTAAAAGAGAATCCATTTACGACACTCTGCATCCAACACAGTCTCTTGCCGTCGTTCACTTGTTCCTCCGTGAAGGCTGACGTGTGACTCCATCTGGGCTGAAATGGAGGAGACTGAACACAGACGGAAATGGGCTCCATTTATTTTAATTCACTGTGCACTGATGTGCATCCGCTGTGCCGAGTTCCATCACCATCTCACTCCCGACACACTAATACATTCACACCAGATAAGTCATTTAACAAATCCTCTCCATTATCAGTCCATAGCTGCTGCTGTTTGCACATTAACATGAGCTGTGTCCAGGTTTAGGTCTGAAATATTCCTTCACCCCCCCCCGCCCACGAGTCACACACACAGCAGAGTGTTCATTATCGTAATGCGTATTGCAGCTCCCATTGTCGAGAGCTGCGATTCCCTAATTCCGTGGGGATTTAAGGTGACTGAGTGCTGCTCGTCTGATCCCTTTCCCTCAAACACAAAGTGACGACTTTAATTCCCAAACAGTCCAATTTCCATTTCAAAATGTTTTTAATGCAACATTGTCTCTCCCAACACTCCACATTATTATCTTTATGTCGAAAAGCAATATATAAAATGATGATTAAGATGCCTCCGGGGAGAACTGGGTCAAACGTATCGCCTTCATTTCACCTTTAAACCCTCAGGACAATCAGTGTAATTTCCAAAAAAAAAGCTGGAATGCAGTGGTTTGATGGATTACCTCCTCCGGTTTCTCAAAATCGGAGCAGCGCTGACACAAGACAAACGAAACAAACAAGCAACATTTCGACAACGGATCAATATTACACATTTTTCACTCTTTCTCCTGTCTTTTTCCTCTGCAGTTCAGTCCTTCACCTTCACCCGCGCAGGTATGGCTTTAACTTTTGGATTATATTTTAGATGATCACGCACAAATACTCACAATTGAACTGTTTTCTTCTGTCCTCTGTTTTCCCAACAAGTCACCTTTCAAAGAGACAGAGGCCTGATCAGAAACGGAAGGTGAGAATTTAAATCCATCCGTCCATTATCTGTACAGATTATCTTTTGTGGGTCATGGGGGGAGAAGTGCCAAGCCCAGCTGACAATGGACCGATGTACAGAGATAAACAACCATTTACTATCACATTCACACTGTATGCAAATCTATTGTTTTAGTCTCAAATCGCATCTTTTCAGGCAGACTGTCTGCACCGTAAACTGCAAGCAATCAAATTGGCATAGGTTGCTTTGTTAATGACGTAGGTTACCAGCTTAATAACACAGATGCAGGAAAAATGCAACAAAAACTGAGCAAAAGTGGCGAAAAGTGAAGTGTGACACAAAAGACAACTCTAAATCCTATTGAAGCATCCGTCTGAGACCCATGTGTGGAAATCCAGTTGAAAGTCACACTTCAGTCCACTTCCAAATCCCAGCTGACGCAGGGCGAAAGGCGAGGTATGCAGCCTGGACAGGTCACTAGTCCATCACAGGGTTACGCATCACACGGAGATAACTGGCCGAGGCAGATGGCCGCACATCTTTGAGTCTGGCTCTGTCAGAGATTTCTTCCTGTTGAAAGGGATTTTTTTTTTTTCTCTCTCTCCACTGATGCTTGCTCCTTGTGTGAACTGTTGGGTTTCTCTGCTCTCTATAATGTTGTCTATATACAGCGCCTTGAGAGAATGTATGTTGTGATTTGGCGCTATACAAATAACATTGAATTGAATTGAAACAACCATTCACTCCTACAGTCAATTTAGAGTGTCCAGTTAAGCTGTGGGTGTCTTTGGACTCTGGGAGGAAACCAGACGCACACGCGGTGAGAACATGTAAACTCCATACGGAAAGGCCCTCGGTCAGACCGGGTCACATACCCTACTCTGTCTCCCAATGTGTTTCAAATTAAGATTACTTTTATTTTTCCGGGCAGGCTGAACATGGAATAAAGCCAGTTTGACACATCTTCATCGCAGAATGTCTGGAACACATGTTCAACACAAGCGTTCTCACTGCCTGCGTGGCTCTTTTTTTGGAAATAGAAGTCACACCTATTTTTTACCGCAAGCCGCAGGCCAAAACAGACAGTGAAAACCATCCTTTACCACGGTTTCAACATCTATATTTGTCAAATTTGTCTCAACCGCAACAGGCGATGTACCCAATTCAAAATAAAAGCACGCCATCGAAGTATTTGATTGATATTAAAAGTGTTTTTTTTTTTTATAATTGTACAAGGCAGACTACTTGTTAAACGTATTAACCCATGTAAACTACACATGTTTAAACCTGGCAAGAAGAAAACCACACGAATATAGAACATGAAACATGAAACTCCTCAGCCACACAGCAAGAAGCAGCTTACATCCTGATTTAGGTCTTTCTGTGTGTGATGTTCTCCCCATGTGTGTGTTAGTATGTTTTCTCAGTTTCCTCCCACAGTCCAAAAACATGCAGAGGTTAGTGGACACTCTAAATTGACGGTAGGTGTGAGTGTGAAAGTGAATGGTTGCCCTGTGCAGAGTGTGACCCCCCCCACCTTTCACCCTGTGTCGGCTGAGTGAATGCATGAATAAATGAATGAAACGCCATACAGAGAACGAGCCCAGGTAGGATCTGGAGCCTCTCCTGCGTTGAGGCAGCAGTGCTAATCACCGAGCCGGCCCTGAGAAATAGCTCGAGCTTCGCGACTGACATTTTAGTGCCACATTACAACCCTCACCCTGCCTCTTAAGTGGCAACAACCCACTGTAATAACTGAAATGAAGATTTCTTGACACGGTCATTTTGATTTGCACTGTGTACTCCCAGCTTACTCAGACGGCTGTGTGATATCCACTCGATGAAATCATTAATCACTCCTTTGAAGTGAGCGCTACCAATTAAAGCAGGTGGCTGCTGTTTCGTTCACTGGCTCCACTTCAGTTCATTTGAGGTGTGGGAGGTCGTGGGAGGGAGGGGTTATGGGGGGTGATGGATGTGCTTTTTAAAGAGCTCTGCATACAGAAACCCACCACGGCTCCAGTGTGACGGTGGACCTCATGAAAGCCTGCTCAAAATGCCCACACTTAAAGCAGACTACAGAGAATGTGGGGAAACCGAAAGGAGGCATTCCTCCCTGCTTCCTCTTTCCTGTACCTAAGCAAGCAGATAAGTCCCGAGCCAGAGCAACTTCATCTGGTAACACTTTAAGTCCCTGTCGAGTGTAAAAAGTATATCTTCTGACTTCCAAATTCGAATGATTGAAAAGTCTACAAAACAAAAATTGGACGCTGGGTGCAAGTGCAGTGGGGACCAATGTCTTTAGTGTTTGTACAGAATATAAATGTAAATGTGCTGTTATCAAACTTCCTGTTCAACAAACCATTTCGGTGGCAGTTTAACAACATACTGTACACAAACTGTTCTGGCTGAAGTCCTGCTCTCTGCCTCCCTCTTTCTCAATCAGTGGTACTGCAGCCTCACAGCAGGAGTCTGCGCTTCTTTCCGTTCTTCATTTCCTCTTCTTAAGGAGGGATGCATTTTCACCTAGCTTACAAACCATCCCCAAAATTCATCCAACCAAAGCATTATTACGACAAAGACAACACACAAAGCAAAATACACAAGTTCTTAAACAAAATATGGAAAAATAACAAACATAAGAACAACAAATAAGGTTGTTGATGAGTGTTTCAAGGACCAGCCTATATAAGTGACTGAATCTGAGATAAATAACCAAAGCTAAGATAACTGATTCTGTATGGTCATGCCTGTGTATTTTAGAAAGGTAAATAATGGACATAATTGTTTGAACACCTTGTAGCCATCAACCAAGTCACAGATTCCCTCGGTACTTGCCAAACCAGTGAAAAATTCACTGTGTAGCCACACGTTAAGTAAATATATGCAAACCGACTGCAGAAGGCATGTGTTTTTTTTGCCATTTTATAGCAGTTGATACAATGCAGTTGTAAATCGCTTTCTTTTTCTCCTTGAATCACTGCCCACAACTCCTCTACCTTGAAGTCAAAGCCTGTTTTCACGACTGTTGTATTTCACTGAGACAAAATGAGACGGTAGCTTTCCCTAAACCAGCTAATGGGCTTTTGCTGTCTCTGTTGCCATGGCGACAGTGCGCCAGTGTAGCTGATCTGCCAGAGGCTGTCCATGATTCTCAATTTAAAATGTAAATTTCTGTTGTGCTAAGGCTCTAAAGTGGATTTAGTGTGTATTTAAGGCCTGCCTTGTTCCTCCGGGGAGAGTTGTGGGTGCTGGAGTTTAGGGGCAGGCAGCACTCTGATTTATAGACTTGCCATTTTATGTCTCTGTGTAGTTTATTGTTGCCTGTGTAGTGGGTTGCTGCAGCCTGCATCTGCTGCTGCGCCATAGGAGAGAATATGCTGAATGAGTTTCCTCATCATTTTTGATGTTGATGAGCTCAACAGTTATGGTGCAGACCGAGTATTTAACTATGTTACACCTCTGTGTTTCTCTCTCCCTCACTTGTTTTCCTCTCCTTATAAACACCCTCACAGCCGCCCTGGGCTGTTGAAGGCAGGTGACCCTGGCCTTCCGTGGTTAGCCGACTCGTGGCCCTCCACAAGCCTCCCAGCTACCAGGGGCTTGGACAGTCCAAAGGGTGGCAACAACTTTGGCCGCGGAGGTAAGAATTTGTTTAAGAAATAAAATGATATTTATTTACACATTTTTACCAACATTTTTTTACAAAACTGAATTTGACGCCCTAACTCAGTGAATCAGTAAAATCACAGGAATAATCCATATCCAGTCTCCTCTGAACAGTTTGTTAATAATTTCTGCATATACAAGCATATTTTGATTAACTAACTCCCCAAATGGGTCATTGGTGTCTGAGCCCCGGAGAAGACACACACGCAGGCTTGGTTGCTGAGGGGTCGCTTTAGCGGTGCCTAGTTGGACAGTTTTGACGTTCATCCTTTGGGAAGCACATCAAGCATAAGCACACGCACACACACAAACACACATGTGCGCCATAATTAAAAGAGCCTTTGAGGTCCATACTTTGCTAATTTGCTTTGACAAGGCTGATCTTTGGGCTTAAAGCTGCAGTGTTTAACTTTTGGTGATTGTTGCTGCCGCATCCAGGCTCAGTGAAGCAATACTATCAGACCTGACTGAGGGGATGTTTGTGTGTATACAGCAGCAGTGCAGGGTCAGGTGGAGTCAAGAAAACATATATCCGAGAAAACCTGTTTGCAGCCATCTCACTTTACTGCCTCGCACAATCACTTCCTGTGTAGAGTGTGGGAATATCGCCAGGCGACGCAAGGTCTAAACACCGCTATACTGACAAACACTGATACTCTTAATCAGCAGTGTGTGAACTCACACGACAATGCTTTGAATCAAATGGACATTTAACATTTAAAGGTGTTGCACTATTGTTTTTAATTTGTGACGAGAAAGAAAGGAGAGAGAAAAGAGAGATGAAGTGCTGCTGTTTGGTGTTGAGTGAAAAGATTTCAATCAAGCTTGTATAGCAAAAGATTTCACAAACCAAATTAAAAAGGCTATATTAATACGACGAGCTAAGTTTGAAAACTATTGACACTAACTAACTGGAAGTGAGGTGCAAACAGGATACATATAGACCAAGGAAAAGAAATGGCATCATATTCATCATAGAAATGAATAGTAACCACTTTTTGTCTCTATTTAATCTACTTTTTCTTTTCCAGCCGAGCTGTCTCATAATATGTAGCAAGATGTGTGTGTGTATAATGTCATTTTGAAATTTGCAGTCATTTTACCTGTACCTTATTAACCCGCCTTTTAACTTATCCCACAAATACAGTGTTTTGGTTTCTCAAATATTCTTTTCATCCCTTGTCATTTTCATAACATCGTTAATGCAGGTGTATGATTTATTTATTTACTGTGAATGTTTTCATGCTTTCTGAGCTCACGTGGACCCTGGTTAACTGCGGGCTCCATGTGGGCAGGACAGTAGAGCTGAAGGTTAGCGCTGTTAGATTGTCCCTCTTCACTGGCCTCCAACAGAGTGTTGCATGCTCATTATGGCCATAGATAATCACATTCATTCATATCAAAGCCGTTTGAGGCCTGTATTTAACTAATACAGAGTGCCAGAGCAGTGGGGAGTGTTAATGACCTTAAAGATCGTTAACTCCGCGTCAATGTATCGCTCCATGATCCCTTCCCCTCATCGTCGCTCTCCTCTTCCATAATCTCAGATGTTTTACCGTCCGCAGCGGTGGAGAAGACGGGCACCATGCTGTCAGATGGTGCCATCTACAGCAGTATTGACTTCATGGGGAAGGCCGGTTACAGCAGTCCAGCGCGAGGCACTCAGCCCACCCCCTATGCCACCACACAGATACTCCAGTCCAACAGTTTCCATGAGCTGGCTGTGGACAGACCAGATCCACGCTGGAAGGCCTCTCTCCAAGCCCAACAGGAAATAGCAAACCTGGGCTACTCACTAACAGACAGACACCCTGGCAGTGGTATGTAAGCGAGAGCACGACAGAGCCTCATTGTTTGTTAAGGTGTACTCTTGTGTATGTGTCTTTTTTTTGTGTGTGTTTCATGTTAGTCAGACTGACAGTGTATTAAATACAATTTCACAAATTTGGACTAGCATGTACAGATAACGTGCAATTTGACCCGTCAATCACACTGTTGTCCGCTCATATCCTCTAAATCTGAAGGGAATATACTTTACAAAGACTACTGACCATAGACTTCAATTCAAACTGAATTCTTGGTGATTCATTCTGTATATTTTCACTGCTGGCTCCAGGAAGGAAACCTTAAGATCACAACCACTTTTCTTTATAAACTGTTTATGGCGTATACGTTCAACTTGACACAATTCCCGCCCATTGAAAGAGATAATACAAGAAGCCAATAATAGAGGTAGATAAAGGCAGATAATGTGGCATGACATGGCACCAACTACCCACCAGCTATAGCTGTTTTGGTCTGTGATCTAAAAGGTCATCCGGAAAATTGCTTCAATCCTGACAAGCTGAAAGGATGTACAGTATATCGCCACCAAGTGTTGTAAAGTTGGAAACACTTCATTCAGTAAAACGTATTCCTAGCTATTGCTTATATACTGGGACAAGGAGAGTGGTCCAGTTAAATGGTGTATTTGTATGTTGGAAGTGTTCTGAGTTAATTTTTTTTACAAGCAAAGAGCATTTTATTTACATGTTTACTCAAAATGGATGCCCGAGGTTAATGTTTTTGAATCCTCGTCTTGTCTTCATCACAGTCCTACCCTGGGAGCTCATCTACCCCAGAAATGTCACACAACCATGACACATTTCTTTTTGCCCTAATTTGATTAGCAGTGGCAGAAAATTCCCTAAGTGTTCCCAAGTTCTTCGTTCGATGTACATTCGCTTTTGTCAAGTCGAGGAGGCATTTTTTGTCAGTGTCTGTGTAGTTTTGTGGTTTTGCACAATAGGCTGTGCTGTGTGTTTCCAGAGATGAAGTAGAGAAGCTCTATGGGAAAAAAAAAAAAACCTCAAAAGTGGAACATTTAGAAAAATATTCCAAATGTGCTGTCAAAACACTAAAAAGTGAGAATAAAAGGCTTTTGTAAGATGGGAGATAGCTTTTAAGTCACATTGTGTGTTGAGTGCACAGGGATTTCTTAGTGTTGTGAAGACAAGGCTAAACATCGCTCCCTCTTCATCCACCCCCAGGTGCAAAGGTTGGGAAGAAAAAGAAGGTGAAGGGTGGAACAAAGACCTCCAAATCAAATGGGACATGTTGGGCTAACATGCCCCTGCCTCAACCACCTATGCACCCGCTCCCTGGTACAGAGGTTGACCTTGACTGTTACCCTGAGGAAAAGCACGGAGGAGGGTAAGACATGTTCATATCTCATCAATCTCTGCCCTATTTTCTACACACAGGTCAGAAAATCCTGCACCTGTGGCCAGAGTGTGTGTTTTAGTCCTAGCAATGTGAAGTATGTTTGTATTAAACACCCACTCTACAACAGTTAGCATGGCAGAAATATTACCCATAAGTATCTTTGTTGAAATGTATAATCACTTAAACAAATGTTTGGTTTACCGAAGAGCCCTGCTTTACAGAGGCAGCCATTTTGTGTGTCACATTTATGCAGCAGCAAAACATAATACACATTTAACTCACGGAGTAAAGAGCTGATAATTATTATAACGTATTTATTATTGTAATAATAAAAATAATAATAACTTTAAGTTCAGGCTGACGACAGGGCTGCCTGATTTTAACCACTTAACCTTATCTTCACAATATATTTGCTTTATCTTAAAGTTGTTGATCCACTGCTGCCTCCATCACTAAGTTTAAATGTGTTATTTTGTTTGGATTTAGTTTTCTTTGTGGACTTTGGTGCAGGAGAGTAAACAATTTATAAACTTCCGTTTCCAGCCCCAAAAATGCTGACTCTCAAGGAGATAAAGACCATAGTACGATATTGTGGACTCAATTGTGTATCCGCATAGATTTTATTATCACCCTTCTTGTTTGTCAATTGGCAGCCATGTTTTTAGCGAAATCGACCCAGCTTCCTCTAAAATGTCAATGTCAACTACGTGCTGTGTTGTATTTACATTTCTGTCCTAAATGTGCGCTAGAACGCGTCAATAGTTCTTTCAGAATCAGCTGTTTATCACAGGTGATGGATCGACTTTACGTGATTTTCATATTCCCATAGCAGCCTCCGCATTAAAACCACTTAGCTCAGCTACAACTGGGGACGACACAGATTACGTTTTTTTTCACTGCGGTGAGCTCGACGGTGATAGGACAAATGTGACAAAAATATCACTTCCAGGGAAGCTGGGCTTCCATGACTGTGGAGGGGGGAGGGGATAATTATTGTATAAATAACTTGACCTGATATGTTTCAAAGACCAGCAATGGCCACTAGTTTGGGTAAATTCATTTTCAGATGGACACCACCTCTTAATTATTTGAAATAAAGTCTTCACATTTCACGTATTTTGTTTCTGACATTTTGTCCATGTAGCAGATATGACAGCAACAGCTGGGCACCACCCATGTCCGTTCATACTTACCACCATCAGACCTTGGACAATGAGGTGGAGGAGGAGAGAGGCCCCACTCCTCCTCTGAGAGGGAGATGTTCTTCTCCGGCAGCGTCTCCCTTCAGCCAGCCGTCGTCCTCCTCTCTCAGCTCCACCCATCACGAAGAAATGCAATCCATTCTGCAGGCCCACTTGGACGAGCTCACCAGAGCTTACCAGTACGAGGTGGCCAAGCAGTCATGGTGAGGATCTTTCAAGTTCTTTTCTGGTTACAATGAATAAGTGATACATCATTTCAAAGCTGTATTCTGCATGTATGCAGCCTAATTTTCTTCACTTATGTTTTGTTTCACGCCGAAGGAGAGATACCTGTAAATGTATTCATTTTATTCTGTTGGTAGTTTGGATTTTTACATATCAATAGCCGATGTCTGAGCATCTTGGAACGCTGGTATTCACGTGTGTCAGCTGTATGCTGCCGTGCGTGTTTCTCGCGGGAGATAAAAACAGCTCTCCATTGATTACACCTGTGATGGAGCATTGGAAAACTTGACAAGTCAGCGCCAGCGACATGTGTTGGAGGGTAATGACTGGGTTTAGTCTAACATGCTGTTCTGACATCAGTAAATAGAGTTAGTAATTATGCATGCATCCCCTCCATGGCGGGATGTGAGCCATCATGGAGGACAGCTGTGGACGAGATAAGAGGCATGTTGGTGACAGCCCTGCACATCCACATATCCTTTCTCCACTCCAATTACAACACCATTGTGTTCGCACGTCACACACCACTGCCGAGGAAGTAATCAGTGAAACCTCTGTAGGCATTTTTAGTATCTGCACATTGCATCTCTGCCTTTCTGAACACACGTCATTATACATTCTGAAAGATTCCATGCATAATATTTTAGATCGTTTCTAACACCCCAATTTAAAAGTGTTGTGGCCGTTAATATACGGTGTTTCCCAACAATGAATTAGGCACATGAAGAGCACGCCAAATGTGTCCAAGACTCCCATTCCTCCAGTGGACTTCATGTCCAGCACCTTGGGTTCGGATTTGGGGGCCACCCTTCTTTCAGAAGACGAGGATGACGAGGAGGAGGAAAGATACGCAGTGGTGTCCAAGAACTTGTGTGGCTTTGAATACATTCCTGGTCATAGCATGGATAACCTTGATGGCCCAGGTACGTACGTGTGACGCCTCCTGTGTGAATTCATTCAATTCAGCATCATTATAAATCCCACTGTGTGATATGGGTCTCGTCATTATAGTAGGCTCAGGTTTGCCTTTGCTTGGTGTAGTGTGCTGTGACGACAACAACGAATGATGACATCGAACTGAAACTCTTTTCTGCTCGGTTTGTGGCTGTTTGCCTCAAAAAGACGTCGAGCTTCGTATGAGAATAGAGTGACATTTGTCTGTCGCCCAATCAGCTGACTGTCGCGCGACCGTACCATTTACTCTGGTACCCCAGGGGAAGGGTGCTAAAAGATTTAACCGCTGGAGCTTGTTATTTTGGTACTATTCCTAATGGAAACCGAAGTGTTCTACTTAATGGAAACACACCTATAGACTAGGAGGCAAGTGATCTCTCACCAGAGATCCAGGGTTGGCACCACCTCTAGAGGAGGCCTGGACTTTCCGTGTGTTTTTTTTTTCTTTTTGCATTCAATTTTGTTTTGCTTTTTTTTTTTTTCAGTTTGTGCTATTGCATCATTTCGCCACTTTACCGTGTCCCCTAAAAATGTATTTGTTTTGTTTTTTCAACTGCCTTTTGCAGTTGTGTCGTCTTTTTTTATATCATTATATCGTTTATATTTAAAATATCATCACGTCCTGAATTTGTGGCACAGTTGTTCTGCCAATAGTGTCGGAAGACTGTTAGACAGAAAATGCTATGCAGTCTGTTGACTGGCTGCACTACCACCTATAGCCACTATACACAGTGTATGACAAAGACCATTCACCACACCATTCACCACTATTAGCCAGCTGGGATGGTGATTAACATTTAAAGTTAACTTGGAAAGTATAGTTGGCTTCAAGTGAAAGAGTTTTATGACCTTAAAAACTCTAATTATTCACATATTGTAGTGTAAATCATGGATACTATTTACACTCCACTTCAACCAGTCTGTTCAAAGTTACTTCAAGACATCCTTGTGTTGACACTGACACCATTAGATATAAATTTTAGTGAGGCTCTACTTAAAAGCCACATGTCCAACATTTAAGATTTGATGCATTTATAAATAGGGTTCTGTCTGAAAGGGAAAAACTTCAAAGTTTCTCCCACAGGGACAAAACTGTACCAGTTTTAGACTCTACTGTTTGATAAGTTAAGGGATTGAGAATATGTCTTTTCTACATGTGTAATAAACCACAGGGCATCATAGAGGTCAGTGTGACTAAATATATTTACAATGCAAACATTCAACAACAGTCCTCAGTGTGAGAACACGGAGACACAGGAGCTGCTGGTTTAGAGTGGATTACAAACTTCAGTTTTCTGTTTGTCATTGAAGCATTCTCACGCTGGTTCCTGAACTATCCCTTTAAAGTCTGCGTATTAAAGCATTCAGAAAGACTAGATTCCCTGACTCAAGGATTTATGGTTGTTTGTTTGCACAAAGTGATCGAATCAAGGTATGACTCATCTTGACTTGTTGCGATAAATCTTGATATTTAATTGTGTTGAATGCAGGTTTGACATAATAATACATTTCTGTGCGACAGATTTGCATAACCACACCACACTTCAGTGTGTGTATACATGTCAAATCTTTATCTCCAGTGACTCTCTACCTCACGCATCACAGGTAAACCCCCTCAGCCGATTCGCTCAGACACGTCTGGCACGGCGAACCATGGTACACAGGGCATGCACAGCCTTGGCCACAAGAGGGCACTACTGACCGGCCTCAAACCTCAGGCAGACAAGGTTGGGACTCTGTCCAGAGGAAGAGACACGAACACAGACAGTAAGACCAACTCTCTCACACTCACTCTCAGCCGTTATTTGTCATAGAACCCTCATTTAGAGGACATCCCGTGTCATGATGTCTCATCTTCCTCCCCACTTGCCAGCCCACACACCGACCATGAAGTCCCTGCACAGCGTGGGCTCCCACATGCACGGCTCGTGGGCTGCTGCGGGCTCAGATCCCTCTGAAGAGTGCATGGTGACCGTGTCAACGCTGGAGCGGCAGCATATGGCTTCCTGGAGCGGCACGGCGACGTCCAACAGGGCCACACTGAGCAGAGGCTCCCACAAGAGACCTGGCGCAGATCCCTCCCATAGTGGGCATCCTCCCACAAACAGCACAGAGAGAAGGGAACACTGTGAGTGAACCTGACATAGTATAACGCAGAATATATCCACATAATTAAAGCTCTTTAAAGATGATTTTTCTGTTGTTTTTTTTTAAATGGAAAAACAACGTAGGATGGTGGACTTTGCATGTGATCAAGAATTTAATAATAAACAATAAAGACAAACACAAATGAGCCTTAAATAGCCTTAACACATACTGGCATTTTCCTTTATAGCTAAGGCCAGTTATTCCATAAAAGACAGAAACAGTAGAATAGACTTACAGCCCACTGTAGTTTACTACAAATGAAGGTTAACAACATCCTGTATGGTATGTGGAGGCCAACGTAGTGTACTTCTTACATATTGGAGCTTTAAGTGATGAGAATAATGTGTTACAGCTCAGAATAACATGTTTGTCAAGACACTTTTCACCTCACCCTTGTCTCGCTTGATTTTAGCTAAGATAGACAGCAGATACATAGATGGAAAAAAAGAAGAAAAAAAAAAAACCTCCCAGAATATTTCACTGTATTTTTGCTGTGCTGTGTCTACCTGCCTGTCTTTCAGAGTCTTTGGAAAGCCTCGCTCCCCGCCCCACTGTCCCAGGACGCCGTGTTCTGAAGCGCCGTGAGGTTCTTCTCACTGCGAGTGACACAGAGCGATGTTTGAGCGACGCTTGGAAGGCGGGGAGATTGAAGACAGCGATCGAAGGCGAGAGTGAGCGACAAAGAGCAGAGCTGTAAATGTCATGTACAGACACAGGCACCAGTCTCACTGTATTATTTCCGTCCCTCACCCTCCTCCTCCAAAAGAGTGAACAGTATGTTAAATGTCTGCTTCTCTTTTCTGTCACGCGATGTACACACGGTGGCGATGACGAAAAAAAATCACGATGGAATGACTAATTCAAATGAAGAAGGACTTGCATTATTTGTAAATACGTTTTTTTTTTATTAATGTTTCTTTTTTTGCTTTGCTATGCAAGCCAAACCCTAATGTTGTCTATTTTGTGTTGTTATTACTGTGAATCTTTTTCTTTCCTTCTTTCTTTTTTTTTTTTTTTTTT